>NC_142053.1:82068740-82426240 GCF_982192425.1 Myodes glareolus | reverse complement strand
ATATTAAGTGATATTAATGACCAGTGGTTGTTAACTCCGTGGGTTTTTTTGTTTGTTTTTTGCTTTTTTTTTTTTGGTGGTAGTGTTTGTGTGTTTCCCTTCTTTGAGTTGTGCTGGTGGAGGGTTGTCAGACATTGGAACACTGGACTGAGCTCCCAAGGTCCAGATGAAGAGCAGGAGGACGGAGAATATGAGCAAGGAAGTCAGGACGACGAGGGGTGTGTTCACCCACTGTGACGGTGGGACTGATCTAATAGGAGCTCACCAAGGCCAGCTGGACTGGGACTGATGGAGCATGTGATCAAACCGGACTCTCTGAATGTGGCTGACAATGAGGGCAGAAGCCAAGGAAAATGGCATTGGGTTTTGATTCTACTGCATGTACTGGCCTTTTGGGATCCTAGTCTGGATGCTCACCTTCCTAGACCTGGATGGAGCGGGGAGGACCTTGGACTTCCCACGGGGCAGGGAACCCTGACTGCTCTTAGGACTAGAGAGGGAGGGTGGAGGGGAGAGTGGGAGGGAAATGGGAGGAGGTGGAAATTTTTAATAAATAAATAAATAAAGTTTTAAAAAGGACAAAGGCACAAATAGGCCCCAGTTGCTGGAGGTAGCTCAAAGGGTGTTTAACAACACAGAGCTGATCAGGACGAGACCTTTTGCATCAACCAAAAGTCACCATCACCTCTGATGAGGAGACACAGTTGATTTACAGATACCCAGAAAAATTGTAGTGTCTCACCCTCTGTCAGAAGAATATATCCTAGTAGAAAGTTCTGCCTCCAATCAAAAGATACAGTTGAACTATCTCTTAGACTGACAACAAAGATTCCTGGGGTCTGGGCAGAAACCAACCCCAGGACTGCCCCAACACCAAACTCCTATACTTGTTCAACAAACCAGTTCAGCTATCCCTGTCCACAATGACCCTGGAAACAAAAGGGGAAATTGCACTCTATATTGCCTAGATTGAAGAGACAGGCATCCTGGTGCCCTGCCAGTCCCCCTGGAATATGCCTCTCCTGCCTGTGAAGAAACCTGGGACCTCTGATTCTCATGTGTCTGATTTTTCCAGAGAAACAGATGTACTCTGTCTTGGACCTGAAAGATGCATTCTTCAGTCTCCCATTGGCAGAGGTGAGTCAACCCATCTTTGCTTTTTAAAAATAAATTATTTTTATTTTATTTGCATCGGTGTTTTGCCTGCATGTATGTAGTATGAAGGTGTCAGATCTTATAGTTATAGACAGTTGTGAGATACCATGTGGGTGCTAGGAATTGAACCTAGGCCCTCTGGAAGAGCAGTCAGTGCTCCTAACCACAGAGCCATCTCTCCAGCTTTAAAGATGGGAACATCTTTACTTTTAAATGAACAGACTCAGTGAGGGGTTACAGCGGGCAGCATTCCTGAACCAGGTTGCCCCAGCATTTAAAGACACAAAATGCAGACTTCTTGCCCTTCTGTCAGAAGTTTCTTGGGAAAAATAGATTATAAAATGGCCACCAAGGAACTGCTGCAAGAGTTACAGACCTTGGGCTACAGAACAGAGCGTCATTGGCTAAGAAAGCCCAACTTTGTACATCAGAGGCTACCTATCTTGACTACCAGCTGAGGGGAGACAAAAGGAGCCTGTCTCAGAGTAGGATTGCTGCTGTCCTTCAGATCCTTACTTCAGAGACTAAGACACAGGTTTCAGAGTTCCTAGGTGCTGCTGGGTACTGCTGCCTCTGCATACCAGAGTTTGTGGAAATAGAAAGGGCTCTATTCACCAGCACAAAGTGGGGCACTGAATCCCTAATCTGGACTGAGACTAAACAAAAGGCATTTGAGGCCTTAAAAATAGTTCCAACTCCTACTCCAGCTTTAGAATTTCTAGATATAAGGGGCTTTTACGCAAACTTCAGAGCCAAGAAAATGTCCTATGACAATTGGACCCTGTAAGTACAGGATGGCCTGCCTATCTAAGAGCTGTGGGGGCTACTGCTAGTTTAATGAAAGAAAGCAAACCAGTTAACTTTTGGTCAAGATCTTATACTCACAGCACTCCACAATACAGTGGCCCTCCCTGAGGAACACCAGAACACTGGCTGTCTAATGACTGTGTGACCCAGTACCAAGCCCTGCTCCTGGCCTACCTCTGAGTTTGGTTTGAGAAACCCCGCTTCCACCAATCCTGCTTCTTCCTTGCCCAATAACGACCCACAGGTACTCATTCATGACTGTCACGAGAAACCAGGTACATGGCAATAGTTACTTTAACTGAAACAATTTGGGCCCAAGCCAGGTAGGCACATGAATCCAGAGAGCAGAACTGATTGGTCTGAGCCAGGCTCTCAGATGGGGAAGAGAAAACACCACCAACATACACACGGACTGTCGGTCAGTGTGCTTTTACTACCGGCCATGTCCACAGTGTGATCTATAGAGAAAGGGGGCTTCTCAAGAAA
The DNA here is from genome assembly GCF_982192425.1 of Myodes glareolus. Lineage (NCBI taxonomy): Eukaryota > Metazoa > Chordata > Mammalia > Rodentia > Cricetidae > Myodes > Myodes glareolus. Next base: position 82,423,792 of record NC_142053.1, on the reverse strand, counting down.
AAAATGTCTTGGCCCTCCTAGAGGCTATTTGGCATCCCCTACAAATTGTTGTCCTCCACTGCCAGGCTGCTGACCTGGCTGTGTGACAAACAGCCCCAAGACAGTGGGGCCTATTGATATCCTAATGACATAGCATGGCCCGGTGCTGCCTGAGACTCCACGGTAAAGAAGGCATGGACAGCTCAAAGCCACAGGCTGATGGAGGACACCAGAGGGAAAGATCATTCTCCCAGAAATGACTGGCAGGACTCTGGTAACTGACCTTCACCAGGCTGCTCAGCTCAGGTCCACAAAACTTTCTGAGTTGCTCAGACCAAGGTATGTTATACCTAGACTGGACAGCCTAGTATGGGATGTCTCAGCCAGATGCCAGGTTTGTGTTCAAGTAAATACAAAACAGAGAGCCCTTACCCAGGCAGAGCTCCAATGAGACCAACAGCCCCACAAACTCTGGGAAAACTGACGTCATCAATATCTGGCCTGTGGGATTAAGATAAAAGAACCTGCTAGTTTTAATAGATCTCTTTTCTGGGTGGTAGAAGCGTTCCTTCCTGGACTGAAACTGCTCAAACAGTAGCTAAAAAGCTCCTCCAGGAACTCATCCTGATTTGGTCTCATCCGAGGCCCCGCACTGGCCTGGCTTTCATAGCCAAAGCCTCTCAGTTAATAGTTAAAGCTTTAGACATAGATTTAAAACTTTCCTGTGCATACAGACGACAGAGCTCTGGCCAGGCAAAGGGGATAAACAGGGCACAGAAAGAAACTAGAACAAAACTCTCATCAGAATCCAGCGAAGAATGGATAGGGTGCCTTCCTTTGCCTTGGCTTGCTGCACCTCATATAGGAAGGGGTTTATCCCCTATGAGATTATGAGAGGAAGACCTCCCCACTGCTTCCCAGGCGCAGAGTTCAGCAGTTGGCAGAACTCTCTAACCATTTGTTCCTCAAGTCACTACAGGCCCTCCAGTTCTCCAGAAAAGTTATTCATTGGACTATCCGAGAGACACAGCCGACCCCTGAGTCCACCACCATGTTCCCATTGTTCCAGTCCAGGATACAATCTGGGTCAAGCGAGTAGCCAAAGGGGCCCTGAAACCAACCTGGAAGAACCCTACAAGGGTGAATCTCTCTACTGCTACAGTGGTGAAGGTAGCTGGCATTACACCATGGATCCACCACACCCAGGTTGAAAAAAAAGGGAAGCCACAGACGCTGCTGCCAAATAGACTGTCTCCAGACTATGGACCATTGATATTAAAGTTTCCTTGGGTCCCTGGCCCTTCCACTCTCTGCCCCTCTACCTCCTCCTGAGTCTTGGGTTTTGCACTATGGGTATAAATGCAGACTCATGATCCAACCCCCACTGTCCTCAGGCCTGGACTGGAAACTGAGGAGGACAGATACAGGGAACGAATCAGCTAGAGGGACCACAGCCCAGCAGCCCATGTTCATTCTGACCTTTGCTTACTTATGTCTACTTTAAATGTCTGGTTGTATGGAGAAGAAAGCAAAGATATACAGGTTTTTCTTTTGAGACAGAAAAGCAGAGTTTACAATTCTATGCATGCCCTGCAACTGAGATCCCCAGTTGCCAGAAACAAAGGAGTTTTCACTGCAAAAATTGGGTTTTGTAAAACATAGACTTTCTAAACACACAGGGATGAATATATAGAAAGAAAGCCCCTCCTAAGAAAGATGCAATAGGAAAATGTAATCCAATGACCATAAAATTAAAAATCTGGAAATTCCTTAGAAAAGCTTCTGGCCATTGGGAAACAGGGAAAACCTGGGGAATCAGACTCTATGCCACAGGAAGGGACCCTGGGGATAGAGTTAATCATTCCCAGCCAGAAATCAGCCAGGATTGCTTAGACACCTGGCCCCTGTCAGCCCATTGGCTGACAAAACTCACTGTGACGGGAGCAGCCCACATTAACATTAGAGAACTTACAAAAGGCTGAAACTTATCTGATATCCAAAACCTTTAGCCTAGGCACTTCCCCTTATTCTCATGCCCGCTGTTCTGCCTTATGGGCTAATTCATCTGGATAACAGCAATATTACCAAGGCCCTGGGAATACTTGGTGGGTGTGTACCAATGGTTTGTCTAAATTGCCTCTTCTGATGTTTTCCCAACTAAGCAGACAGACTGATTAGAAGGTATTAAAAGTTTCAGTTACTGAAAGTCTTTTTTTAAAAAAGCTTTTCATATATTGATGTCTTCCGGTGGTGTTAGGGTGTGTGTGACAGGGATGCGGAAGGGCTCCAATGAATATATGGGCAACAGAAACTGAATTTGGTGGTATTTTTTTTCGGGGAGGGGCAGACACAAGAGTGGGAGGATGGACCTGGGAGGAATGGGGTGCAAGTGTGTTCGGGTCACATAAAAATATTCTGTTTCTGAATTAAAACAAGAGCTAGATTGCCTTGCAGAAATGGTCCTACAAAATTGAGGGGTTTAGATGAGATGAAGGGGATGGTGTATGGTTTGGGGAGCAATCTGTTCTTTCTATGCTAATTGATCAGGAGTAATTAGAACAAATTATAGTTGAAAAGTAACTCAAAAAGAGAAAGAGACAAAGCATAAATTGATACACGTTCTCTTGTCGTCCCCGCCCCCCAGTTATTTTGCTGTCAACACCAGTTGGGCCTTTAACTCTTTTTCTGATTGAATTACGGGGGAGGGGGTGCACCTTAAATTACATGGCCAATTATGTGTCATTTCAGTAAAATTAAAGGTTGTTAGGACCAACCACACCACTTTAGAGCAGGATGAGTCCACAATTTGATTTATTCACTAAGACCAGTGGGGAATATAATAGGCCCCGGACCTTAATAGGTCCCCAGACTTTAGCACAATTGACTCCATGAGGGAAGTGCCATTCAGGCCATAAAACTCAACATGTAGACAGCACCACCTGCCAAAATAAAAACAAAGATCTAATCCATCAAAGTCCACAGTTCTGGGAAAGTCTCTAAATGCACTAACCTTGTTTTTTGACTTCTGTAGTTATGTTCTGGCTAACTGTTCTTGATAACTGAAGTGTGTCAACCCAGAATTTGTTTTTTGTTTGTTTGTTTGATTTGGTTTTGGTTTTGGTTTTGGTTTTTTGAGACAAGGGTTTCCCTGTAGCCCTGGCTGTCCTGGAACTTGCTCTGTAGATCAAGATAGTTTCAAATTAAGAGATCTGCCTGTCTCTGCCTTGCAAGTTCTGGGATTAAAGGCATGTACTATCATGGCCAGGGCAGAACATGGTTTTGTGCTTAAAAACTTGCCCTGAGGCCAGGCAGTGGTGGTGCACACCTTTAATTTTAGCACTTGGGAGGCAGAGGCAGGTGGATCTTTATGAGTTTGAGGCCATTCTGGTTTATGAAGCAAGCTCCAGGACAGTCAGGGCCAGGGCAGTTACACAGAGGAAACCTGTCTCTGTCTTGAAAAATCAAGCAAAATAAAACAAAACAAAAAACTCACCCTGAGAAAGGCTGAGTGCTTCACTGGGATCCTGCACACCCAGTATAGTCGCTGGCCAGCTAACAAAGGTTTACTATTGGCTTAAACCCATATCTGAACAGTCTTCTATAATACCTGCACTTGGGAAATAGAGCCAGGATTGGGAGTTCAAGGCCAGTCTCAGTTATGTAGTCAGTTTAAGGCTACACTGGGATGTAGAGTGATACACATTCTCTCTCCATCACACACACACACACACACACACACACACACACACACCGGAAACAACTAAAGAAAAAAAAAGAAAATTAAGCTGTATCTATAAATGACATGCTGTGTCTAATTGTGATGAGACCTAAAGTCCTTTTAGTGTTGCTTTTGGTTATGAAAATATACATAATATTTTACAGGGGTATTATTTACTTTTTTTCTTATTTATTTATTTAAAGAATTTCCACTTCCTCCCCTCCTCCCCATACCCTCCCGCTCCCCCCACTCCCTCTCCTCCTCCCTCACCATTCCCAAGAGCAGTCAGGGTTTCCTGCCCTGTGGGAAATCCAAGTTCCTCCCCCCTCCCTCCAGGTTCAGGAAGGTGAGCATCCAAACAGGCCAGGATCCCAAAAAGGCAGTCCATGCAGACGAAACAAGACCCAGTGCCATTGTCAATGGCTTCTCAGTCAGCCCCCATGTCAGCCACATTCAGAGAATCCGGTTTGATCACATGCTCGTTCAGTACCAGTCCAGCTGGCCTTGGTGAGCTCTTATTCGATCAGTCCCCTTGTATCAGTGGGTGAACGCACCCTTCGCGGTCCTGACTTCCTTTTTCATGTTCTCCCTCCTTCTGCTCTTCATTTGGACCTTGGGGGCTCAGTCCAGTGCTCCAATGTGGGTCTCCGTCTCTATCTTCATCCATCGTCGGATGAAGGCTCCCTCTGGTTCTGCTTTCCTTGCTCATGATCTCCCTCCCTCTGCTTCTCATTTGGACCTAGGGAGTTAAGTCCAGTGTTCCAATATGTGTCTCTGTCTCTATCTCCATCCTTCGTCATATGAAGGTTCTGTGGTGACATGCAAAATATTCATCAGTATGGTTATGGGCCAAGGCCAGTTCAGGCACCCTCTCCTCTGCTGCCCAGGGAACAATCTGGGGACCTCTCCTTGGGCCTGGGAACCCCTCCAGAATCAAGTCTCTTGCAAACCCTAAAATGGTTCCCTTAGTTGAGATATAAACTTCCCTGCTCCCATAACCATCCTTCCTCCCTCCCCCCTCCCATTCCCCCAAGCCATCCCCAATCCTCCCCCCTTCCCTCTCTCTAACCATCTCCCCTTACTTCCCCCCTCCGTGCACCCAAGTTTGCCTGGCAATCTTGTCTACTTCTAATATCCAGGAGGATAACTATATGATTTTCTTCAGGTTCACCTTCTTATTTAGCTTCTCTAGGATCATGAATTATAGACTCAAAGACCTTTAACTATGGCTAGAATCCACTTATGAGTGAGTACATACCATATTCCTCTTTTTGGGTCTGGGTTACCTCACTCAGTAAAGCATTTTCTATTTCCATCCATTTGCATGCAAAATTCAAGATGTCATTGTTTTTTACCGCTGAGTAAAACTCTAATGTGTATATGTTCCACACCTTTTTAAACCATTCTTCTATTGAGGGGCACCTAGGTTGTTTCCATGTTCTGGCTATTACAAATAGTGCAGCTATGAACATAGTTGAACAAATACTTTTGTAGTATGATAGGGCATCTCTTGGGTATATTCCCAAGAGTGGAATTGCTGGGTCCTGAGGGAGGTTGACTCCCAGTTTCCTGAGAAACTGCCACACTGATTTCCACAGTGGCTGCACAAGTTTGCATTCCCACCAACAATGGATGAGTGTTCCCCTCACTCCACATCCTCTCTAGCATAGGCTATCATTGGTGTTTTTGAGTTTAGCTATTCTGACAGGTGTAAGATGGTATCTCAAAGTGGTTTTGATTTGCATTTCCATGATCGCTAAGGAGGTTGAGCATGACCTTAAGTGTCTTTTGGCCATTCGAAGTTCATCTGTTGTGAATTCTCTGTTCAGTTCAGCACCCCATTTTTTAATTGGGTTAATTAGAGTTTTAGTGTCTAGTTTCTTGAGTTCTTTGTATATTTTGGAGATCAGACTTTTGTCTGATGAGGGATTGGTGAAGATCTTCTCCCAGTCCGAAGGTAGCCTTTTTGTCTTACTGACAGTGTCCTTTGCTTTACAGAAGCTTCTCAGTTTCAGTAGGTCCCATTTATTCATTGATTCTCTTATTGTCTGTGCTACTGGGGTTCTACTTAGGAAGTGGTCTCCTGTGCCTATATCTTGTAGACTACTTCCCACTTTCTCTTCTATCAGGTTCAAAGTGGACAGATTAATGTTGATGTCTTTAATCCATTTGGACTTGAGTTTTGTGCATGGTGATAGATATTGATCTACTTTCATTCTTCTACAGGTTGACATCCAGTTATGCCAGCACCATTTGTTAAAGATGCTTTCCTTCTTCCATTGTATACCTTTAGCTCCCTTGTCGAAAATTAGGTGTTCATAGGTTTGTGGGTTAATATCCGGGTCTTCTATTCGATTCCATAGGTCGACTTCTCTGTTCTTATGCCTATACCAAGCTGTTTTCAATACTGTATCTCTATAATAGAGTTTGAAGTCAGGGATGGTAATACCTCCAGAAGTTCCTTTATTGTATAAGATTGTTTTGGCTAAACTGGGTTTTTTGTTTTGCCATATAAACTTGATTATTGTTCTCTCAAGGTCTGTGAAGAAGTTTGATGGGATTTTGATGGGGATTGCATTGAATCTATAGATTGCTTTTGGTAGAATTGCCATTTTTACTATGTTGATTCTCCCAATCCAAGAGCAGGGGAGGTCTTTTCATTTTCTGGTATCCTCCTCAATTTCTTTCTTCAAAGACTTAAAGTTCTTGTCAAATAGGTCTTTCACTTCCTTGGTTAGAGTAACCCCAAGATATTTTATGCTATTTGTGGCTATTGTGAAAGGTGATGTTTCTCTGATTTCCCTCTCTGCTTCTTTATCCTTTGTGTATAGGAGGGCAACCGATTTTTTGGAGTTGATCTTGTATCCTGCCACATTACTAAAGGTGTTTATAAGCTGTAGGAGTTCTTTGGTAGAGTTTTGGGGGTCGCTTATGTACACTATCATATCGTCAGCAAATAACGAAAGTTTAACTTCATCCTTTCCAATTCGAATCCCCTTGATCCCCTTATGTTGTCTTATTGCTATTGTTAGAACTTCAAGCACTATATTGAAGAGGTATGGAGAGAGTGGACAGCCTTGTCGTGTTCCTGATTTTAGTGGAAAGTCTTTGAGTTTCTCTCCATTCAATTTGATGTTAGCTGTCGGCTTGCTGTATATTGCTTTTATTATATTTAGGTATGATCCTTGTATCCCCAGTCTCTCCAACACCTTTATCATAAATGGGTGTTGAATTTTGTCAAATGCTTTTTCAGCATCTAGTGAGATGATCATGTGGTTTTTTTCTTTCAGTTTATTTATATGATGGATTACATTGATAGATTTGCGTATGTTGAACCAGCCCTGCATCTCTGGGATGAAGCCTACTTGATCATAATGGATAATTTTTCTAATGTGTTCTTGGATTCGGTTTGCCAGTATTTTATTGAGAATTTTCGCGTCGATGTTCATGAGTGAGATTGGCCTGTAATTCTCTTTCTTGGTTGTGTCTTTGTGTGGTTTTGGTACCAGAGTAACTGTAGCTTCATAAAAGGAGTTTGGCAATGACTCTTCTGTTTCTATATTGTGGAATACTTTAAGGAGTATAGGTATTAGCTCTTCCTGGAAGTTCTGGTAGAATTCTTCATTGAAACCATCTGGTCCTGGGCTTTTTTTGGTAGGGAGATTTTTGATAACAGCTTCTAATTCTTCGCGACTAACAGGTCTATTTAGATTGTTCACCTGTTCTTGGTTCAACTTTGCTATATGGTACTTATCTAAAAAAATGTCCATTTCTTTTACATTTTCCAACTTTGTGGCATATAAACTTTCGTAGTAAGATGTAATGATTCTCTGAATTTCCTCTGTGTCTGTGGTTATGTCCCCCTTTTCATTTCTGATCTTATTAATTTGCATGTTCTCTCTCTGCCGTTTGATTAGTTTGGATAGGGGTTTGTTGATCTTGTTGATTTTCTCCAAGAACCAGCTTTTTGTTTCTTTGTTTTTGATTCTTTGGATTGTTTTTCGTGTTTCTATTTTGTTGATTTTAGCCCTCAGTTTGATTATTTCCAGTCTTCTACTCCTCCTGGGTGAATTAGCTTCTTTTTTTTTCTAGAGCTTTCAAGTGTGCTGTTAAGTCTCCAATGTGTGCTTTCTTCGTTTTCTTTAATTGGGCACTTAGTGCTATGAACTTTCCTCTTAGCACTGCTTTCATAGTGTCCCATAGGTTTGAGTATGTTGTGTCTTTATTTTCATTAAATTCAAGGAAGACTTTAATTTCTTTCTTTATTTCTTCCTTGACCCAGGGGTGACTTAGTAGTTGACTGTTCAACTTCCATGAGTTTGTTTGCTCCCTGGGGGTAGCATTGTTGTTGAATTCTAACTTTAATCCATGGTGATCTGACAAGACACAGGTGGTTACTAATATTTTTTTTGTATCTGTGTACGTTTGCTTTGTTATCGAGTATGTGGTCAATTTTCGAGAAGGTTCCATGAACTGCAGAGAAGAAGGTATATTCTTTCCTATTTGGGTGGAGTGTTCTATAGATGTCTGTTAAGTCCATTTGATTCAATACCTCCAATAATTCTCTTATTTCTCTGTTGGGTTTCTGTCTGATTGACCTGTCCATTGGTGAGAGAGGTGTGTTGAAGTCTCCTACTATTAGTGTGTGTGGTTTGATGACTGCCTTGAGTTCTAGAAGAGTTTCTTTTACATATGTGGGTGCCTTTATATTAGGGGCATAGATATTCAGGATTGAGACTTCTTCCTGATGAATTGTTCCTGTTATGAGTATGAAATGTCCATCTCCATCTCTTCTGATTGATTTTAGTTTGAAGTCGATTTTGTTAGATATTAGAATGGCCACACCTGCTTGTTTCTTAGGTCCATTTGCTTGGAAAACCTTTTCCCAACCCTTTACTCTGAGTAGGTGTCTGTCTTTGTGGTTGAGGTGTGTTTCTTGTAAACAGCAGAATGTTGGATCCTGTTTTCATATCCAGTCTCTAAGTCTGTGCCTTTTTATAGGTGAATTGAGTCCATTGATATTAAGTGATATTAATGACCAGTGGTTGTTGACTCTGGTCATTTTTTTTGGGTAGTAGAGTGTATGTGTTTTCCTTCTTTGAGTTGTGCTTGTGAAGGGTCGCTAGATGTCTGAGTTATTGTAGGCAGTGTTGGGAATGCTGGATTCCTTGGGTTGTGATTTTCCTTATAATATTCTCTGTAAGGCTGGATTTGTAGCTATGTATTGTTTAAATTTGTTTTTATCCTGGAATATTTTGTTTTCTCCATTGATAGTGAACAATAGCTTGGCTGGGTATAGTAGTCTGGGCTTGCATCCATGGTCTCTTAGTTTCTGCAGTACCTCTATCCAGGACCTTCTGACTTTCATGGTTTCCATAGAGAAGTCTTGTGTAAGTCTGATAGGTGTAAAGTTACTTGACCTTTTTCCTTTGTAGCTCTTAATATCCTTTCTTTAATCTGAATGCTTTGTGTTTTGATTATTATATGGCAAGGGGATTTTTTTTTCTGATACAGTCTATTCGGTGTTCTGTATGCTTCTTGAACCTTCATAGGAATATCGTTCTTTAGGTTGGGAAAGTTTTCTTCTATAATTTTGTTGAATATATTTTCTGGACCTTTGATCTGCAATTCTTCTCCTTCTTCTACCCCTATTATTCTTAGATTTGGTTTTTTTATTATGTCCCAGATTTCCTGAATGTTTTGTGATGAGAATTTGTTGGATTTGCTGTTTTCTTTGGTCAGAGCATTTATTTTCTCTATGGTGTCTTCATAATCTGAGATTCATTCTTCTATCTCTTGTATTCTATTGGTTATGTTTGTTTCTGAAGTCTCTGTTTGTTTACCTAGATTTTCCATATCCAGCCTGCCCTCGGTTTGTATTTTCTTCATTGCCTCTATTTCAGTTTTCAATTCTTGAACTGATTCCATTACCTGTTTGATTGTTTTTTCTTGGTTTCCCAGGGTGTCGTTTACAGATTTACTCATTTCTTCAAACCTTTTGTTATATTTCTCTTCCATTTCTTTACTCATTTCTTCAATCTTTTTGTTATATTTCTCTTCTATTTCTTTAAGTGAGTTATTCATACTCTGTTTAAGAGACTATTGCTTTCATAATGACACTGTTTTCCACTTCTTCCGGAATAGGGTGCTCAAATCCTTCTGTCGTAAGATCACTGGGATCTGGTGTTTTCATGCTGTTTTTCAGATTGTTGGAGGAATTCTTGCCTTGGCGCCTGCCCATCTCTTCCTTCAGATGCTCTCCAATGGCTCTTCCTTCCACTGGGTCTTCTGCTACAGGATTAGTGCCCCTTGCTGGCCAGGAATCACTTTGCCTGCAGTCCTACCATGCTGCAGGCAGGCTATTAAAATAAAGGAACTCCCTCCCGTTTGCACTCACCACCCCGTCCTGGTGGTGCCCACACAGGCTGAGTTGGAGGATTTTAAGCCCCGAAAAAGGGAGAGAGGAAGGGTAGGGGTTCCTGGCTGAAAGCAGGGATGGGGTAGGAGGAGAGAGGGTTTAGCTGGGGGAAGCCGCCCCTTTGGAATACCCAGGGAGATAAGGATGGCGGGAAAATTGTGTGTTCCCTTACCGGGCTTGTGTGGCGGTCAGGAACAACACACTTACCCCTCCATTGTATGTTCTGCTACAGGATCAGTGCCACTTGTTGGTCAGAAATCTCCCTGCCTGCCTTTCTTTTCCAGCGGGGCAGCTTACATCTTTCCTCTCCGGTGGTCTGGGCAGAAGTCTATTTACTTTAGCACTAATTTTCTCATTATCTTTTCTTTCTGTGTCTATGTATGTGTGCGGCATAGCACATGTGTGAAAGCCGGAGGCCAACTTTGAGGACCCAGTTCGCTCTTTCCATTTTATGGATTCCAAGGATTGAATTCAGGTCATCAGGTTTGGCAGTAAAGTACCTTTATTTTCTTGAGCCACCTCACTGGCACCTCATTCTCATGAGGCAAGTGAGATAACCACAGTACTATGAAAACATTCCTGTAATAGTAAAACTATCATGCTGCAGGTTTCCAAGTGGCAGCAGATCCACAGGCAGGAGGCAGCAGATCCCAGGCAGGGAGCCCTGTGGTGGGTGAGAGACCTTGGCAGGGCAGCCAGTCCCAGCAGATGAGAGACAGACAGATAGGCCACAAGTCCCACGCAGGGAGCCTTGGCAGGTGAGAGACAGAGATGGATAGGCATGCCATGCAGAGTGAGGTTGGATATTTATTTAGTGGGTTATATGTAACATGAGGGCCAGCTTGTTGGGGTATCTGTTCCCGCCCGGTACCCCACAGTTGGCAAGTCCCAGGGAAAATCAATCACACAGAGATCTCTATAAGTTATAAAGCTGATTGGCCCATTAGGTCAGGTTACTTATTAGTTCTTGTAACATATATTACCCCACTATCCTTATCTACGTTAGCCATATGGCTTGGTACCTTTTTCAGCTGTCAGCTCACATGTTGCTTCTCTGGTGGTTTGCGCAAGAATCGCAGAGGGAGCTTCCTGCTTCCCAGAATACTCCCAGTCTCTTTGCTCCACCCCTACTTCCTGTCTGGCTTTCCCGCCTATACTGCCTGCCTGGCCAATCAGCGTTTTATTAAAATATGATTGACAGAATACAGACAATTCTCCCACACCAGTTATGGAAGGGAAGGGGAGAGGGAGAGAGACGGGGGATGAAAAAAGAGAGAGAGACAGAGACAGAGAGAGAGACAGAGAGAAGAGGAAGAGGAAGAAGGGTGGGGGAGAGGAAAGGAGCCAAGGCAGCAGCTACCTCTTTGGTGGGGAAGGAGTGGGCAGAGCTTGTCTCTTAAAGGGACAGGGCAAACCATTACAATCCCTTCCCAACGTCATTCCTGTAAGCTTAATTCCTATTGTTCTGTGAGAGTACTCTGTACATCCCCATAAATGATTGAGCATTTCATTGAGTGAATGCACTATGTGTACTAACACAGTCCTACACAAATAGACTGAATATGATGACCTGCATAGCCTTCTCAGTACCCTTTGTTTCCCCATTAATTTGAATCTAATGAGAAGTTAGAAAAAAGAACATCAAGACTGGAAACAAGCTCAATAGTGGAATACACTAGTTCCAAGTAAGGGGCCTTGAATATAATTCCAAATACTGTTGTGGGGTGTTCATTGGGGAATACTGCTCAGGCATGGGGTTGAGCCAATAGGAAGTCTTTATTAACTGGCCAGTGACTACACTGGGTGTTCAGGATCCCAGTGGAGCTCTGAGCCTTCCTCAGGGTGACAAAAACCATGTCTGGAGTTGACCTACTTCAGTAAACAAGAGCAGTTAGTCAAAAACAGAACCACAGAAGCCAAAAACCAAGGTTAGTGCAATTAGAGACTTTCCCAGAACTATGGACTTTGGTGGGTTAGGTCTTTGTTTTAGTTTTGGTGGGTGGTGCTGTCCGCATGCCGACATTTCTAGCCTGATTGGTATGTCTTCCACCATGGAAGTGTGTTAAGATACTTGTGCTAAGGGTTCAGGACCTTCCAAGGTCTGGGGCCCTGTTACAATACCACACACATAGAAAAGAAAGAGCAGGGAACCAAAGTGTAAACTCATGTATGTAATGGTAAAAATAAAATGTCTGCAGATCCCCAAGTGGCTGCAGCAGCAGAAACACTGCAGGTCAAGCAACAGCAGTGGGTAGTGGGTCCAAAGAGTACCCAGTCCCAGGCAGGGACAGCACAGTTCCTGAGTGGCTGCAGCGGGCCACGAGGAGAGACAGACAGGCATGCCACAAGACCATCTCCAAAAGTGGCTGGTCTCAGGCAGGGAGCCACGTAGCAGGGGAGAAGACAGAGACATGGACAGGCATGCCATGCCAAGTGAGGTTGGATATTTATTTAGTGGGTTTTAGAAGGGAAGGAGAGAAGGGAGAAGAGGAGAGAGAGAGAGAAAGAAAAGAAGGGGGAAGGGTAGAAGTGGGGAGAGACAGAAGCTGCCTCTTCAAGAGGGAGATGGAAAATGGAGGAACTCAGACTGGAAGCTTACCCCACCAGATGGGGTAGGGGGAGGGGGAATGAGGGAGTGGGCATGGCTTGTCTCTTAAAGAGACAGGATAGACCAATACAATGTAGGGGAGCAGGAAGGGAGGAAGGTACTATCAGTGACCATGGAAATAAGTTCAAAACAGAAAGGAACACAAGCATGTGTTGGTTGTTGTTTAAGCTTGGATTGATGACTCTTGCTTGTAACCCCAGCACTGGGGAGACTGAGTCAGGAGGATTGCTGTCGATTCTGGGTAACAGAATGAAACTCTGTATCACCAAACAAATAAAAAGTAAGAAGAAAGGAGAAATTGGTTGCTTTGACAAAGAGTGAAACTGGTAGAAGGTTTGGTGAAACACATGAAGAAAACAGGCAAACTGGGTGGGTACAGTAAATCACACCTGAAATCTCCGAAGATGGGATGTGAGGCAGGGGAGTGAAAGCTCAAGGCTATTCTGGGCTATGGAGCAACTTTGAAGCCAGCTTAGGCTACAGGAGACTCTGCCTTAAAACAACAACAAGAAAATGCAAACATACATACATATATACATACATAAAATTTAAAAAGTTAAAGAAAACCAGAGCCAAAGGCAGTTGCAGGAAATGAAAAGCTACAAAAATTACCACAATTCATGCAGATATTAAAATCAACAGGATGTCATGAGGGAACTTGTTGCAGATAATATTTTAAGGTGTTGTTACTTTTGTTTATGCTCTAGAACACTTTTTTGATAATGAAAAAAATGTGTTTGATTTAAAAAAGAAAATTCAACTGTGGTCCGGAGGCTGAGTCAGCAACTAGCTGACAGGAAGCTGTAGGGAGGAGCCAGGTGCAGAAGGGTTTGTAAGGATGCGCAAGAAAAAGGGCTTCTTGGGGAACATGAGGAGGTGAGCTAGCTGAGCTGCTTGCTGTTCAGCCTCTCTGGGAAGCAGGATTCTACCTCAACCTTTGACTCTTGAGCAGGACAGAGATTTAGATAAGTTCTCTTAGTAGCTTCAAAAGAGTCGGTGCCTGAGGGAACAGAATTTCCTCAGGCTGCTGCTCTCCTGGCCAGGCCTCTGCTGCTAACTGCAGAGCCGCAGTGCAGTTGCTGACTAGAATAGCCTTAGCCTAAGAGGCAGCAACCATTAAAACAGAGGAATAAAATCACACAACAGGAACCGCAACAGGAACTGGCTGCTCACACAGTATCTGTGCAAAGTACAGTTGATGCATTTCCAACTACACAGGGAAAACAGTTCCTTCACATGCACGCCAACCACGTGGTAAAAGTTAACAGTACCAGGCAGGAGGCAAAAATCCTGGGGTCAGGCGGGCCAAAGGAGAGCATGCTATGTGTGTAGGAAGCCTGATGAGAACAGAACCCTGCTCATGACGGAGTGGTCACACTAACCCAGGAGAAGCTTCCTGAAAAACAATCACAGTCGACCTGCACTCTGGTCCCGGTGCTGCAAGGCAAAGAAGTCAAGGGCAGCGCTCTGGTTTAAAGGATACTGAAGAGGTGTGCGGGTCAGGCGAAATGCATGGCCTTGAATGGGAGAGAGGAGGTTTAGAAACGGCTATGAGGGGCATTACTGAGATGATGAGAAAATGCTTCATGTGGCCATAGAGGGGGCAACTGGACTGTCTCCATGGTAAGTAGTCCGTGCAATAACTGCATTAGGGCTTCGAGGAAAACATTCTTTTTCTAGGAAGATAGATGGTGCCACATTTAGGATGACGTACCATAATGTCTTCAAGTAACAAAAATAACTCAGTAGAATGATTAAATGTGCACACACACACACACACACACACACACACACACACACACAGAGCAGGGGGGTGGATAGGGAGGGAGATAGGCAGAGAGAGAGCTAAGCACAACAATATTTGCCTAGACTCAAAGTCCTTGGAAGGACGAGGAAAGAGCATCCATGCAGCACAAGGGAGGAGGTTGAGGTAAGATCCTCAAATCTAAAGCAACAACAACAACAACAAAAACAAAACAACAACAAAAAGAACCTGGACTGAGATAAAAACAAAAAACATTTAGGGGTGGAGAGTTGGCTCAGTGGTTAAGAGCACATGCTGCTCTCGCAGGGGACAAGAGTTCAATTCTCAGCACCCATATCAGGTGGCTCACAATCACTGCAGCTCCATGGGGGATTGATCCAACATTTCCAGCCTCCAAGATGGCATCAGTATTCATATGCACACACATGTGCATACACACAAGTATGCACATACACACACACCAAACAAACACACACACAGACACACACACACACACACACACACACACACACACACACAAATATACAGACACCCTGTAGGATTACCTATTGAGTTTTTTCCATTGAATTCTGAGATTTGACCTAGGACTAAATATGTTCACTTCATACAACCTGCTGGAGCAACTTGGAAATGGGGGTCACTCCTCAGATCAAGTTCTCAGATGGGCATTACCAGCATACTGAAAGCTGGTGAGGACGTTTTGAAAGAGAAAAGCCCCACGGAACTTGTACACTAATGATACAGAAGGAAAACATCAAAAGACTGGCAGCAACATGAATTCTACCTGATGCATTGGGGGAAATCCTAACTGAACTGGATTCATTGCAGGAATACAAACTACCTATGATAGTTAGGTGTAAAACCCCTGAATGGTCCCGTAGCGCCTGTACCACTATAACACGGTACGCGAGCCGGGAACTAAGCTGGAGACTTAAAAACACTCGCACACACACACAGACAGAGAGAGACACAGACATGGGTCATCCTTGATACAAGAATGCCCAAATTAATTGTACTCAGGGGCAGCTTATATAGGGCTCCTTAGCCACGCCCAGCGCTCAGGATCTTTCAGCTGCAGACTCATCAGGCTCAGAGCCGCTGCAGGCACAGGTGTTTTGCTCAGTTCACTCCAGCAGGCAGAGGGTCTAAAGCAAGCAAAGAAAATCAAGGTTCCAGGGATCTGCAGCTCCCAACAGTAAGGATTTCTATCGGCGTGAAGAGACACCATGACCACGGCAACTCATACAGAGGGAATCATTTAATTGGGGCTGGCTTACACTTTAGAGGTTTAGTCCATCATTTTCATGATGGGAAGCATGGGAGCACACAGGCAGACAACGTGGTGCTGGATGAGGAGCTGAGGGGACTGGGTGTAGCTTGAGCATTAATGAGACCTGAAAGTCTGCCCCCAATGTGTCACACTTCCTCCAGCAAGGCCATACCTCTTAATAGTGCCAGGCCCTATGGCCCAAGTGTTTTAAAACACGAGTCTATGGGGGAGGCATACCTATTCAAACAACCATACCTCCCTCCAGAAAACAAATATTTGTGCACATTTACATGCTAGAGAAAACACGCTCTTCATATTCAGGAAAGGTAAGTAGGACATTTCAATATTCATTTAAGATGTATGGTTTCTAGTTTTTGTTAGGAAGTCAGAATGTGGAGGTCAAATTTGTTACGGGTCGATGACACTTTGACACTAAAAACTTTGGGTATGGCTGTCTTGTCTGCGTGCATGTCTGTGCATTACACGGGCACGGTGTCCTCTGAGGTCAGAAGAAGGTGTTGATTCCCCTGGAACTAGAGTTACAGACAATTGTGAATTGCCCTACGGGTGCCGGGGTTGGAACCCAGGTCCTCTTAGCAGGTGAGTCAATCGCTTCATCTCCTGAGTTTTGGGGTTTGGTTTTTGTAAAGACAGACCTTATGTGCCCAGGCTGTCGTGAACTCAGCCAGTAACTGAGGATGACTTCTGATTCTTCTATTTCCTGATTGCTGAGATTACAGGTGTGTACCATTACATGTGACTTATAAAGTTCGGGGGGACAAACCTAGGCCATCCTTGCATGCAAGGCAAGCACTCTAGCAATTGAGTACATCCTCAGTCCTGGATTGCTTGTTTGGGTGTGTGTGTATATGTGTATTTGTGTGTGTATGCATGTGTGTATGTTGCATGCATATTTGTGTGAGTACTCCTGCAGAGGCTAGAAGTTGATGTCAGGGTTTTCCCGCAATCATCCTCCACTTTACTGTTATTCTTTAATAAAGAAGCTGAACCTTTATTTTTTGGCATTTTTTTCCAATTTATTTTCCACCAAACAAAATGTTGTACCCAAAAGCCTTTTGCTTCCCCTGTCAAAATAAGTCACTAGGAAGAAGGAAATTACCAGACAGTGAAATTTTATTGTTTTTGAGTCCAGGCTAAGCTGAGGGTCAAGGTTTTCCTTCTTCTATCAGTCGCGCTGTCCTTCAAATGTCCTAGGAGGCTCCAGAAACTCTGGTACGTGGAGACACTGCAGAGGGCTGTGGCTAGTTGAGGTTCCCTTTAGCCAAATAGAAAAGGGGCCACAGCGCCAAAGGGGAAAGTGTGGGGGCACACGGGGTGTACACAGACATGGCAAAGCAAAGACATAGAGGGGTAATGCCAGTCAACAAATATGGGACTCATACTACAGGCAAAGATGCCATGTAAGCGGACTGAATAACAAGAGACTCCGTGGGTTTAGAGTTGGCCCTGATCAGGCAGGATTAATCATCTTCACTAATTATTTACAATGTCCAGAATTCCAGATAGGGTCACAGGCTGAGGCTCTGTGTAGGCTTGAACTAGAGAGGAAGGACAATATTCAGCCATGTAGAGTACACAGCAAGACTCCAGCAAGGGTGTTTTGTAATCCTAATTCCTTTCTACCTGAAACTCTGAAGCTTATAAAGATTTGTGTGTGTGTGTGTGTGTGTGTGTGTGTGTGTGTGTGTGTGTGTGTGCATGCATGTGTCTGTGTGCTGGCAGAATCCAGGGGCGACAGATCCCCTGGAGCTGGAGCTGCAGGCAGTTATGAGCTCTTGATGTGGTGTGGGTGCTGGAAACTGAACTGGGGTCTTCTACAAGAGCAGTGCATGCTTGTAACCTATGAGCCATCTCTCCAGGCCCCTCCTCATTATTTTCCAATACTGGGGCTCCCAATGGACCTAGAGCTTGCTAATTAAGTTAGGCAGGTTGTCCAGAAAGTCCCTGGAATCCACCTGTGTTCACCTACCTCCACCCCAGCACGGGGGTTATAGATGTTTGTTGCCCGTTCCATTATGACTCAGGTGCTGAGGATCCTAACTCCTCTCTCTCTGTGTCTGTCTGTCCCTCTGTTTATCTCTCTGTCTCTGTCTCTCTCTGTCTCTGTCTTCAAGACCAGGTTTCTCTGTAGCTTTGGAGCCTGTCCTGGAAGTAGCTCTGTAGATCGAATTGGCCTCAAACTCACAGAGATCCGCCTGCCTCTGCCTCCTGACTGCTGCGATTAAAGGCATTCAGCCCAGTTCACTTGGTATGATTTTAAAAATAGGTTTTCTCCCTGGGATGCAATTCAGTCGGGAGAGTGCTTACCTAGTATTTGAGAAGCACTGGATTTGATCCCCAGCATTCAGTGAACTGGGCAAGGTACCCTACCCATGAAAGATCAGCACTTAGGATGGTCCAAAGTTCCTTGTCATTCTTAGGAAGTTCAACAACAGCCTGAGACACAGAAGATACTGAATCAATAAATGACAGATGAGTCTGGAATGTTTGGGTGGAAAAGTTCCACCCCAACCCCCACCCCTGGGAGCTGCCCAGTCCAGACTCCACCTCCGAGAAAGCCCACCAACAGTGACCCTTCTCCAGGGAGAGTCAAGACCACTTCCACAGGGTATTTAAACTGCCCATTCACCCCAGAGAAAGAACATGTGGTCTTCCTGGTTCTCATTCCCTTCTCCGTGTTTTCCCGGTCTTTCCTCTCTGGGGACTGGAAGGCCACCTGGGACACTGGCACCCATTAAACCTGGGCTGTTTCTAATTCGGATTGATTTGGTCTGATTTGGATTATTGCATCGGTGGAGATGCTAATTGGGCCTTAAAAGCTTTACATTATATATGTAGTAAAGTGAGATTTCTCTTTATACCTCAGACTGGCCATGAAATTGTGATCTTCCTGCCTCAGTTTCATGCGTATAGAAATTTCAGGCCTGCACAACCAACTTCATACAAGAGTGTAAGTTTTCTTTTTTTTGTTTTTTGTTTTTTTGTTTTTTGTTTTCTGAGACAGGGTTTCTCTGTAGATTTAGAGCCTGTCCTGGAACTTGCTCTGTAGACCAGACTGCCCTCGAAATCATAAGAGACCCACCTGTCTTTGTCTCCTGAGTGCTGGGATTAAAGGCCTGAGCCACCAAAGCTCATCCGACTCTGCAAGTTTTTAAGGCTCCTACACTTAAAGAAATACCATCACAACTGGGCGAGGGAGGCATAAGCTTTTAGTCCCAGCACTCAGGAGTAAAAAGCAGCAGATCTCTGTGAATTACAGGACAGCAAGGTCTACAGAATGAGTTCCAGAACACCCAAGGCTACACAAAAAACACTGTCTCAAAACAAACAAAACAAAACAAAACAAAAAAACAGAAAGAAAGAAAAGAAAAAAGAAAAGAAAGAAAAGAAGAAAAGAAAAGAAAGAAATACTGTCGTGATAAAACACTTGGGGCACGAGAGATGGCTAAGGGGTTAAAAGCACTTGCTGCTCTTGCAAAGGACAAATGTTGAGCCCCCAGCATCATATAGGAGCTCATGACCACCCATAACTTCAGTTCCAAGGGATCCAACAGGCTCTTCAGCGCTCTGCAGGCAGCAGACATGGACATAGTTCACATCCGGCAAAAACACATATTCGGAAAGGAAAAGGAAACAAAATGTTTTTTAAAACAGTAAAGTGAAAGGCAGTTAATAACCCCAAAATTATTCACACCTCCTCTAATAGGCAACGTTACTCCACCCTCAGAGAGACACATACAAGGGCCTATTTGTTTTCCTGTCCCTACACGCCTCTTTTCCGTGCTGTGTCCCTGTGTCACACAGAGCATAGCTTATGCACTTGTCTTCCTTCTCAGCAAGGGACACAGAGGGACTGCTGAACGAACAATGCACTGTCACTGCACCTGTGACATAAATTCCCAGTTGGTCACTCACATGGTGACCAGCTTTAACTTTCCTAGTGCAGTTAGGACCACCCGTCACACCAACCATTCATCTGCAAGCGGAAGACTGTGATTCTCAGGAAAGTCAGCGGAGCTTTCAAAGTCAGCTGACCCCAGGAAAGCCAGGGAGCAGGGGATGGTTGGGGACAGTGGCAAACAGTGGCTCCAAGGCTGCCAGGGTTGTACTGCTTGCCCTGACTGATGGTCACAGGGACTCCATCATGCCCAGACAGCAGGCTGCCTTTCTTGCTCTCCTCGTAACCAGGGTGAAAGGAACACAACAGGTATGATAGCCACGGTCACATGATCGTCACAACATCCAAGGGCACATGAACACAGGTGCTCACAACACCCAAGGGCAAATGGACACAGGTGGTCACAACACCCAAGGGCACATGAACACAGGGGGTAACAACACCCAAGGGCACATGGACACAGGTGCTCACAACATCCAAGGGCACATGGACACAGGTGGTCACCACACCCAAGGGGACATGGACACAGGTGCTCACAACATCCAAGGGCACATGGACACAGGTGCTCACAACACCCAACAGCACATGGACACAGGTGGTCACCACATCCAAGGGCACATGGACACAGGTGGTAACAACACCCAAGGGCACATGGACACAGGTGCTCACAACACCCAACGGCACATGGACACAGGTGGCAACAACACCCAAGGGCACATGGACACAGGTGGTCACAACATCCAAGGGCACATGGACACAAGTGGTCACACCATCCAAGGGCACATGGACACAGGTGGTCACAACATCCAAGGGCACATGGACCCAGGTGGCCAACAGACGTTCTTGCTTCACCTTTGGAGGAAATGGATGATGTGGAAACGTGGACAGTATGGCTGTCACCTCATAGCCCCGAATGCAGAGCGCTGGGCCTCTGCACAGCTGACTGTGGCTGCCGGTCTGGGGGGCCTGGCTGCTCGGGCCAGTTACACGGGCCTTGAGAAGAGGACCATCTATTCGCCACCAGAGTTCCAGGCAATCTTTGTAAAGGAACTCAACGTTGTCCTGGCTCCCAGTCCTTGTGGAAGGTTGTGGGGGCTCCCGAGTGCCAGAGCATCACGGGCAGGAACACGGCTCAGCCACACTGTAGGTTCTCCCTGAGCTGAATGAATAGCAGAAGGCAGGGTCTGGGTGCTCTCCAGGGGACCCCTCTTCTAGGTGGGGGGCAGACTAAGAAAGGAGGGGGGAAGGGAGGAAGGGAAGAATCCTACTTCCTCCTTTCCAATGGGCCCAGATTTGCTTTTCAGACCTGAGCCTGGGAACCTGTGCTTCCTCCCCAGAGGCGGCAGGGTCAGCCGACCACAGCAACAGTATTGAACAGCAGTAAGTCTGAATGAAGATGAGAGAGGCTGTGTGCTCAGAGGGCAGGGCAGGGCTGGCAAGTATTCTCACAGAGCTGTTGGTGTCCTGCCACGGCTTCAGCAGGCAGCTGTACTGATGACAATGGCCCCGAGCCTGCACGAACAGTGCCTGGTGCTGGAATTCACCACAGCCAGGACTGGCTTCCATGTGCAAGCTGCCAGAGCCCAGCTGCGAGTCTGTCAGACTGCACTCAGCTCTCACCCTTGCCAGAGGTAGCCATGTGACTCGGGATGAGAGCCCCAGCCTGAGGAGCGAGACCATCTTCTCAGAGAGGGTCTCTGAGGGGGTGGTCCCCACTGTCCCTTCAGGCTCTCAGGTCACTGTCCTCCCACGTGGATATGTGCTGTCTCCCTGAACTCAACCTGTGTGGCCAAGAGGGACCCCCAGAGACTGTGGGAAGGGGTGTTGCCAGGCGTGCCCCAACTCCACAGGCAGCTGACTTTTCCAGTTTGCAGGGACCCTGCAGTGCTACTACCTGGCGCTCCTTGAGCTTAAAGTATTGCAGGTCCCAGGAGAGCTCCTGCTGCACAGGCAGGCGTGAACCAGCTAATCTGAGGAACACCGCTTGCACTTCATGTCCTGCCCAAGACAGATCTTGAAACACTTATTATAAATGTATGAGTTAATTTTAAATTGATTTAAATTAATTTGAAATGAGTGGTTCGTCTGCATGTGTGTCTATGGACCATGTTTGTGTCTAGTGCCCAAGGAAGCCAGAAGAGGGTCTCTGATCCCCTGGGCCTGCAGTGTCAAATGGTTACAAGCTGGGTATCTGTGCTGGCAATCAAATCCAGGTCCTCTGCAAAACCAGCCAGTGCTCTTAGCTGCTGAGCCATCTCTCCAGTCCCTCAGGACAGGACTTTTGAGAGCACCCCTCACGGTAGGATCCAGTGCCTACTTTGGCAACTCCAACCTTTTGTGAACCTAATCACAGTGTCCTTTTGTGACTTTCACTTCCTAACACACCATAGCCTGCTGTGGTTTACGACTAACAAACCACCTTGCCTTGTGTGCACTGGATCCCTCACAGGCTCCCGTGTCACCTCCTGCTTCCACTCGCTGAGTCAGAGTTTCCCACGCCAAGGACAAGCACACTCCATTCACACATTCACATGGGCACACGGCCAGAGCATGGGACAGAGTCCACAGGCCCAGATGTTTCCTCCTCGCCAGCACCCTACATCAAATGTGAAAAGCCCTGAATCTCAGGAATGCAAGCTGGCAGAACCCATCCCAAAGTCTCAGATCTTGCCTGGCACTTGGTCCGGGCTCAAGGCTGGAAGCCATCCAGTCTGTCTCTGAGGGCAGCATCAGAATGTGGAGCCCAGGAGGAGGTAGGGAAGATGGACCCGGAACAAACAAATACCACGTTTGGAAAAGTCAGTGCCATGTGTGAAGGGTGAGGAGGGACCTGTGGGAGACCTTCCATGCATGTGTAGATGCATCATCTTAATCATCAAATGCACACGTCTCAAGATGGTTCAAACCTGAAAACCTGAGTCCCCTCCTTGGAACCCACATCAAATCTGGGTGCCAGTGCTAGAGAGATGACTCAGGAGGTAAGTGCAGCGTGCAGCTCTTCTGGGTATGAGTTCAGTTCCCAGCACCCATGACAGACAGCTCACATCACTTGTAAGTTTGGTTTCAGGGAATAAAACAGACAGGTCTCCAATGGAACCAGCACTGATACTGATGTGTAACACACACACACACACACACACACACACACACACACACACACACACACTTCAAACTAAATCTTTGCCAGGTGGTTATGGTGCATGTCTTTAATGCCAGCACTTGGGAGGCAGAGGCAGGTGGACCTCTGTGAGTTCCATGACAGCCTGGTCTACAGAGAGAGTTCCAGGATGGCTATGGTTGTTACACAGAGAAACCTTGTTTCAAAGAAAAACCCACAAATAAAAACTAAGTAGTTTTAAACTTGTGGACCAGATGATACCCATCTATAACCCAGGTTTCCTACAGTAGGATTGGAGAGACAAGAAGAACCTAGAAGTTCCAAGGCCAGCTAGGCAGCTAGCTGTCCAGAGCATGGGCAGAAACCACACATGTCTTGCATTAAATAAGGTAGACTGAGAGAACCAACTCCCAGATAGCTGTACTCTGACCACCACACATGTGCCATGGCACAGGAGACTCTTTCTCTCTTCCTCCCCCCTCCCCCCAGTATATGCTTCTCTCTTCCTCACCTCCCCCCCCGTATATGCTTCTCTCCCCCCCCCATTCCTCCCTTCCTCTCCTGCACTCTCTCTCACAACACAGATACCCCAAACTCCTTAAAACCAGAACTTTCCTAATGGGAGCTGGATGAGATCACCTGTCAGACTAGGACCCGGATGGTGTGGAGATCTGGTGCATGCACTGCCATGGGGCATCGCCTCTGTCTGCCACAGAACCACTCATTTCATTACCACCAAGGCAGAGCCAAAAAGGTGCTCTCTGTGCTCCTTACAGCCCGTGTGCACACTGTGTGGAGCTTCTCTTACTCTACCAAGCACGGGCGTGTGAACTTGCCTCCACCCCTCTACTGAAAAGGTCCAGGGGAAAATCAGGGGACTTGGCAACTCATTCCAAAGGGTGGGCTTTGCAGGCACCCCAAGATGAAGTGCAAATCCTAGGCCACTACTCCCTGAGTGCTATGCCTTCCAGGATAGAATGATCTAAAAGAGGGTCAGAGGCAGGGTGGAGAAAAAACCAGGAAAGGAGAAAGCACTGCTGAATGCAGGCGACAGGAGGCAAACCGGGTTTCCTGAGACTGCCCCAGAGATGGCAGTAGTCAGGGCAGGGCCGGGGTCCTTGGCTGCGGGGATGGGGAATGCTGGCCTTGTCAGCCCGGGCCCCAGCGCACCTGGCTAAGCTTGGCTACATAGTGGTTACTCAGAAGAGAGACCACATCCCACTCAGGACTACTGTTCTTTTTATCCACAAAATTCTTTATTTCCTTTTTGAAAACTCATGCATGAGAACTGTGTTGGGGGGAGATAGAGTGTAGTGTAAATGAGGACTGGTGTTCTTAGAGGGGTGGGAAGGAACAGTTTCCACCCTGTTGCTGTACCTCATCACCCACCAAAAGAGAACATAGGACAAAATGACTTCATGTGCAACAGCTGTCACCAAGCATAGGGAGGGAGAGACAAAAGCAGGGCACAAAGTCTGCTCTGGCTGGAGAGCAGAGGTCCTCAACTTGTGGGATACCAACATCAAAATTCATTTAAAATTCATAGCAGTAACCAATTTACAGGTATGAAGTGGCAACAAAATTATTTGTACATGTGGGGGTCACCACAACATGAGGAACTGCATGCAATAAAGGGTCGCAGCAGGAGGAAGTCTGAGATCCACTGCTGCAGAGTGACTGGAAGAGAGCAGGATCCATGGGTCGTAGCCTGGCCTCTTCTGCAGGGCTGCTGGGTTCAATCTGTGAGGCAGAGCACAGTCAGGCCAGCCCTGGCTTCCTGAGCAGCCAGGAACATGGGTAGGGCGGTGGGAGGCAGAACACTCACTTCAAAGATCCTGTGCACAGCAGAACACTCCCGTCAAAGAGCCTGGAACTTTTCATTGAGGGCCTGCATGAAGGCTGAAACACAGGTTCAACTGGGTATTCCAGACCCAGACACACAGGAACGCCTGACCCCTTCTCTGTGCCCCAGGAACTTCCAGCCAGCCACCTCACTGCCCTCCAGCCACCATGCAAGGAGCCTGGGGACAGACTCCCCCACCCATCACCGAGCTCTATGTGGGAACGTTTTTCCACAGGAGAACAGCAAGGACAGGCAGTCTCAAACGCTGGGCCACAGCACTGCCAGCCCTACTTGTGAAACAAGCAAACATGTGACAACAAACACTTCACAAGCCACACCTGCCAGGACCTCAAGGAAACTACAGCGGGACTGTCTAAACGCCCAGAGAGAAGGGAAGCTGGGGGACTCATCTGCACCGCACACGGGACAGCACTGGTTCTGGGTGCAAGTCCCTGCAGTCAATGCACAGAAGCCCCCAATCTGGCCTGCCTGAGGTCACCTCCCACCAGGGAACCGCCCCTCAGCCTGCCCCAATCACCTGCACCCAAACACTGAGCTCTCCCTCCAGCCCTCTCCCCATTGCTTCCCTGCCCTGGCTCGGTCATACCTAGTTGTTCCTTGAGTTCCTCTATTTCCTTCTGTAACATCAGGCACTAGCCCAGCCGATGGGAGAAAAAGAGAGAAAGATTAGTATTTAATGTCCTGGTCTTCTGTCTGCTCCATTCAGATGTCTTCCTAGTATTTACACCTCTCACTGGTCATAGCTCTGTGATGAGACTGGCAAAGAACCTCAAACATGAAGGAGGTGTCCTCTCTCTGTGGAGTGTGGGACAAGTGTTGGTACAGGATGTTAACTGTCAGCTCAGGGGCTATCTGGGGCTGGCATTTCTGAGCTGAGAAAGTCTTTCTTACCTGTTGACAAGCCTGTGTTCCTGGTGTTTGATACTGCCTGTCTCCCACTGGGATTGGGAAACGAAGGGATGGTTCCTGGTCACCTGAAAATACACACACAATTACATGAGACACAAAAATATAGATAGGATGAGACGTCTAGGTTTGTGCTCCATGTGTGAAGGGACTGGTGGGGACTAAAATGGGAGAGCAATACCCTCTGTTGGAAGCAACTTGTACCTCAACTGTGCCCAGCTCTATTCCTCCTTCACTCCAGCCCTGAGACAGCATAAAGGGGCTGTGAGCCCCTAAGTCTGTGGCCCTGAGCCAATGTTCTCAGGACTATCACTCACGGTTACATTCAGGAAGGAACACAGTGCCTAAGCAGGGTTTACCAGCAAGAACTCTGGTGCACTAAAAGTCAGCTTCTGCAGTTAGAGTTGTCCCACCCTTTAGAGTCAAGCATCCCACACGCCTACTCATTTCACAAAGCGGCCTGAGGCCAGCCCTGCCCACACCCAGTCTCCGAAGGACTGAAGCTCAAGGAACAAGACTATAATCAGTCAGAGGAACAGAGCCTAAGGTTTCCTTCTTTTCTCCATCCTCCCTCGCCCACCGGCTGCTCTCAAACCCCAAAGACTTACCAGCAGGGGCAGGAACTCTGAGCCGGGCACTTCTCTGGCTCAAGACCTGAGAGCTTCCTGAAACTTGGGGTGCTCGGAGGTTGAGGTCTCCACTGCTCATTTCTCCACGATGCGTGAACAAGCAAGGTTGATCTGCCCTGTGTGTTGGAAGCTGACACAAAAATTTCTCAGTGAGTACATGTGGAGGGGCTGAGGGGCAGGTGGGGAAACAAAATGGAGGCTTGTGGGGCTCATCCCATCCACACCTTCTCTTCCTCCTTCAGCCTCAAGTCAGGAGGCAGAGCTCAGTCAGGAAGGAGCCCCCAGGCACTGAAAAGGCTCAGGTTCTGGCCTGGTTTCCTTGGGGAAGAGCCAGGAGGGAGGATCAGGAGGCCCTTGGGACTGACTACAGCCAAGCTGTGCAGCCCACACTGGAAGGGCTCTCTGGATCCAAATCACCCAGACTGTAGCCAGGCCGGCTTCCCACCCTGCCTGGCTAGAGAGAGGAGATGCACAGGAAGGGGAATAGTAGCCAACACTTAACTGAGGCTCCCTCATATCCACCCTTCCTTACGACAAGGACCCCACATTGGACATTCAAATCAGGGTGAGTGTCCACTGACCACCCCCAGGCCAAGGCAGGGACAGAGGGGGCAGAGCAATGGTCTGTGTAGGGGAGGGAAAGGGCGGGGTGAGAGGGGACAGAGGGTGCTCTACTCACTTGAGTCTGCAGGCCAGGATCTCGAGTGGAGTCATCATCTTTGGCTCCTGGCTGGGATTCCTTTGTCTTCTTTGCCTGGGATTTCTTCCCAGTGCAGAAGGGCTTGCACTCTTTGGGCCCCGAAGGCAGTGAACATTTACTGCTCTTCCCTAGCAGGGCAACCCCGGAGATTGGAGGGAAAGTGGCTGGTTCCACAGGAGCTGACTTGAGTCTCTGTCCCCATGGTGGGAAGGTTCTTCCCAGGGGTCCTCTAAAGACATCCCACTGAACAGGCTTCTCCTGTGGTGGCTTCTTTCTAGGACTGGTCTTGGGAATGGCACCTGAAGCAATGGCAGCAGGGGCAGGGACCACAGCAGAGGTGGCAGCAGCAGAGGCAGCAGCGGCTCCTGGGATGCTGTGTCTGCTCCCTTCTTTGCCCCAGACCACACTTTGCTTTTTCTTAGACAGGGAGCCTTCCAGCTCTCCTGAAGCCTGCTTCTCCATGCTTGAGCTGAGTGTCCGGGTAGCACTGGACAGTACAGAGGGGGGCACATGGATGAAACTTTCCCTGCCATGGACAGTCGTGTGTCTGCCTGTGTCTTCCAACTCAGTGAAGCCACTGGACTTGCCTTGGCCTCCTTCTTTGAGGCAAATGGTCACCCTCATCATTTGTGTCTCACTGGCCTCATCAGAAGACTCAGGGTCGGAAGACGGATACTGAATATCCTCACTGGCTATTATCCTGCTTATGGCACCTCTTCTTGGGGTCACCCAGGCCCTGCCCCGCCCCAGAATCCTGGAGTGCAGTTGGCTAGCTGAGAACTGCTTCCCTTCCATAGACGTCGGAGGTCGTATGCCTCTCCTGTTTGTGCCTGTGTCTGAGTCTCCCCAAATGCCAAAGGGATCAGAAGCGCTGCTTCTGGGGGACGGATGTCTGCGGACACCCCAGGCCTCCCGGTTGGCTACATACTGCCCAAAGCTTGTACCCTCTACTGTCAGCTGTGGTACAAAGTCCAAACTGTCCCCTTTCTCATCCACCGGAGTGCCAGGCCGACCTTCGCAGCCCCAAATGACTGACCTGCCCTCCATCTCATCACTGTCTAACCAGGAGTCATACTGGAAAGTCTTGGAGACAGGGAAACACATTTTGTCCTCTCTGCTCCGGAACAGCCTCTCGTCGGAGCTCAAGCCATGTCCCCTCGGGAATCCATGGCTAAAGCGGCGTCCTTCCGTGTGCTCCCCACTTTCTGGCCCAAAACCGTCTCCCCGCACAGACACCTCATCAGGAGAGCTCATGTTTGCAGCCCAGCAGGCACCATCTGAGCGGACACGGCCGCCCGCTCTCTGCATTCTCGGCGATGCCTTCGGCTAAAGGAACCGCCACCGCCACAGCCGCTACAAGTCTCGTTTGAAACAACGCGAGATTTTGCGCACACTCCAGGGCTGGTCTCATTGGTCGGCCACTCGGCCAGCCGCCAACCAGGGTGGCCGTTGTTTGGCTGGTACTTGGGATCCTAGCCAATAGAGACGAGGGTGCTTAATTTGCCGCGTTAAAAGGCGGGCTTTTGCGCCTGAGTGTGAGGAAATTTCAAGGCCTCGAGGTCGCGCTAAGTCACGTGGCCCCTGACATAACCGCTTGAGGCCTCTGTGGTGAAAGGCCTCACTTTCTCTGTGGTGAGTGAGGGAAAACATCTTCCCTCAGGCCGTGCCGTCCCTGCTGGCGACATGAGCTCCCGGGATGAGGATGAAGTGTCCGCTCCTGAAGCCACCTTGGGACAGGAGGGCAAGGAACACTTAGAGGACTCCCTGATCAGTCCCAGAGGTGCAGAGGGCTCCAGCCTCATCAAAGGTCCTCTGAAGATCGGAGAGGGAGAGGGCGGCCTCCCGGGGACTGAAAGCTGCCAGGTGGAGCCTTGGCCTAAGTCAGAAGCAACAAAGGAAGGAGAAGGGGTGCTCAGTGAGCCAGAAGGCAGGACCACTTCTCCTGTGGACGAAGAAGATGTCGGCTTGGACTTCCTGCCCCAGCTCAGTATTGAGGCTACAGCTATAATGCGAGAGCTGTCCAACCTACAGACGCGAAGAGTTTCGAGGTACATGTCCCCACAAACCTGCGCCGCTGAACTGGCGGCCCTTTGGGGAAGTGTAGATGACAGCTCCAGCAGAGGGGGGCAGGCCCAGAGCAGTGTTGAAGGGAAGCAGGTCCCTACCAGCTCACTGTACCCCCGGGGCCTGGGGCGAAGCAGAGCCTGGGTGACCCCGAGAAGAGGTGTCACAAGTAGGATGCTGAGCAGTGAAAGTATCCAATGTCCCTCCTCATACCCTACATCTTCTGATGAGGCCAGTGAGACACAAATGATGAGGGTGACCATTTGCCTCAAAGAAGGAGGCCAAGGCAAGTCCAGTGGCCTCACTGAGCTGGAAGACACGGGCAGACACACGACTGTCCATGGCAGGGAAAGTTTCGTCCATGTGCCCCCTTCTGTACTGTCCAGTGCTACCCGGACACTCAGCTCAAGCGTGGAGAAGCAGGCTTCAGGAGAGCTGGAAGGCTCCCTGTCTAAGAAAAAGCAAAGTGTGGTCTGGGGCAAAGAAGGGAGCAGACACAGCATCCCAGGAGCCGCTGCTGCTGCTGCTACCTCTGCTGCGGTCCTTGTCCCTGCTGCCACTGCTCCAGGTGCCATTCCCAAGACCAGTCCTAGAAAGAAGCCACCACAGGAGAAGCCTCAGAAGCAAGCTCATGATAAGTCCTTGTTAGATCCCTCAAGAGGACCCCTGGGAAGAACCTTTCCAGCATGGGGACAGAGACTCAAGTCAGCTCCTGTAGGACCATCCACTCTCCCCCCAATCTCTGGGGTTGCCCTGCTAGGGAAGAGCAGTAAATGCTCACTGCCTTCGGGGCCCAAAGAGTGCAAGCCCTTCTGCACTGGGAAGAAATCCCAGGCAAAGAAGACAAAGGAATCCCAGCCAGGAGCCAAAGATGATGACTCCACTCGAGATCCTGGCCTGCAGACTCAAGTGAGTAGAGCACCCTCTGTCCCCTCTCACCCCGCCCTTTCCCTCCCCTGCACAGACCATTGCTCTGCCCCCTCTGTCCCTGCCTTGGCCTGGGGGTGGTCAGTGGACACTCACCCTGATTTGAATGTCCAATGTGGGGTCCTTGTCATAAGGAAGGGTGGATATGAGGGAGCCTCAGTTAAGTGTTGGCTACTATTCCCCTTCCTGTGCATCTCCTCTCTCTAGCCAGGCAGGGTGGGAAGCCGGCCTGGCTACAGTCTGGGTGATTTGGATCCAGAGAGCCCTTCCAGTGTGGGCTGCACAGCTTGGCTGTAGTCAGTCCCAAGGGCCTCCTGATCCTCCCTCCTGGCTCTTCCCCAAGGAAACCAGGCCAGAACCTGAGCCTTTTCAGTGCCTCAGGGCTCCTTTCCTGCCTCCTGACTTGAGGCTGAAGGAGGAAGAGAAGGTGTGGATGGGATGAGCCCCACAAGCCTCCATTTTGTTTCCCCACCTGCCCCTCAGCCCCTCCACATGTACTCACTGAGAAATTTTTGTGTCAGCTTCCAACACACAGGGCAGATCAACCTTGCTTGTTCATGCATCGTGGAGAAATGAGCAGTGGAGACCCCAACTTCCGAGCACCCCAATTTCCAGGAGGCTCCCAGGTCTTGAGCCAGAGAAGTGCCCGGCTCAGACCTCCTGCTCCTGCTCCTGCTCCTGCTCCTGCCCCTGTTGGTGAGTCTTTGGGGTTTGAGAGCAGTGGGTGTGTGTGTGTGGGGGGGGGGGGGGGTTCAAGGCTCTCTTCCTTTGGGAGACTGTAGCCTTGGGCTTTCATGTCTAGGTAGACAGGGGTCCACTGGGTGTAAGTGGGTCTGGCCTCAGGCCACAGTGAGAAAAGAGTGGGACTATAGGATGCAGGGCGTTAAAGCATATGACAACAACAAATCCAGATGCGGGCTTTTAGCACACCAGAGTTTTTGCTGGTAAACCCTGCAAAGGCATTGGGCTCATCCCACATTCTGGATTTCACTGGCAGTCCTAATAGGGGTACACAGAGCCTCAGAGTTGCCTAGGAGCAACAAGAAAGGAAGGCTTAAAGCTTGGTACAACGGATGTCCTAACATACATACGTGGGGACCAGCAGAGGGTGATGTTGGCTCATTTTAGATTACACCAGTTCCTTCCCACCTGGATGCAAAGCCGTGAAGCTGCATAATATATTTATTTTCTTTTTTTAGTTTCTGGTGAACAGGATTCAACTGTGGATCCTTCACTACCTATAGGAGAGAGTCAGCCAGAGGTAGTACAAGGCACACCAGGATGTCCACAGGTAAGGTTTTCACAAAATTAAATACCAGCCCCAGATAGCCCCTGAGCTGACAGTGGCTTGTGCCAACGCTTGTCACACACTCCACAGAGAGAGGACACCTCCTTCATGTTTGAGGTTCTTTGCCAGTCTCATCACAGAGCTATGACCAGTGAGAGGTGTAAATACTAGGAAGACATCTGAATGGAGCAGACAGAAGACCAGGACATTAAATACTAATCTTTCTCTCTTTTTCTCCCATCGGCTGGGCTAGTGCCTGATGTTACAGAAGGAAATAGAGGAACTCAAGGAACAACTAGGTATGACCGAGCCAGGGCAGGGAAGCAATGGGGAGAGGGCTGGAGGGAGAGCTCAGTGTTTGGGTGCAGGTGATTGGGGCAGGCTGAGGGGCGGTTCCCTGGTGGGAGGTGACCTCAGGCAGGCCAGATTGGGGGCTTCTGTGCATTGACTGCAGGGACTTGCACCCAGAACCAGTGCTGTCCCGTGTGCGGTGCAGATGAGTCCCCCAGCTTCCCTTCTCTCTGGGCGTTTAGACAGTCCCGCTGTAGTTTCCTTGAGGTCCTGGCAGGTGTGGCTTGTGAAGTGTTTGTTGTCACATGTTTGCTTGTTTCACAAGTAGGGCTGGCAGTGCTGTGGCCCAGCGTTTGAGACTGCCTGTCCTTGCTGTTCTCCTGTGGAAAAACGTTCCCACATAGAGCTCGGTGATGGGTGGGGGAGTCTGTCCCCAGGCTCCTTGCATGGTGGCTGGAGGGCAGTGAGGTGGCTGGCTGGAAGTTCCTGGGGCACAGAGAAGGGGTCAGGCGTTCCTGTGTGTCTGGGTCTGGAATACCCAGTTGAACCTGTGTTTCAGCCTTCATGCAGGCCCTCAATGAAAAGTTCCAGGCTCTTTGACGGGAGTGTTCTGCTGTGCACAGGATCTTTGAAGTGAGTGTTCTGCCTCCCACCGCCCTACCCATGTTCCTGGCTGCTCAGGAAGCCAGGGCTGGCCTGACTGTGCTCTGCCTCACAGATTGAACCCAGCAGCCCTGCAGAAGAGGCCAGGCTACGACCCATGGATCCTGCTCTCTTCCAGTCACTCTGCAGCAGTGGATCTCAGACTTCCTCCTGCTGCGACCCTTTATTGCATGCAGTTCCTCATGTTGTGGTGACCCCCACATGTACAAATAATTTTGTTGCCACTTCATACCTGTAAATTGGTTACTGCTATGAATTTTAAATGAATTTTGATGTTGGTATCCCACAAGTTGAGGACCTCTGCTCTCCAGCCAGAGCAGACTTTGTGCCCTGCTTTTGTCTCTCCCTCCCTATGCTTGGTGACAGCTGTTGCACATGAAGTCATTTTGTCCTATGTTCTCTTTTGGTGGGTGATGAGGTACAGCAACAGGGTGGAAACTGTTCCTTCCCACCCCTCTAAGAACACCAGTCCTCATTTACACTACACTCTATCTCCCCCCAACACAGTTCTCATGCATGAGTTTTCAAAAAGGAAATAAAGAATTTTGTGGATAAAAAGAACAGTAGTCCTGAGTGGGATGTGGTCTCTCTTCTGAGTAACCACTATGTAGCCAAGCTTAGCCAGGTGCGCTGGGGCCCGGGCTGACAAGGCCAGCATTCCCCATCCCCGCAGCCAAGGACCCCGGCCCTGCCCTGACTACTGCCATCTCTGGGGCAGTCTCAGGAAACCCGGTTTGCCTCCTGTCGCCTGCATTCAGCAGTGCTTTCTCCTTTCCTGGTTTTTTCTCCACCCTGCCTCTGACCCTCTTTTAGATCATTCTATCCTGGAAGGCATAGCACTCAGGGAGTAGTGGCCTAGGATTTGCACTTCATCTTGGGGTGCCTGCAAAGCCCACCCTTTGGAATGAGTTGCCAAGTCCCCTGATTTTCCCCTGGACCTTTTCAGTAGAGGGGTGGAGGCAAGTTCACACGCCCGTGCTTGGTAGAGTAAGAGAAGCTCCACACAGTGTGCACACGGGCTGTAAGGAGCACAGAGAGCACCTTTTTGGCTCTGCCTTGGTGGTAATGAAATGAGTGGTTCTGTGGCAGACAGAGGCGATGCCCCATGGCAGTGCATGCACCAGATCTCCACACCATCCGGGTCCTAGTCTGACAGGTGATCTCATCCAGCTCCCATTAGGAAAGTTCTGGTTTTAAGGAGTTTGGGGTATCTGTGTTGTGAGAGAGAGTGCAGGAGAGGAAGGGAGGAATGGGGGGGGGAGAGAAGCATATACGGGGGGGGAGGTGAGGAAGAGAGAAGCATATACTGGGGGGAGGGGGGAGGAAGAGAGAAAGAGTCTCCTGTGCCATGGCACATGTGTGGTGGTCAGAGTACAGCTATCTGGGAGTTGGTTCTCTCAGTCTACCTTATTTAATGCAAGACATGTGTGGTTTCTGCCCATGCTCTGGACAGCTAGCTGCCTAGCTGGCCTTGGAACTTCTAGGTTCTTCTTGTCTCTCCAATCCTACTGTAGGAAACCTGGGTTATAGATGGGTATCATCTGGTCCACAAGTTTAAAACTACTTAGTTTTTATTTGTGGGTTTTTCTTTGAAACAAGGTTTCTCTGTGTAACAACCATAGCCATCCTGGAACTCTCTCTGTAGACCAGGCTGTCATGGAACTCACAGAGGTCCACCTGCCTCTGCCTCCCAAGTGCTGGCATTAAAGACATGCACCATAACCACCTGGCAAAGATTTAGTTTGAAGTGTGTGTGTGTGTGTGTGTGTGTGTGTGTGTGTGTGTGTTACACATCAGTATCAGTGCTGGTTCCATTGGAGACCTGTCTGTTTTATTCCCTGAAACCAAACTTACAAGTGATGTGAGCTGTCTGTCATGGGTGCTGGGAACTGAACTCATACCCAGAAGAGCTGCACGCTGCACTTACCTCCTGAGTCATCTCTCTAGCACTGGCACCCAGATTTGATGTGGGTTCCAAGGAGGGGACTCAGGTTTTCAGGTTTGAACCATCTTGAGACGTGTGCATTTGATGATTAAGATGATGCATCTACACATGCATGGAAGGTCTCCCACAGGTCCCTCCTCACCCTTCACACATGGCACTGACTTTTCCAAACGTGGTATTTGTTTGTTCCGGGTCCATCTTCCCTACCTCCTCCTGGGCTCCACATTCTGATGCTGCCCTCAGAGACAGACTGGATGGCTTCCAGCCTTGAGCCCGGACCAAGTGCCAGGCAAGATCTGAGACTTTGGGATGGGTTCTGCCAGCTTGCATTCCTGAGATTCAGGGCTTTTCACATTTGATGTAGGGTGCTGGCGAGGAGGAAACATCTGGGCCTGTGGACTCTGTCCCATGCTCTGGCCGTGTGCCCATGTGAATGTGTGAATGGAGTGTGCTTGTCCTTGGCGTGGGAAACTCTGACTCAGCGAGTGGAAGCAGGAGGTGACACGGGAGCCTGTGAGGGATCCAGTGCACACAAGGCAAGGTGGTTTGTTAGTCGTAAACCACAGCAGGCTATGGTGTGTTAGGAAGTGAAAGTCACAAAAGGACACTGTGATTAGGTTCACAAAAGGTTGGAGTTGCCAAAGTAGGCACTGGATCCTACCGTGAGGGGTGCTCTCAAAAGTCCTGTCCTGAGGGACTGGAGAGATGGCTCAGCAGCTAAGAGCACTGGCTGGTTTTGCAGAGGACCTGGATTTGATTGCCAGCACAGATACCCAGCTTGTAACCATTTGACACTGCAGGCCCAGGGGATCAGAGACCCTCTTCTGGCTTCCTTGGGCACTAGACACAAACATGGTCCATAGACACACATGCAGACGAACCACTCATTTCAAATTAATTTAAATCAATTTAAAATTAACTCATACATTTATAATAAGTGTTTCAAGATCTGTCTTGGGCAGGACATGAAGTGCAAGCGGTGTTCCTCAGATTAGCTGGTTCACGCCTGCCTGTGCAGCAGGAGCTCTCCTGGGACCTGCAATACTTTAAGCTCAAGGAGCGCCAGGTAGTAGCACTGCAGGGTCCCTGCAAACTGGAAAAGTCAGCTGCCTGTGGAGTTGGGGCACGCCTGGCAACACCCCTTCCCACAGTCTCTGGGGGTCCCTCTTGGCCACACAGGTTGAGTTCAGGGAGACAGCACATATCCACGTGGGAGGACAGTGACCTGAGAGCCTGAAGGGACAGTGGGGACCACCCCCTCAGAGACCCTCTCTGAGAAGATGGTCTCGCTCCTCAGGCTGGGGCTCTCATCCCGAGTCACATGGCTACCTCTGGCAAGGGTGAGAGCTGAGTGCAGTCTGACAGACTCGCAGCTGGGCTCTGGCAGCTTGCACATGGAAGCCAGTCCTGGCTGTGGTGAATTCCAGCACCAGGCACTGTTCGTGCAGGCTCGGGGCCATTGTCATCAGTACAGCTGCCTGCTGAAGCCGTGGCAGGACACCAACAGCTCTGTGAGAATACTTGCCAGCCCTGCCCTGCCCTCTGAGCACACAGCCTCTCTCATCTTCATTCAGACTTACTGCTGTTCAATACTGTTGCTGTGGTCGGCTGACCCTGCCGCCTCTGGGGAGGAAGCACAGGTTCCCAGGCTCAGGTCTGAAAAGCAAATCTGGGCCCATTGGAAAGGAGGAAGTAGGATTCTTCCCTTCCTCCCTTCCCCCCTCCTTTCTTAGTCTGCCCCCCACCTAGAAGAGGGGTCCCCTGGAGAGCACCCAGACCCTGCCTTCTGCTATTCATTCAGCTCAGGGAGAACCTACAGTGTGGCTGAGCCGTGTTCCTGCCCGTGATGCTCTGGCACTCGGGAGCCCCCACAACCTTCCACAAGGACTGGGAGCCAGGACAACGTTGAGTTCCTTTACAAAGATTGCCTGGAACTCTGGTGGCGAATAGATGGTCCTCTTCTCAAGGCCCGTGTAACTGGCCCGAGCAGCCAGGCCCCCCAGACCGGCAGCCACAGTCAGCTGTGCAGAGGCCCAGCGCTCTGCATTCGGGGCTATGAGGTGACAGCCATACTGTCCACGTTTCCACATCATCCATTTCCTCCAAAGGTGAAGCAAGAACGTCTGTTGGCCACCTGGGTCCATGTGCCCTTGGATGTTGTGACCACCTGTGTCCATGTGCCCTTGGATGGTGTGACCACTTGTGTCCATGTGCCCTTGGATGTTGTGACCACCTGTGTCCATGTGCCCTTGGGTGTTGTTGCCACCTGTGTCCATGTGCCGTTGGGTGTTGTGAGCACCTGTGTCCATGTGCCCTTGGGTGTTGTTACCACCTGTGTCCATGTGCCCTTGGATGTGGTGACCACCTGTGTCCATGTGCTGTTGGGTGTTGTGAGCACCTGTGTCCATGTGCCCTTGGATGTTGTGAGCACCTGTGTCCATGTCCCCTTGGGTGTGGTGACCACCTGTGTCCATGTGCCCTTGGATGTTGTGAGCACCTGTGTCCATGTGCCCTTGGGTGTTGTTACCCCCTGTGTTCATGTGCCCTTGGGTGTTGTGACCACCTGTGTCCATTTGCCCTTGGGTGTTGTGAGCACCTGTGTTCATGTGCCCTTGGATGTTGTGACGATCATGTGACCGTGGCTATCATACCTGTTGTGTTCCTTTCACCCTGGTTACGAGGAGAGCAAGAAAGGCAGCCTGCTGTCTGGGCATGATGGAGTCCCTGTGACCATCAGTCAGGGCAAGCAGTACAACCCTGGCAGCCTTGGAGCCACTGTTTGCCACTGTCCCCAACCATCCCCTGCTCCCTGGCTTTCCTGGGGTCAGCTGACTTTGAAAGCTCCGCTGACTTTCCTGAGAATCACAGTCTTCCGCTTGCAGATGAATGGTTGGTGTGACGGGTGGTCCTAACTGCACTAGGAAAGTTAAAGCTGGTCACCATGTGAGTGACCAACTGGGAATTTATGTCACAGGTGCAGTGACAGTGCATTGTTCGTTCAGCAGTCCCTCTGTGTCCCTTGCTGAGAAGGAAGACAAGTGCATAAGCTATGCTCTGTGTGACACAGGGACACAGCACGGAAAAGAGGCGTGTAGGGACAGGAAAACAAATAGGCCCTTGTATGTGTCTCTCTGAGGGTGGAGTAACGTTGCCTATTAGAGGAGGTGTGAATAATTTTGGGGTTATTAACTGCCTTTCACTTTACTGTTTTAAAAAACATTTTGTTTCCTTTTCCTTTCCGAATATGTGTTTTTGCCGGATGTGAACTATGTCCATGTCTGCTGCCTGCAGAGCGCTGAAGAGCCTGTTGGATCCCTTGGAACTGAAGTTATGGGTGGTCATGAGCTCCTATATGATGCTGGGGGCTCAACATTTGTCCTTTGCAAGAGCAGCAAGTGCTTTTAACCCCTTAGCCATCTCTCGTGCCCCAAGTGTTTTATCACGACAGTATTTCTTTCTTTTCTTTTCTTCTTTTCTTTCTTTTCTTTTTTCTTTTCTTTCTTTCTGTTTTTTTGTTTTGTTTTGTTTTGTTTGTTTTGAGACAGTGTTTTTTGTGTAGCCTTGGGTGTTCTGGAACTCATTCTGTAGACCTTGCTGTCCTGTAATTCACAGAGATCTGCTGCTTTTTACTCCTGAGTGCTGGGACTAAAAGCTTATGCCTCCCTCGCCCAGTTGTGATGGTATTTCTTTAAGTGTAGGAGCCTTAAAAACTTGCAGAGTCGGATGAGCTTTGGTGGCTCAGGCCTTTAATCCCAGCACTCAGGAGACAAAGACAGGTGGGTCTCTTATGATTTCGAGGGCAGTCTGGTCTACAGAGCAAGTTCCAGGACAGGCTCTAAATCTACAGAGAAACCCTGTCTCAGAAAACAAAAAACAAAAAAACAAAAAACAAAAAAAAGAAAACTTACACTCTTGTATGAAGTTGGTTGTGCAGGCCTGAAATTTCTATACGCATGAAACTGAGGCAGGAAGATCACAATTTCATGGCCAGTCTGAGGTATAAAGAGAAATCTCACTTTACTACATATATAATGTAAAGCTTTTAAGGCCCAATTAGCATCTCCACCGATGCAATAATC
The DNA here is from genome assembly GCF_982192425.1 of Myodes glareolus. Taxonomy (NCBI): domain Eukaryota; kingdom Metazoa; phylum Chordata; class Mammalia; order Rodentia; family Cricetidae; genus Myodes; species Myodes glareolus. The sequence goes on along the minus strand of NC_142053.1, from coordinate 82,385,641 downwards.
CAAATCAGACCAAATCAATCCGAATTAGAAACAGCCCAGGTTTAATGGGTGCCAGTGTCCCAGGTGGCCTTCCAGTCCCCAGAGAGGAAAGACCGGGAAAACACGGAGAAGGGAATGAGAACCAGGAAGACCACATGTTCTTTCTCTGGGGTGAATGGGCAGTTTAAATACCCTGTGGAAGTGGTCTTGACTCTCCCTGGAGAAGGGTCACTGTTGGTGGGCTTTCTCGGAGGTGGAGTCTGGACTGGGCAGCTCCCAGGGGTGGGGGTTGGGGTGGAACTTTTCCACCCAAACATTCCAGACTCATCTGTCATTTATTGATTCAGTATCTTCTGTGTCTCAGGCTGTTGTTGAACTTCCTAAGAATGACAAGGAACTTTGGACCATCCTAAGTGCTGATCTTTCATGGGTAGGGTACCTTGCCCAGTTCACTGAATGCTGGGGATCAAATCCAGTGCTTCTCAAATACTAGGTAAGCACTCTCCCGACTGAATTGCATCCCAGGGAGAAAACCTATTTTTAAAATCATACCAAGTGAACTGGGCTGAATGCCTTTAATCGCAGCAGTCAGGAGGCAGAGGCAGGCGGATCTCTGTGAGTTTGAGGCCAATTCGATCTACAGAGCTACTTCCAGGACAGGCTCCAAAGCTACAGAGAAACCTGGTCTTGAAGACAGAGACAGAGAGAGACAGAGACAGAGAGATAAACAGAGGGACAGACAGACACAGAGAGAGAGGAGTTAGGATCCTCAGCACCTGAGTCATAATGGAACGGGCAACAAACATCTATAACCCCCGTGCTGGGGTGGAGGTAGGTGAACACAGGTGGATTCCAGGGACTTTCTGGACAACCTGCCTAACTTAATTAGCAAGCTCTAGGTCCATTGGGAGCCCCAGTATTGGAAAATAATGAGGAGGGGCCTGGAGAGATGGCTCATAGGTTACAAGCATGCACTGCTCTTGTAGAAGACCCCAGTTCAGTTTCCAGCACCCACACCACATCAAGAGCTCATAACTGCCTGCAGCTCCAGCTCCAGGGGATCTGTCGCCCCTGGATTCTGCCAGCACACAGACACATGCATGCACACACACACACACACACACACACACACACACACACACACACACACAAATCTTTATAAGCTTCAGAGTTTCAGGTAGAAAGGAATTAGGATTACAAAACACCCTTGCTGGAGTCTTGCTGTGTACTCTACATGGCTGAATATTGTCCTTCCTCTCTAGTTCAAGCCTACACAGAGCCTCAGCCTGTGACCCTATCTGGAATTCTGGACATTGTAAATAATTAGTGAAGATGATTAATCCTGCCTGATCAGGGCCAACTCTAAACCCACGGAGTCTCTTGTTATTCAGTCCGCTTACATGGCATCTTTGCCTGTAGTATGAGTCCCATATTTGTTGACTGGCATTACCCCTCTATGTCTTTGCTTTGCCATGTCTGTGTACACCCCGTGTGCCCCCACACTTTCCCCTTTGGCGCTGTGGCCCCTTTTCTATTTGGCTAAAGGGAACCTCAACTAGCCACAGCCCTCTGCAGTGTCTCCACGTACCAGAGTTTCTGGAGCCTCCTAGGACATTTGAAGGACAGCGCGACTGATAGAAGAAGGAAAACCTTGACCCTCAGCTTAGCCTGGACTCAAAAACAATAAAATTTCACTGTCTGGTAATTTCCTTCTTCCTAGTGACTTATTTTGACAGGGGAAGCAAAAGGCTTTTGGGTACAACATTTTGTTTGGTGGAAAATAAATTGGAAAAAAATGCCAAAAAATAAAGGTTCAGCTTCTTTATTAAAGAATAACAGTAAAGTGGAGGATGATTGCGGGAAAACCCTGACATCAACTTCTAGCCTCTGCAGGAGTACTCACACAAATATGCATGCAACATACACACATGCATACACACACAAATACACATATACACACACACCCAAACAAGCAATCCAGGACTGAGGATGTACTCAATTGCTAGAGTGCTTGCCTTGCATGCAAGGATGGCCTAGGTTTGTCCCCCCGAACTTTATAAGTCACATGTAATGGTACACACCTGTAATCTCAGCAATCAGGAAATAGAAGAATCAGAAGTCATCCTCAGTTACTGGCTGAGTTCACGACAGCCTGGGCACATAAGGTCTGTCTTTACAAAAACCAAACCCCAAAACTCAGGAGATGAAGCGATTGACTCACCTGCTAAGAGGACCTGGGTTCCAACCCCGGCACCCGTAGGGCAATTCACAATTGTCTGTAACTCTAGTTCCAGGGGAATCAACACCTTCTTCTGACCTCAGAGGACACCGTGCCCGTGTAATGCACAGACATGCACGCAGACAAGACAGCCATACCCAAAGTTTTTAGTGTCAAAGTGTCATCGACCCGTAACAAATTTGACCTCCACATTCTGACTTCCTAACAAAAACTAGAAACCATACATCTTAAATGAATATTGAAATGTCCTACTTACCTTTCCTGAATATGAAGAGCGTGTTTTCTCTAGCATGTAAATGTGCACAAATATTTGTTTTCTGGAGGGAGGTATGGTTGTTTGAATAGGTATGCCTCCCCCATAGACTCGTGTTTTAAAACACTTGGGCCATAGGGCCTGGCACTATTAAGAGGTATGGCCTTGCTGGAGGAAGTGTGACACATTGGGGGCAGACTTTCAGGTCTCATTAATGCTCAAGCTACACCCAGTCCCCTCAGCTCCTCATCCAGCACCACGTTGTCTGCCTGTGTGCTCCCATGCTTCCCATCATGAAAATGATGGACTAAACCTCTAAAGTGTAAGCCAGCCCCAATTAAATGATTCCCTCTGTATGAGTTGCCGTGGTCATGGTGTCTCTTCACGCCGATAGAAATCCTTACTGTTGGGAGCTGCAGATCCCTGGAACCTTGATTTTCTTTGCTTGCTTTAGACCCTCTGCCTGCTGGAGTGAACTGAGCAAAACACCTGTGCCTGCAGCGGCTCTGAGCCTGATGAGTCTGCAGCTGAAAGATCCTGAGCGCTGGGCGTGGCTAAGGAGCCCTATATAAGCTGCCCCTGAGTACAATTAATTTGGGCATTCTTGTATCAAGGATGACCCATGTCTGTGTCTCTCTCTGTCTGTGTGTGTGTGCGAGTGTTTTTAAGTCTCCAGCTTAGTTCCCGGCTCGCGTACCGTGTTATAGTGGTACAGGCGCTACGGGACCATTCAGGGGTTTTACACCTAACTATCATAGGTAGTTTGTATTCCTGCAATGAATCCAGTTCAGTTAGGATTTCCCCCAATGCATCAGGTAGAATTCATGTTGCTGCCAGTCTTTTGATGTTTTCCTTCTGTATCATTAGTGTACAAGTTCCGTGGGGCTTTTCTCTTTCAAAACGTCCTCACCAGCTTTCAGTATGCTGGTAATGCCCATCTGAGAACTTGATCTGAGGAGTGACCCCCATTTCCAAGTTGCTCCAGCAGGTTGTATGAAGTGAACATATTTAGTCCTAGGTCAAATCTCAGAATTCAATGGGAAAAACTCAATAGGTAATCCTACAGGGTGTCTGTATATTTGTGTGTGTGTGTGTGTGTGTGTGTGTGTGTGTGTGTGTGTGTCTGTGTGTGTGTTTGTTTGGTGTGTGTGTATGTGCATACTTGTGTGTATGCACATGTGTGTGCATATGAATACTGATGCCATCTTGGAGGCTGGAAATGTTGGATCAATCCCCCATGGAGCTGCAGTGATTGTGAGCCACCTGATATGGGTGCTGAGAATTGAACTCTTGTCCCCTGCGAGAGCAGCATGTGCTCTTAACCACTGAGCCAACTCTCCACCCCTAAATGTTTTTTGTTTTTATCTCAGTCCAGGTTCTTTTTGTTGTTGTTTTGTTTTTGTTGTTGTTGTTGTTGCTTTAGATTTGAGGATCTTACCTCAACCTCCTCCCTTGTGCTGCATGGATGCTCTTTCCTCGTCCTTCCAAGGACTTTGAGTCTAGGCAAATATTGTTGTGCTTAGCTCTCTCTCTGCCTATCTCCCTCCCTATCCACCCCCCTGCTCTGTGTGTGTGTGTGTGTGTGTGTGTGTGTGTGTGTGTGTGCACATTTAATCATTCTACTGAGTTATTTTTGTTACTTGAAGACATTATGGTACGTCATCCTAAATGTGGCACCATCTATCTTCCTAGAAAAAGAATGTTTTCCTCGAAGCCCTAATGCAGTTATTGCACGGACTACTTACCATGGAGACAGTCCAGTTGCCCCCTCTATGGCCACATGAAGCATTTTCTCATCATCTCAGTAATGCCCCTCATAGCCGTTTCTAAACCTCCTCTCTCCCATTCAAGGCCATGCATTTCGCCTGACCCGCACACCTCTTCAGTATCCTTTAAACCAGAGCGCTGCCCTTGACTTCTTTGCCTTGCAGCACCGGGACCAGAGTGCAGGTCGACTGTGATTGTTTTTCAGGAAGCTTCTCCTGGGTTAGTGTGACCACTCCGTCATGAGCAGGGTTCTGTTCTCATCAGGCTTCCTACACACATAGCATGCTCTCCTTTGGCCCGCCTGACCCCAGGATTTTTGCCTCCTGCCTGGTACTGTTAACTTTTACCACGTGGTTGGCGTGCATGTGAAGGAACTGTTTTCCCTGTGTAGTTGGAAATGCATCAACTGTACTTTGCACAGATACTGTGTGAGCAGCCAGTTCCTGTTGCGGTTCCTGTTGTGTGATTTTATTCCTCTGTTTTAATGGTTGCTGCCTCTTAGGCTAAGGCTATTCTAGTCAGCAACTGCACTGCGGCTCTGCAGTTAGCAGCAGAGGCCTGGCCAGGAGAGCAGCAGCCTGAGGAAATTCTGTTCCCTCAGGCACCGACTCTTTTGAAGCTACTAAGAGAACTTATCTAAATCTCTGTCCTGCTCAAGAGTCAAAGGTTGAGGTAGAATCCTGCTTCCCAGAGAGGCTGAACAGCAAGCAGCTCAGCTAGCTCACCTCCTCATGTTCCCCAAGAAGCCCTTTTTCTTGCGCATCCTTACAAACCCTTCTGCACCTGGCTCCTCCCTACAGCTTCCTGTCAGCTAGTTGCTGACTCAGCCTCCGGACCACAGTTGAATTTTCTTTTTTAAATCAAACACATTTTTTTCATTATCAAAAAAGTGTTCTAGAGCATAAACAAAAGTAACAACACCTTAAAATATTATCTGCAACAAGTTCCCTCATGACATCCTGTTGATTTTAATATCTGCATGAATTGTGGTAATTTTTGTAGCTTTTCATTTCCTGCAACTGCCTTTGGCTCTGGTTTTCTTTAACTTTTTAAATTTTATGTATGTATATATGTATGTATGTTTGCATTTTCTTGTTGTTGTTTTAAGGCAGAGTCTCCTGTAGCCTAAGCTGGCTTCAAAGTTGCTCCATAGCCCAGAATAGCCTTGAGCTTTCACTCCCCTGCCTCACATCCCATCTTCGGAGATTTCAGGTGTGATTTACTGTACCCACCCAGTTTGCCTGTTTTCTTCATGTGTTTCACCAAACCTTCTACCAGTTTCACTCTTTGTCAAAGCAACCAATTTCTCCTTTCTTCTTACTTTTTATTTGTTTGGTGATACAGAGTTTCATTCTGTTACCCAGAATCGACAGCAATCCTCCTGACTCAGTCTCCCCAGTGCTGGGGTTACAAGCAAGAGTCATCAATCCAAGCTTAAACAACAACCAACACATGCTTGTGTTCCTTTCTGTTTTGAACTTATTTCCATGGTCACTGATAGTACCTTCCTCCCTTCCTGCTCCCCTACATTGTATTGGTCTATCCTGTCTCTTTAAGAGACAAGCCATGCCCACTCCCTCATTCCCCCTCCCCCTACCCCATCTGGTGGGGTAAGCTTCCAGTCTGAGTTCCTCCATTTTCCATCTCCCTCTTGAAGAGGCAGCTTCTGTCTCTCCCCACTTCTACCCTTCCCCCTTCTTTTCTTTCTCTCTCTCTCTCCTCTTCTCCCTTCTCTCCTTCCCTTCTAAAACCCACTAAATAAATATCCAACCTCACTTGGCATGGCCTGCCTGTCCATGTCTCTGTCTTCTCCCCTGCTACGTGGCTCCCTGCCTGAGACCAGCCACTTTTGGAGATGGTCTTGTGGCATGCCTGTCTGTCTCTCCTCGTGGCCCGCTGCAGCCACTCAGGAACTGTGCTGTCCCTGCCTGGGACTGGGTACTCTTTGGACCCACTACCCACTGCTGTTGCTTGACCTGCAGTGTTTCTGCTGCTGCAGCCACTTGGGGATCTGCAGACATTTTATTTTTACCATTACATACATGAGTTTACACTTTGGTTCCCTGCTCTTTCTTTTCTATGTGTGTGGTATTGTAACAGGGCCCCAGACCTTGGAAGGTCCTGAACCCTTAGCACAAGTATCTTAACACACTTCCATGGTGGAAGACATACCAATCAGGCTAGAAATGTCGGCATGCGGACAGCACCACCCACCAAAACTAAAACAAAGACCTAACCCACCAAAGTCCATAGTTCTGGGAAAGTCTCTAATTGCACTAACCTTGGTTTTTGGCTTCTGTGGTTCTGTTTTTGACTAACTGCTCTTGTTTACTGAAGTAGGTCAACTCCAGACATGGTTTTGTAGTATGGAGGTGCAGGCTGCCTCCCACCGCCCGGCTAACTTAACCCCCGAAATAATCACATGGATATTATATTAATTACATTACTGCCTGGCCCATTATATCTAGCCTCTTCTTGGCCAACTCTTACATCTTGATTTAACCCATTTCCATTAATGTGTATCACCACTTGACTGTGGCTTACCAGCATGAGTCTAACAAGTGTCTGTCTTGGACAGAAGAATCACAATGTCTGCCACACTGCCATCTTCCCAGCATTCTGTTCTGTCTACTCTACCTACTACGGGTTGTCCTATTAAAAGGCCAAGGCAGTTTCTTTATTCAACCAATGAAAGCAAGACATAGACAAAAGAACCTCCTACATCATTTCCCCTTTTTCTGTTTAAACCAAAAAAGAAAGGCTTTCATTTTAATATAGTAAAATTAAATATAACAAAACAAGTATGAAGCGAGAACTACAGTTACCATATTTATATATACTTTATATTTTATCATAACTAAGGAAAACTATACTCATAACTATTCTTCAACTCCATCAAACACTCCAGAAGGATTTTATATTACCTAAGTAAACAGGAAGTGCATTGTAAGCAACTTCCAAAACTCTAGACATGACAGAGACATCTCACTGCTTGAACAGTCACCCAAAGTTTTTCTGTAATTTTGGGGCATCCATCTTCAGCCTACAGGCCCATAGTATCCAGCAGACTTTTCCATGAAGCAGGAAATTTGAAAGGCAGTTTAGTCACTTTCTTCTGTAACCTGCAGAATATCTCACAGACTCTTTCATGAAGCAGGAACCCCAAAGAACCATCTCACCTTTAGGCAAGTTCAGAAGTCCTCTCTCTGCAGGTTCTTAATGTCCAATTTATGCAACAGTTCAGGGAAGAACAGTTTTTTGCCCAAATGGCTATCAAACTCCATAAGGAGCCTCTTCGATGCCCATCTTCTTTTTAAAGTAGATTGGTGCTGCCAGAAGCAGTCGTGTCTCATTGTCATGAAAAGCCCTAACTTATTAAAACATTAAATGCCATATTGTGTAGTCTTTGAAAGATTTGAAGAATGCCTATCTAACTGAAATATATCTCTATATATGAAAAATCTAACATGACTAAAAGTTTGACTATTATTGATGATTATCCATTAACAACCTATATTTCCTAATTATACATTACATTTTTTAAATGAACTACACAATCTCAATGCCTTAATCAAGAGCAGAAATATTCATAAAACAAGATTGTCCTTAAATTTATATCAATAAAGCCAAATCCATACCAATTCAAATTATTCATATCTTTATCATACCCCCTTTAAATGTAAAAGAACATTTATAAACAATATTTGGTAATATGGGCACAGTTTCTCTCCAAACTGCTTTGTCCTGTATGGGGGTGCTGATAATTAGGTCTTTCATGGTGTATCCTGTATGCTAGGTTCATCTCAGTCAGCAGTTGAGCAAAGTAAGTTTTTGAGGATGTTCACAGCAACCTTTCAGGAGGGTGTGGTCTATCATACCATATTGGTCTAGAAGCATTCCACAGGGTCTCATCCTCTGTGAAGACAAAAGAAGAACCTGTTTTCCAAAACATCATATCCTTTGACCCAAATTCTGAAATAATAATACCTTTATAATATCCATGTTGGTTTAGCTTAGTATCCTACACAATGAAACATCTCTCTATACTTAGCTTCTTCACAGTCAAAAAATTCAGAGAAAATACAATAATACACAGAATCCAGAATCTCTGTAAATTTTCTATTTTTGTGACTTATTTTTTTTACTCTATTACTTTACTCTGTCTCTTTAAAGACTTTACCCTTTTTTAAAGCATTAACTTTATTTTATGAGTCTCTATACTCTTTATCTTTCCTCTTCCAAGCCTAGGTACGTTTATCTAACATCGTAACCCATTTAGAGGTCCTGTGTGTCTTAATCTGTCCTATTGTGAATCTGTAATTCTTTACCATCCAGGAGCACTTCTTAAAATTCTAAACACTTCTTAAAAACTTAAGTTGCTTCATGTAGGGGTAATATAGTACTGCCTGTTTCCTGCCCAGTCTAAACCTTAACTGTGCTGATTTTATGATAATGATGAAAGTTCCTGCCTTAGATCAGCACAGTTCAGCATGGCAGAGCTGTTCATGCCTCTGAGTCACTTGTGCCTTTGAGCTGCACACAGTTCCAGGCACAGAGCAGTCCACATTGCCACCAAGCAAACCATAGCACTTTACTCACAAATACCATTCAAAAGCTTTGTCTCCTGCAGGAACCAGACAGAGATTGTGATGGTGGCACAGCCCAGGAACTGGTATTTCAAAACCACCACTTTCTAGTAGACCTGATCCCGCTGCCTACCCAGGCAGGAAGAGCTGAGCTACGGACATGATCTCAGATATTTTTCTCGTGACCCTGAGTGGGCACACAACCAATCTGGCCTACAAATGCTCCATAGCCAGAGTTTGCACCAGCAGCAGGGCCCAGGAAGCCTCGTTTTAAAATGGTGCATTTTTTTTTAATGCTATTGTTGAGTCAGGAAAATCTCTCTGCAGCATGCCAACAGCAAACAGCAAAAAGCTGTGTTAAACCCTGTTTTTTCCCCTGTGTGTCTAGAATTATGTTCTCTCAGGTTTTTAAGTGGATTTAGTGCATCATGTTGGGTGCCAATCTGTAGTATGGAGGTGCAGGCTGCATCCCACCGCCCAGCTAGCTGAACCCCCGAAATAATCACATGGAAATTATATTAATTAAATTACTGTTTGGCCCATTATATCTAGCCTCTTCTTGGCCAACTCTCACATCTTGATTTAACCCATTTCCATTAATGTGTATCACCACTTGACTGTGGCTTATCAGCATGAGTCTAACCAGTATCCGTCTCAGGCAGGAGAATCATGGCGTCTGCCACACTGCCATCTTCCCAGCATTCTGTTCTGTCTACTATGTCCACCTAAGGGCTGCCCCAGCAAAAGACCAAGGCAGTTTCTTTATTCAACCAATGAAAGCAATACATAGGCAGAAGACCCTCCTACATCATGGTTTTTATGCTTAAAGGCTCATCCTGAGATAGGCTCAGGGCTCCACTGGGATCCTGAGCACCAAGTGTATTTGTTGGCTTGCTAATCAAAATTTTGTATTGGTTTAATCCCATATTTGAGCAGTACTCTCTTGGGAGCACCCCACAACATTTCTGGAGGTTCCACACAGATCCCAGAGATCAGACCTCAGTACACTGGGGGTCTCAGAGCCCCTGGAGTGAGGAAGAGTGTGATGGGTAAGGATCTCCTAGGGGGTGCATAACCTGTGATGATCCAGGCCCCCAGGGCTCCCTTTTATAGGTTGTTGCCTAACATTTTAGAGGGAGCTGACACCTCCACTCCCAAAGGAAACAAACTAGAAAGTCCCCTGATGTGTCACCTCTGGTCTGTCACCTCCATGTGAGTCTGGTTAAGGCTCCTTCTGTTTGCATACATAGGAGAGGTTGGACATGGCTGCTAATCCAGTGTCTGTATCCGTGTGTGACATCATCGGATTCCTCTGCTCAGGTGTGTGACTGTGTGCTGGCTACCCCAGTTATTCTCTCTCTCTCTCTCTCTCCCTCCCTCCCTCCATCCTTCCATCCCTCCCTCTCTCTCTCCCTTTGTCTTTTTGTGTGTTCCTATCAGTTTTGTTTTTCTGTACTGACTAGTGTCTGGTTGGCTGGTGTGAGACTAAGGTGGGATGAGACAGGAACTTGCTCTCTTTCATAGAGAGCTCTCTAGTAGCTTGACTGATTTGCTTTTCTTATTTTCAGGTTGAACCTCAATATCTGTCTCTGGGTTTTTATTATTTGTGCTACAATGGTGTCCAACATTTGGGAGTATGAATTCATGAAAAATCCATTTGCCTGTGGCTTTTTAATCCTTCTGTACAGGCTGGAGATGAGATGCATGTGGTGCTCCAGCCAGAAATGCATGTGGGGACCCAGCCCCAACTGGCTATGCTTTATTTGCTTTTATCCCCAAGCCTCTGAGAACGTTTGGATTTTTTCTGTTGTAGGCCCTCTGAAATAGCTGGGGAGCTATTGGGAGCTGTGGACCCCCAGACCTTGAATTCCCAGTGAGTGGTTTGTTTTTCCTATGCTTACAGCTGCTCTGAGCATGAGACCCTGATGGCAGGCTGGTGGGTCTGCAGCTGAAAGATTCTGAGAGCTGGGGTATGACCAGAGTTCTATATAAGATTCCCCTGAGCACAATAAACTTGTCATTCTTGTATCAAGGATGACCTGTGTTTCTGTGTCTCTCTTTGTTTGTCTGTATGTGTGTGATTTTAAGTCTCAAGCCTAGTTCCTGGCTTGTGTACTGACCTGCAGTGGCATGGGAGTTACAGGCACAGTACTGTATAGCATGTAGTGCAGGACCCTTTGGCTTTTTACAAACAGTCTCCAGTTGTTACCCAAACTCCAAAAGCACCTGGACTCCACATGCCATGGGACTCACCTGCCCCAGACTGGCTGGTTCTGACTTTAGGTAGCCCCCTGCTGTGTGTGCTTTTCCCAAATAATCCCCTGTGCATTTTTCAGACAGCCATCTCTCTCTTTCTTTCTCCCTCTATACCATGTGTTGTGGGCTTTCCCTTCACAGGCTGCTAACAAATTAGGTAGCTGTCTTGAAATCCAGTCAGGCCTTTACTGTTACACAGCAGCAATAAGTCTCACCTCTTCATCAACATCATTAGCAGATTTGGTAGACAATTGAGAATTCTTAAAGGGAAGAATTAGTTAAAAGAATTTTTTCCCCCATTAAAAAAATGGGAAAAATCATTACAATGAAGGATTTGGGTCTCTGTATGATAATATGCTAGACAGTTTGAAATTGAAATGATTAAATGAAGAATATCTAATTTAAATGGGATTTATGTAATGTCAGTTGTAAACATTATCGGCTTTATCATTTTTGTCTTATCACTAAAATGTTGGTTAATCTGAGTGCTAAGATATAGGCCTTAGAAAAATCTACTGAAACATAGTCAAATCCAGACAGAGGAATTTAATGGAGAAGCAATTTCAGCATTGCATTATAAGAATAGAGAGGAACAACCTAAGGTTTTCAAACAACCAACTTTAATATATCCAGTAACCTTATAGGAATTGCCAAATGTTAGAGGCTTTGTTATAGCTAACTGGACTCCTGTGCCAATGTTAGATTTAAGGAGATTCAAGAAAGCAATAGTCTCATATGACATGAATTCACCATTTGTGAAGCAAATGTTAAACTTATGGTCAGTTTGTAATAGAATTATCCCTAATGACTGGACCGTTTGTGAAGCAAATGTTAAACTTGTGGTCAGTTTGTAATAGAATTATCCCTAAAGACTGGATAGACTTGGTTAAAGCTGTTTTAGAGCCTGGTCCACAATTACAATGGAGTAGCTGGTTCAGAGAAGAGGCTAAGATTATTGAAAAATGGAGTAGAGCTAGAGGTAGGGAAATCTCTCAAGATCATATTCCTGGAGAAGGAAATTATGCTATTGTAGAAAGACAATTCTTATATGATGGTCACATCCTGGCTTTATGCTGTGCATCAGCTTTGAATACTTTAGATGGAATTGGAGAAGTAGGAAAGAAGATTGAATCATTTACTTAAGTCATACCGGACCCAAAACGAACCTTCATGGATTTATTACAAAGATTGACATCAGTAGTAAATAGAATGCTACTAAATTCAGAAGCTAGACAAATAATAATTGAATCTCTAGCTTTTGAAAATGTCAATTCTCTATGCAAAAGGTTAATTACCCCATTAAAGGCAAGGTCAGCACCATTGGAGGAATGGATCTGATATATATTATGATTCGTGATCATAATGAAGCTTGGATAGGAGAGATGATTTCTAGAGGCTTTAGGAAAAATCAAAATGTCAAATGATATATTTGTGGTAAACAAGGTCATTTTAAGAGGGAAAACAGACAGGGCATTCCTAGAAACAATGTTTATCTAAGTATAATCCATTCAGAATGTCTTTCCCTTCTGGATTATGCAGAAGGTGTGGCAAAGGCAGACATTGGACTAATGAACGTAGGTCAACAAGGACTGTTCAAAGTAATTCTTTGCTGTTGGGAAATTCTGTGAGGGGCCTCTTGCAGGCCTCTATGCCAAATCCAGTTAAGTTGTTTCCTGCCATCATAGAGAAAACTCCTTCCCAAAGCAATTAAAGAAACTAATGTCCATTGTAAGAAACCATACTTTCTTACAATAATAGAACAGCTATAGAAGAGAACAAAAAATTCAGGAGAAATCAAAAGGTGAATATTTTGGCAAACTTCTATAAATGAACAAAGACTTAAATTAAAAATATGAATAAATGACAGTTTCTTTGAAGGTCTGGTAGACAAAGGTGCAGATATAACAATAATTTCATCAGACTCTTGGCATCCAAATTGGCCTCTTCAGGATGTAAATGTTCAGTTTTTAGGGATCAGAATTTTATCTCAGGTAAAGCAGAGCATGAGATGGTTTGAATGTATAGGTCAGAAGAACAGAGAGGAATATTAAAACCATATGTGGCTAACATAGCAATAAATTTGTGGGGACATGATTTGTTACAGCATGAAATACTCAGATTAACATTCCCCCAATCTAAGAAACAAACAATAAATTAATGTATGTTTCTGGAAATATTAGAATGTTTTATAAAGGAAATTCACCAACCATTCAGGTTGTACAAGAACAGGGTATAACAGCTGCTGATATTTCAAAGGCACCAACATGGCCTTTAACAATAGAGAAACTTTAGGCTTTAGAACAGTTGGTACAGGAGCAACTAAATTCTCAGCAAATTGAAGGATCAACCAGCCCCTGGAATTCTCCTGTATTTATTGTTAAAAAGAAATATGGAAAATGGAGAGTGGTGACAGATCTAGGAACTATTAATAAGGTGATTCAGCCAACTGGCTCTCTACAGTCTGGCATTCCTTTACCTTTTCTATTGCCTAATAATTATTGATTTAAAAGATTGTTTCTTCACTATACCTTTACAAGAAAAAGACAGAGAAAAACTTGCCTTCACAGTGCCCACTTATAATAATTCTCAGCCTGCTTAGAGATATCAATGGAAGATTCTCCCATAGGGAATGTTAAATAGCCCACCCTGTGTCAATATTATGTAAGCCAAGTTATTGGAAATGATATGTAAGCAGTTTCCTCAATCTATAGTTTACCATTACATGGACAGTTTGCTATCTGATTCAAATGTAGATACTTTAGAAAGAATGTTTGAAAAAGTAAAGAAAATTTTGCATTATTGGGGATTACAAATTCCTCCTGAAAAAATACAGAGAGGAGACTCTGTTAATTATTTAGGTTATAAAAGAGGTTTACCGGGGCTGGAGAGATGGCTCAGAGGTTAAGAGCATTGCCTGTTCTTCCAAAGGTCCTGAGTTCAATTCCCAGCAACCACATGGTGGCTCACAACCATCTGTAAAGGGGTCTGGAGCCCTCTTCTGGCCTGCAGGCATACACACAGGCAAAATATTGTACACATAATAAATAAATAAAAAAAAAATAAAAGAGGTTTACCAAAAATTAGACCCCAAAAGGTACAAATTAGGAGAGATTGATTTCAGACTCTTAATGACTTTCAAAGATTGTTAGGAGACATTTCCCATCTACAGCCCACTATTGGGATAGGACCAGATGACCTGATTAATTTAAACAAAACCTTAGATTGTGTCAAGGACTTAAATAGTCCTAGGAAATTATCAGCTGAAGCTGAGAGAGAACTGACTGATTGAAGAGAAATTACAGAAGGCACACATGGATCATGCGGATCTGAATCTTAACTGAATTCTAGTCCTATTACCCTCCAAACATTCCCCTACAAAAATTTTAATGCAGAGGGAAGATATTATCTTAGAATTGATATTTTTAACATATAAACTGAGTAAAATAAACATTAAAAACTTATGTGGGAAAGGTCTCTGAATTCTAAATCGAAAATTGAGACTGTCAATTATCAGGAATATATCCAGCAGAAATTATAATACCTTTCAATAATGATGAAATTGACAAATTATGAGAAGAAAGTGAACCCTGGAAAAGTGCTTGTAATTTTGGGGGAGAGATTAGCAATAACTATCCAAAAAGCAAGAGAATTCAACTTATAAAGAGAACTAACTGGATGCTTTCTCACATTGTATTGTATTAAATTGATACAAATAAATCTGGAAAGGTAGAATACAAATCAGAAAATTTAATTAAAGTGTGTCAAAGCCCTTATGATTCTGTCCAAAAGTCAAAATTATTTGCTATTCTCATGGTACTAAGGGATTTTAAAAAACTTTTCACTGTAGTTACCAATTCACAATATGCTGAAAGAGTTATTTTGCATATTGAAACCACTGAATTTATGCCAGCTGATACAGAATTGACTTCATTATTTATTCAGTTACAAGATACAATTAGGAATCAGAATCATCCCATATATGTAACAGACATTCAATCCCATATGTGTCTGCTAGGTCCTCTAGAACAAGGTAATGCAAAAATTGATCAAATATTGATTGTTAATGTATTGTAGGCCTCAGAATTTCATTGAAAACACCATATCAATAGCAAAGGTTTTAAAAAAGACTTCTCTATCATGTGGCAACAAGTCAAGGAAATTATAATGAAATGTCCTACTTGTTCTTTGTATAACCAAACACCACTACCTGCAGGAAGGAACCCAATGGGTACTCAGGAAAGAAATCTGGAAGATGGATATGTTCCATTTTGTAGAATTTGGAAAGCTAAAATAAAGTATGTATACCACACTATTGATACATATTCAGGTTTCCAATGGGCAACTGCTTTGAGTTTGGGTAAGGCTGATTTGGTAATCACACATTTGCTAGAAGTTATGGCCATCATCGGTATGCCTGCACAAATAAAGACATACAATGCTCTAGCATATGTCTCTAAGAAAATGAAATAGTTTTTTGCTTATTAAAATATAAAGAATATTATAGATATACCACAAAATCCTACAGGGCAGGCAGGTAGGCAGTTATAGAAAGATCAAATCAAATTCTAAGGGATATGTTAAATAAACAGAAAGGGATGAAAAATAGCCCCAGAAGTAGATTGCATAATGCTTTATTAACTTTGAATTTTCTAAATGATAATGAGAAAGGAACAAAAGCTGCTGAAAATCACTGAATAGTAGAAAAACTATAGAATTAAATCAGCTGCTATACTTTAAAGATATACTGATCTCAAAAAGGAAAGTAGGGCATATATTACATTGGGGAAGTGGTTTTGCTTTTGTTTCTACAGGAAAAGAAAAGCTATGGATACCTCCAAAATTGAAAAAGATTCAGTTTGTACAAGAGACACCAGCTTGGCCATTTAATCTAAGCTAGCCTATACAACTAACAAATGTTTTTCATTTGATCATATATAACTTGCCAAAAGAGAATCTTTCTAAAATTAGGGTTTGGGAAGGGTTTTGGTTTTGTCTTTTCAGGGGAATGAAGACATCCAGATAAGGAACCTGAAGACCACTGGACAAATGAGATATCTAAAGGACAAATCATTCAGAAAATTATCCCAAGAAAGAGAGTAAATTGATGTTGTAAGGAGAGCAGATTGTGTCCCACTACCCAGCTAGCTTAACCCCTGAAATAACCACACAGAAATTGTATTAATTTAAACACTGCCTGGCCCATTAGTTCTAGTCTCTTATTGGCTAATTCTCACATCTTGATTAACCCATTTCTAATAATCTGTATGTCACCATGAGGTCATGGCTTACTGGGAAATGAAGGGCGCCAAGTGAAGGGCATGGTTGATAGGCAGTTAGAATTAACCAGACCAGCTCAAAGATAAATAGCATATTTAATAATTGGAAAAACAGAGAAAACTCACACGACCGAGATCCAGAGAGCACATATGCAGCCGGAAACTTGAGAGAGCAAGGGACAGGCACCTGGATTTTTTGATCCTTGTTTCCTTGGCCCCAGGCAGCCACACCCTAGCCAAATGTGATTGGCTGAGCTTCCCCATCAGGGAAAGATTCAGCATGTCTGACTCTGGCGACTCCATGGTGGCTCTCTCCCTGACTCTGCTTTCTTCCTCCCAGAATTCTGTTTTGTCTACTCCACCCACCTAAGGGCTGCCCTATCAAAAGGACAATACAGCTTCTTTATTCAACCAATGAAAACAACACAAATGCAGAAGAACCTCCTACATCATTTCCCCCTTTTCTGTTTAAACAAAAAAGAAAGGTTTTCACTTTAACATAGTAAAATTACATATAACAAAACAGTTATCAAGCAAGAATTACAGTTACAATATTTATATCTATTTTATCTTTTATCATAACTAAGGAAAACTCTATCTATTCTTCAACTCCATCAAAGACTTCAGAAGGATACAATATTACTCAAGTAAACAAGAAGTAAGCAACTTCCAAAACTCTAGAAATGACAGAGACATCTTGCTGCCTGTACAGTCACCCAAAGTTCTTCTCTACTGTTGGGACACTCATCTTCAGCCTACAGGCACATAGCAGCAGACATTTTCATCTCACCTTTAGGCAAGTTCAGCAGTCCTCTCTCTGTGGGTTCTTTGTGTCCAGTTTATGCAACAGTCCAGGCAAGAGCAGTTTCTTGCCCAAATGGCTATCAAACTCCATAAGGAGCCTCTTCAATGCCCATCTTCCTCTTGAAGTAGATTGGTGCTGCCAGGAGCAGACATGTCTCATTGTCATGAAAAGCCCTAACTTATTAAAACATTAAATGTCATATTCTGTAGTCTTTAAAAGATTTGAAGAATGTCTATCTAACTGAAATATATCTCTATATATGAAAAATCTAACTAACATGACTACAAGCTTGACTATTATTGGTGATTATCCATTAACAACCTATATTTCCTAATTATACATTATATTTTTTGAATGAACTACACAATCACAACACCTTAATCAAAGATCAGAAATACATATACATATAAGAAAATTGACCTTAAATTGATATCACTAAAGCAAAATCCATATCAATGCAAATTATTCATATCTATATCATATCCCCCTTTAAATATAAAAAGACATTTATAAACAATAATTGGGAATATGGGCACAGTCTTTTCTCTCCAAACTGCTTCATGATGTATGGGGGGGCGCTGTTAATCACATCTTTCATGGTGTATCCTGTTTGCTAGGTACATCTTAGTCATTAGTTGGGCAAAGTAATTTTTTGAGGGTGTTCATGGCAACCTTTCAGAAGGGTGTGGTCTATCATACCATATTGGTCTAGAAGCAATCCACAGGGTCTCATCCTCTGTGAAGACAAAAGAAGAACCTCTTTTCCAAAGCATCATATCCTTAGATCAAAATTCCGAAGTCAAGATACTTTTATAATATACATGCTGGATTATCTTAGCAATGAAATGTCTCTGCATTTAGTTCCTTCACAGTCAAAAAATTTAAAGAAAACACAATAATACACAGAATGCAGGCTCTCTGTGAATTTTCCATTTTTACACAGCTTATTTTCTTTGTTTCTTTTAATCTATAACTATCTGTACTCTGTCTCTTTAAAGACTTTACCCTTTTTAAAGCATTAACTTCACTTTATGACTTTTTAATACTCTTTTTCTTCTTTCTCCCAAACCTACATATGTTTATCTAACACTATGACCCATTTAGAAGTCTTTTATGTCTGAATCTGTCCTATTGTGAATCTGTAATTCTTTACTATCCAAGATCACTTCTTAAAATGCTAAGCACTTCTTAAAAACTTAAGTTGGGCAATGTAGGGGTAATAGGTACTGCCTGTTTCCTGCCCAGTCTAAACCTTAACTGTGCTGTTATTATGATAATTATGAAAGTTCCTGCTTGAGTTCAGAAGCCACTCCTCCCTCAGAGTTATTTGGTGCCCCTGAGCCGCGCACAGTTCCAGGCACACAGCAAGTCCACATTGCCATCAAGCAAGCCATAGCATTTTACTCATAGACCCCATCTAAATGCCCTGTCTCCTTCAAGAGATAGAGGTTGCACTAGGAGCATAGCCCAGAAAGCCAGCATTTTAAAATGGTCAGTTTTTTCCTGCTGCTAATTCAGGAAAATTTCTTTGCAGCAAGCCCACCAGCAAACAGCAAAGGGCTGTGTTAAACTCTATTTTTGTGTCTAGAATTCCTTTTCAAGCCCTCTCAGGTTTTTAAGTGGATTTAGTCCATCACGTTGAGGCGCCAATCTGTTGTAAGGAGAGCGGGTTACATTCCACTGCCTGGCTAGCTTAACCCCCAAAAATAACCACACAGAAATTGTATTAATTTAAACACTGCCTGGCCCATTAGTTCTAGCCTCTTATTGGCTAACTCTCACATCTTGATTAACCCATTTCTAATAATCTGTATGTCACCACAAGGTCATGGCTTACCGGGAAAGATTCAGCATGTCTGACTCTGGCGACTCAATGGTGGCTCTCTCCCTGACTCTGCTCTCTTCCTCCCAGAATTCTGTTCTGTCTACTCCAACCACCTAAGGGCTGCCCCATCAAAAAGACAAGGCAGCTTCTTTATTCAACCAATGAAAGCAACAGAAATACAGAACAACCTTCTATACCAAATTGGCCTATTGGTATATCACATTTCCAACAGGATAAAATTTCATAAATCTTCCCAAGTGTTTGTTTCTGCTATTCACTACAGACATATTAATACAAATGATCTTTTTAAAGGTTAAAGCTGGCTTTGGAGTTGGAGTGTGACACTCTCCTTTTCTAAATCCAAGCATACTTAAGTGAAGTCCAAAATCTCTATCTCATGTCAGAAGAGCCACCTGATATGGGACAGAAGAAAAATAAATATTTAAGGAGTACTTCATTGCCACTAATCTTTTAATCCTTTGGTTTTATATTGACTCTAACAATTTTTCTTAAGGTATAAGATTTATAAAATTAATATATATGTATATATTTAAATTTTTGCTTGATATTAATGGTCATATAGAGTACTAACTAATTCTAGATAAAGGTTTAATATACTTTCTTGTACATGATTTCAGGTTTCAAGCACAGGTTAAAGGCCTTAGAATATTCTTACGAATATTCATATCCTTAAAGAGAATATGAATAAATGCTTTAAAGAAATCTATGAAAACACAAACAATGGAAGGAAATGAATAAAACAGTTCAAGACCTGAAAGAAGAAATAAAATCTATTTAGAAAACTTAAACCGAGGGAAATCTGGAAATGAAAAACTTAGGAATTTGAACAGGAACTGTAACATGAGGGCCTGTTTGTTATTTGGGTTTTCTGTCCTGCCTGACCCCCCCAGCTGTTTAGTCCCAAAGTAAAATCAATCACACAGAGATCTCTATAAGTTATAAAGCTGACTGGCCCATTAGGTCAGGCTACTTATTAGTTCTTATGACTTAACCCATTATTCTGATCTATGTTAGCCATATGGCTTGGTACTTTTTTCAGCTGTCAGTTCACATGTTGCTTCCTTGGTGGTCTGGGCAGGAAATGGCAGAGGGAGCTTCCTCCTCCCTAGCCTTCTCCTATTCTCATTGCCCCACTTCTACTTCCTGTCTGGTTGACCCGCCTATACTTCCTGCCTGGCCAATCAGCGTTTTATTAAAATACATGATTGACAGAATGCAGACAATTCTCCCACAAGAAACTGTTAATCCCACTGAAAGAGTAAAGATCGTTACCCAAACTCTCTAGTGAAATTAAGCAAGCTTTATTCTGTTAGACAGGGTATCTCCCTAAGCAGAATTTGAAAAAAAAAATAGCCTTGAGCACAGGAGAAGATAGGGTTAATATCATAAAAAAAATCCTTCAAGATTAGGGGTTTTTCAAGGATTCGGGGCTTTCCAGAGGAATTTTTGTTAGGTAGGAACTTGGCTGAACATCTTAAAATTATTTGGCAAAACACATTATATTTTCAGGGTATATTCAAGGTGTGAATCAAACCCCACAGGTGTGGAACATGTTAAATTCCAGAAACACATTAAAGAACCATCAACTTTTATTTTGCAGCAAACAGAAATGAACTTGTTCTCACCTCATAAGAAAATGGCTTTTATCCTTAAAGTGGAGTAAGGCTGGTCCATCAGTACCTCGGAAGCAAGCTCACCAACAGAATACAAGAGATGGAAGATAGAATCTCAGGCATTGAAGAAGCAATAGCGGAAATGAATACCTCAGTCAAAGAAAATGTTAAATCTATAAAAAGCCTGACACAAGGGCTGGAGAGAAGGCTCTGAGATTAAGAGCATTGACTGCCCTCCTGAGGTCCTAAGTTCAATTCCCAGCAACCACTTGGTAACTTACAACTATCTGTCATGAGATCTGGTGCCCTTTTCTGGCCTGCATGCATACAGGCAAGCAGAACACTGTATACATAATAAATAAATATTTTTTAAAAAAGGAGAGACCTATTGCCGGGCAGTGGTGTAGTGGTGATACATGCCTTTAATCCCATCACTCAGGAGGCAGAGGTAGGCAAACTCCGTGAGTCTGAGGCCAGCCTGGTCTACAAGATCTAGTTCCAGGACAGCTAGAGCTGTTAGACAGAGAAATCCTGTCTTGAAAAATTGAAAAAAAATTCAATGGCTGAGAAATATATAATAAAAGCTGATTGATTATAACAAGTTTAGTTCATTGATCTGTGCAACCAGCGATGGGTATAATTTTTTTTTGTTTGTGAAGCACATGGAATTTGTATATAAAATATATGCTCTTTGAAAAGCCATCTACAAAAGCATGAAAAACAATCTTTGTAGTATTTTAAATTTAATTTTAGGCAATACCCATGGGGTATCTTTTTAAAATTTTTATTGCTTTATAAATAATGCCATTCAAAATTTACATTTCCTCCCCTCCTCCCATTTCCCTCCTGCTCCCTCACTCCCCCTCCCCCCTCCCCCTCCAGTCCTAAGAGAGGGCAGGGTACCCTGCCCTGTGGGAAGTTCTAGGCCCTCCCACCTCCATTCAGGCCTAGGAAGGTGTGCATCCAAACAGACTAGGATCCCAAAAAGCCAGTACATGCAGACGAAACAAATCCCAGTGCCATTATCATTGGCTTCTCAGTCAGTCACATTGTCAGCCACATTCAGAGAGTCTGGTTTGATCACATGCTCCATCTGTCCCAGTCCAGCTGGCTTTGGTGAGCTCCCATTAGATCAGGCACACCGTCTCAGTGGGTGGGCTAACCCTCATGGTCCTGACTTCCTTGCTCATGTTCTCCCTCCTTCTGCTCCTCATTTGGACCTTGGGAGCTCAGTCCAGTGCTCCAATGTGGGTCTCTGTCTCTATCTCCATCCATCGCCAGACGAAGGTTCTATTGTGATATGCAAGATATTCATCAGTGTGACTATGGGACAAGGCCAGTTAGGCACCCTCTCCTCTGTTGCCCAAGGAACAATCTGGGGACCTCTCCTTGGACACCTGGGAACCCCTCTAGAGTCAAGTCTCTTGCCAACCCTAAAATGGCTCCCTTAATTAATCCTTTTAAAAAAAATCTTAAAAGGTGATCTTTTGGATTCTGGCGCGGAGCGCAGCGGCGGCGGGCGCAGCTAGCAGGTCGGCTGCGGAGCGGGGGTGCAGTACCCTTTGCCCCTGTACCCCTCCCCCTCGGACGCAGCCCCACCCCTCCGCCCGCCCGGCAGTCTCAGCCAACTATCCCGAGGCGCCAGGGCGGGGCGGCTCCGGGCGCCCCCAGCAGACCCCCATCATGGGCAGCTAGAGCTCCAAGGCTCCCCGGGGCGACGTGACCGCCGAGAAGGCAGCGGGCGCTTCCCCGCGAAGGCCAACGGACAGGAGAACGGCCATGTGAAAAGCAATGGAGACTTAACCCCCAAGGGTGAAGGGGAGTCACCACCCGTGAACGGAACAGATGAGGCAGCTGGGGCTACTGGCGACGCCATCGAGCCAGCGCCCCCTAGCCAGGAAGCTGAGGCCAAGGGGGAGGTCGCCCCCAAGGAGACCCCCAAGAAGAAGAAGAAATTCTCTTTCAAGAAGCCTTTCAAATTGAGTGGCCTGTCCTTCAAGAGAAATCGGAAGGAGGGTGGGGGTGATTCTTCGGCCTCCTCACCAACAGAGGAAGAGCAGGAGCAGGGGGAGATCAGCGCCTGCAGCGAAGAGGGCACTGCCCAAGAAGGGAAGGCCGCCGCCAACCCTGAAAGCCAAGAGCCCCGGGCCAAGGGGGCAGAGGCTGGTGCAGCCTCCAAGGGAGGAGACACGGAAGAGGAGGCGGGGCCCCATGCTGCAGAGCCATCCACTCCCTCGGGCCGGAGAGTGGCCCTGCATCAGCCAGCGCTGAGCAGAATGAGTAGCTGGGTGGGGGCAGGTGGGTGACCTCCTAAGCTACAAAAACTATGCTGTCCTTGTTAGGTCACTGCCTGGACCTGATGCTCTGGCTGCCTTCCTGTGCCCAGAAAGGAAGGGGCTTGTTGCACCCTTCCAGCCAAGTTCCCTCCCTCCTGTGGATTCTCCCATCAGCCACCTGGTCTTACTCTTAAGGCCAGTTAAAGAAGGCCCCTTACGGTTTTCCAAGTTAGGTTAGTGATGTGAAATGCTCCTGTCCCTACCTCCTACCCAGGCCCCACCCCTGCAGAAGGCAATTGCTGGCTTTTCTCCCAATTCTTTTCCAAGTACGTTTTGTTTATTCTACTTCCGAAGCCCCTGAGCCAGAAGTGGGGGCTTATACTTCCAAACCCTGAGTGTTGTCCAACCTTTCCCCTGTTGAGTTTTTAGTCTTTTGTGCTGTGCCTAGTGGCACCTGGGCTGGGGAGGACATTGTCCCTGTCTGGGTTTTATAACTGTCTTACTCAAGTTCAAACCTCCAGCTTGTGAATCAACCGCCCCTGACTTGATAGGCAAGTATTAGGCTTCGGGGCTGGAGGAAGGTCTGTGATGTGAAACAACTTTTTGTTGTCTTTTCCCCCTCCCATCGTTGTAAATAACTTTTAATGGCCAAACCCCAGATTTGTACTTTTTTTTTTCTAACTGCTAAAACCATTCTCTTCCACCTGGATTTACTGTAACATTTGGAAAAGGAATAAATGTTGTCCCTTTAAAAAAAAATTAAAAGGTGATCTTTTGGATAATGATTATCTATAGATCCCAGTAACATGTTAATGCAACCTGCCAGTATTCTCTGTATGGCAGTCAACCAACATTTTATTTAGCAGCACAATAATTTCTGTATGTTCTTTATCAGTAAGGGATTAATTCTATGAGCTAACATTTTAGTAGCAGCATTATTTAATAAGCTAATAATTGGCTGTGATTTAGGTGTTATATTTCTTACAGAAACCAAGAGTTTTCAGAATTTAGGAGTTATATTTCCAGTTTTAGGAGTTATATTTTTAGTTTAGGAGTTTTATTCCCAGATTTAGAAGTTATATTTCTTATAGAAACCAAGAGTTTCCAGAAAGCAACTTAAAGAGCAGAGGCAAGTCCTTAGTAGTGGTAGGCGGATATGACCCAAACTTTTAAATTTTGCTTTTTTAGTTATGTTTTAGTCATGAAAGCACTCATTGAAGTATTGGTTAGATGAATAGAAGAAAATGTCATCCATATACTGAATGACCAAAATCTCAAGAAATTTAAACAGTGTTGCTTTAAGCGCTTTATGTCCTAGTTGCAATTGTTCCTGTATTAGAAGCCGTGTCCTTATTAATTTTTCCCATGAAGGGATCATTGATCCATCTACATTGAGTTATTACCACTATGAGGGAAAACAAACAAACAAACAAAAAATCAATCAAACAAACAACAACAAAATCTAAGTTCTGGGGCAGCCAAGTTATCTCAGGCTGCAGTACCGTAGCCCTGCCTCCATTTCCTGGAATTCAGATGTTTCGGAAGGCTGCTCTTCATTTCCTTACTGGAGAAAGGGGTCTTTGGGTTAAAAGTCTTTGAGTTCCAGTCAGATTTCTTGGAAGGGAGAGACCCAAATTCACGTGGCTGGCTTGGAAGCCAAGTGACTGTGGAGTATATTTGGCCAGTCCTGCTTAGACCTGTTAAGAGTGTCCAGTAAGGATGGGTTCTACTCAGTGAGCCACAAAGATCAAGATTAGCACTGAAACAATGCTCAGGATTTGGGGAGGATTCAGAAAGGCTAGCTCCACAGACTATCAAAAAGATCATCAGCTTGTTAGATAACATCCACTCTAGCCTCTGGGTGACCAGGTGTCAGTCATTTTCTTCCTTTGAAGACAAAAGACTCACATGTTTAATGATTATTGATTGACTAATATTTTCTGTGAGCTGTGTCTCCTAGAGTTGGTTAACTCTTAACATCAATGGTGTCAATTCCCCAGTAAAAAGATACAAACTAACAGAATGGATGAGAAAACAGGATCCATTCTTTTGCTGCATCCAAAACCACAACTGTTGGAGGGAGGTTGCTTGTTGGTTTCTGGCAGTCCGGCTAGCTTAGACCCAAAATAATCACACAGAAATTGTATTAATTAAAACACTGCTTGGCCCATTAGCTCTAGCTTCTTATTGGCTAACTCTTACGTATTAATTTAACCCATCTCCATTAATCTGTGTATCGCTACATGGCAGTGGCTTCCCAGCAAAGTTTCAGCATGTCTGACTCTGACAGCTTCATGGCATCTCCCTGACTCTGCCCCTTTTCCCCTCCCAGCATTCAGCTTAGCTTTCCCTGCCTACCTAAGTTCTGCCTTGCTATAGGTCTAAAGCAATTTCTTTAGTCATTAATGGTAATCACAGCACACAGAGGGGACTCGCACATCACACACCTTAACATCACGGATAGATATCACCTCAGGGTTAAAAGATGGAAAAAGATATTCCAAGCAAATGGATTTTAGAAGCAAGCTGGTGTAGCCATTTTAATGTCTAACAAACCAAAACCATCAGAAGAGATAGGGAAGGATACTACATACTCATCAAAGGAAAAATCCACCAAGAAGACATTGTAATTCTTAACATCTATGCACCAAACACAAATTCATAAAAAAGCCAAACACTGCTACAGCTTAAATCGCATATTGACCGTCACACACTGATAGTGGAAGATTTCAATATCCCACCCTCGTCAATAGACAAGTCATCCAGACAAAAACTAAGCAGAAAAATGTTGGAGATAACATATGTTATATGTGGGGGGTCTCTGCGACCATCGCAGCCAGCACAGTAATTATACACAGGAGGCAAGAAGATAGTTCAGTTCAACATGACTCAGTAGCCAGTGTTGGTTCAAATTTTGGGAGTCTGACCCAGAATAGTTTATTTTAGGTGTATTTAACAACAGTACAATTTGCTGAAAACTTTCCTGGTGATAATTAACTCAATCCCATGTGTAATAAAACTTAAGATGTGACTACACAGAAACTCTTTGCAAAGTTTAAGAGAGATCTTCCATAAAGATAGGTTCCATACATTGACTACATGTGACACCTCCCATAAAGATGGGTTCTACAGATTGCTAACCTCATGATAAGTGTCTGGGAGAGGATCCTACGTTGTCTTGGTCATACAGTTCAAGGGTCACCAGGCTATTAACCATGTCCACTTCCAACCTTCTAGGAAGATCGCAGGTTATGTATGCCTCTCCTTGAAGGGACAACCTTGTATGTTTCACATTCCTGATTCCCCTAGTGCTTATCTGTGAGCGCAAAGACCTCCATACTGCCCATAATCCCTGACTTCAAATTATACTACAGAGCTATATTTATAAAAACAACATGGTAGCTGGGCGGTGGTGGCGCACGACTTTAATCCCAGCACTCGGGAGGCAGAGGCGGGCGGATCTTTGTGAGTTTGAGGCCAGCCTGGTCTACAAGAGCTAGTTCCAGGACAGGCACCAAAGCTACAGAGAAACCCTGTCTCGGAAAAGCAAACAAACAAACAAAAAAACCAAAAAAACCCCAGACATATTGATTAATGAAATAGCATTGAAGACCCAGACACCAATGGTCACAGGATCTTTTATAAAGAAGGCAAAAAAACATGCTGGAAAAAAGATAGCATCTTCAACAAATGGTGCTGGTCAATTTGGGTGGCTGCATGTAGAAGAGTCCAAATAGATCCATACTATCACCCTGCACAAACCTCAACTCCAGATGGATCAAAGACCTCAATATAAGGCCAGACACACCGAACCTGTTAGAAGAGAAAGTGGGGGAATAGCCTTGAACTCATAGGCACAGGAAAAGACTTTCTGAGCAGAACACTGTTAGCACAGGCATTAAGACCATCAATTAATAAATGGAAATTCATGAAACTGAAAAGCTTTTGCATGGCAGCAGCCTACAGAATGGGGAGTCATAGAGGGAACTGTAACCTTTGGAGCTGGAGATCAGGCATTTGTGGGATGCCTGGCTTGTGGTACAGGTGTTGGGATCCAAACTCCAGTCCTCATGATGACAAAGCAAATGCCTTTAACCACTGAGCAATCTCTCCAGTTTTAACAGTTGATGTTGTGAATGACTAGGTCTCTAGCATAATGTTCCCAAGGTTCGTTCATGTATATAGTATATGTAAGAAATTTTCTTTCTTAAGTACAGTTAAGGATTTTATTCTAAGACAAAAGAACAGATCTCATTTTGTTTCCTCACCTGTGGATGCTTGGCTTTCTTCCCTTTGATCTTTCAAAAAAATCTATTAGAAACATGACTGTACAAATAACTAATAACATTGAAACTCTGTTTGTTAAAAAGCTTGTTTTTATTTTCATTTATGTGTGTTGCTTTTAACAAAATCTCAATCATTCAATTTTA
This sequence comes from Myodes glareolus, assembly GCF_982192425.1. Taxonomy (NCBI): domain Eukaryota; kingdom Metazoa; phylum Chordata; class Mammalia; order Rodentia; family Cricetidae; genus Myodes; species Myodes glareolus. The sequence goes on along the minus strand of NC_142053.1, from coordinate 82,358,315 downwards.
CTAATAAAGACTTGGGAGCCAGATGCTGGGGTGAAAGCCTGCTAGCTCAGAGAGGCAGAGAAAGCACCAAGCTGGCCTGCCTCCTCAGCCAACTTCCCAGAAGCCTCCTTTTCCTACATTGTCTCAAACAAGACACCTCAAACTCAATGTCCCTCCTTTCTAGTTCCCATGTGTCTCTCTATCTGTCCCCTGACTCCCTCTGACTTTCTATGTTTTTTTCTTAATCATGCATTCACTTCCTGTCAACTGGTTCATTGTTTTACTTCTTGACCTGTGGTTGACTTTATTTAATTCTGTTTACAATATTTAAACAGAAAGCTCTTGGCTTAATGGCGTGTGCTAGGGCTGAGTCATACCACTACAAAAGAAACAGGTTTTTCCAGTAAATAACGCAATCTTGGGGCTCACAATGTAATCAAATATCCTGCACCATGTGTATATGTTATGTCCCTCTGTGTATATGCCACATGTGTTCAGGTGCCTGTAGAGGCCAGAAGAAAGTGCTGGCTCTTCTAGAATTGTAGTTACAGGTGGTTGTGAGCTGCCATATGGGTGCTGGGGACCAAACTCTGAGCTTTGGGAAGATTATCATGGGCTCTTAACCTCTGAGTCATTTCTCAAGCCCAGATACTCTGATTTTTAAAAATAAACACTTAAACCAGGTGATGGTAGCACACATCTTTAATCACAACACTCGAAAGGTAGAGGCAGGTGGATCTCTGTGAGTTCGAGGCCAGCCTGGTCTACAGAGCTTGTTCCAGGATAGGATACAAAGCTACAGAGAAACCCTGTCTTGAAAAACAAAACAAAACAAAACAAAACACCACTTAAAAGTAGAATTTCTACCTGATTTGGCAACCTTATACATTTTTTAAAATTTTTACTTTTTAGATTTATTTATTTTTATTTTATGTGTATGAACGTTTTGTTTGCATGAACATCTGTGTACCATTTATGTGTCTGATGCTTATGGAGGTCAGAAAAGGGTGTCTATCCTAGTTAGGGTTACTATTACTATGATAAAACACCATGACCAAAGCAACTTGGGGAAGAAAGGGTTTATATGGCTTACAGTTCACATCACTGTTCATCATCAAAGGAAGTCAGGACAGAACTCAAACAGGGCAGGGTCCTGGAGGCAGAAGCTGATGCAGAGGCCATGGATGAATGCTGCTTACTGATTTGCTCCGCATGGCTTGCTCGGACTGGTCTTATAGAACCTAGGACCACCAGTCCATGGATAACACCACCCACAATGGGTTGGGCCCTCCCCCACAAATAACTAAGAAAATGCCCTACAGGCTTTCCTACAGCCTGATCTTATGGAGGCATTTTCTCAGTTGAGGCTCCCTGCTCTCGGATGACTTAAGTTTACTGTGGAAAAAATCTTTTTGTATGCTGTGCACATACATGCATTGCTCTCATTGGTTTAATAAAGAGCTAAATGACCAATAGCTAGGCAGGAGGAAGTATAGGTGGGAGAGCCAGCCAGAGAGAACTCTGGGAAGAAGAAAGCAAGAGTTGCCAGCCAGATGGAAAGGGAACAAGACATGCCATGGAAACATATAACATTACAACTGCACACAGGAAGCCCTTTGTGCTCTGCAGACTACACCAAGAGCAGGAAAGTTAGAGGTTTACTAACTGGACACACCTGACCCCAAGGATGAAACACCTGCAATCCAGATCCCGAGCCTGAGGCCATCAGGGGCAAGATTCAGTTATAGAGAAATCAATGGTACGGTATAGTGGGAAAAAAGCAAGGCATCAAGACCTTCCCTTTTGGGAGCGTATGAGGGGAACGGGCCCATACAGTAAGACTAAGACACAAAGGAACACAGTTAGAAAATAGCTCAGTGCTTATTATGCTACGTGGAGCAAATGTTGCATCACGCCCCCTTGAAGAATGAAAATTGCTCTTAAATTGTAGTGGAAGGTCTGGTCCCCAGAGGAAGTTCTTTCTCAAGATCAGGCATTTGGATAGCGGCCTTCATCCCCTCAGGGCCTGAAAAAAGTTCTTGCTTGCTAAAGGCTGTCATTCTCCTTATCTCTGGCAGGAGGAGCTTTTGGCTCTTCCACTGAGGTAAGAGGGTGCCTGGTGGAATTATAGAACCTTGGAGAACAATAGGCATTTAGAACTTGCTGAACCTACTGCTCTTGTCTCAGGGAAAAAAAAAATGCCAGATGAAGCTAATGGCTCCTTTGTGTCCCTGTATCATTGAGTCTGCCTTCAATGTTGCCTGTGGCCAAACTTTTATATTCAGTATAAAAGGTATAGCCCTTTCTCAATAAATGTGGTGGGCAGCCATCCCAATTCTCCCTCAGAGCAGGCAGTTTCCTCCTTCTCCCTGCAGACTCCACACCTCCTCTTTGGAACCTGAACCCGACTGGAGCAGGTTTCTGGCATTTGACCTTTAAATTTTCTAAAAAGCAATATTCCGTGTTTGTACATGAAGCACGCACACATGTGCATGTGTGCGTGTGTGCTGTGTGTGTGTTCACATGCATGCCAGGACATTTGTGTGGTGGTCAGAGGACAACTCGTAGAGCTGGTTCCCTCCTTCAGCTTTACGAAAGTGCTGGAGATCCGATTCAAGTCACTAGGCCCCTGTTGTTTCTCTGTTTCTACCAACACGGTATAAGGCTTTGGCTTTCTTCATCAACATGACACCAGTATTTTTATTTTGATTTATGTATTTCCTTTGCATGTGGTATGAATATGCATGTTTTTGTATGTATGTGGGTGTACATATGTGTCGGTGCTAATGCATGTATGTGCACATACATGTTGAGACTGGAGGTTGATGTCAGAAATAATTCTTTTTTTTTTGAGACAGGGTTTCTCTGTAACAACCCTGGCTGTCCTGGAACTCACTCTCTATAGACCAGACTGGCCTTGAACTCAGAGGTCCGCCTGCTTCTGCCTCCCTGAGTGCTGGGATTAAAGGTGTGTGCCACCACCACCTGGCAGAAATAATTCTTTATCAAGATTCCACTTTATTTATGGAGGCAGTTTGATGGCTAATCTTGGCTGTCAATTTGACTGAATCTGGAATCATCTGAAAACGCTGGCTGGTGGGTACTCCTGTGAAGGGTTTCCTTCATCAGATATCTGAATTTGGAAGACCCATCCTGAATGTGGGCAGCACCACTTTCTGGTAGCTTCTCAGAAAAAAAAAATGGACATGAAAGAAGGAGATTTTGGCTTTTTGCCTGTTCGCCTTTACCCTTGCTGGCAAGTTCCTCTACGCTGTTGCTGCAGTGTTCTTTCACTGTTATTAGAAGCGTCTTCTCTGGGCTTCTGCCATAGACTGAACATGGGGCTTTATGGTTTCAGCACCGGACTGGGTCGACTGAAACATCCAGTCTTGGTGAACTGAGCATGCGCTATGTTCTCTGCCTCTCCAGTGTGAGACAGCCATTCTTGGGTGATGGAGGAGGGTTATCTGTCTATTGTGTTATTTTCATTGGTCAATAAAGAGGCTGCCTTGGCCCCTTGATAGGACAGAAAATTAGGTAGGCGGAGTAAACAGAACAAAATGCTGGGAAGAGGGCCATGAGCCAGAAGCCATGGAGCCAGCCACCAGGTCAGACATGCTGAATCTTTTCCGGTAAGCCACCACCTCGTGGTGCTACAGATTATTAGAAATGGGTTAATATCAAGATATGAGAGTTAGCCAGTAACTAACTCTCTAGAGGTAATGGGCCAGGCAGTGTTTAAAAGAATACAATTTGTGTGTTGTTATTTCTGGGACTAAGCTAGCCGTGCAGGAGCTGGGCAGGATGAAAAGCAGGCCTGCCCGCAACTCCTTTCTACACTTGGGCTACTCCGATCACGCCCTGAAAGCCAATCTAAAAAATCCTTTTTCAAATTCGTTCTATCAGTTTCATTCCTTTAGAGTACCTTGGTTAATCCAGGTAGAGTCCCTCAGTCAAACCCAGAGCTCACCGATGTGGTCAGTCTTGCTAGCCAGCTTCCTCTGGGGGTCCTCTATCTCTGCCTTGTCAGACTGGAACTGCAGGTCCACCACCACCGTGCCAACTCAGTATTTTTGTGGATTCGGCTGACCGGAACTCCAGTCCTCAAGCTTGTGTGGCAGGCACTTCGACTACTGAGCCATCACCCCGGATCTTTTTTTGTGTGTGTATTTATTTTTATTTGTGTGTTAATATGAATATGCATATTAATATGTGTGTACGTATGTGTACATGCATACCAAGGGGCAGAGGTTGACTTTGGCTTTGGGTGTCTTCCTTAATCACCTTGGGCCTATTTTTTTGAGATGGGACCCCTCACGGAACCCTTTGCTCACCAATTACCTAGTCTGGCTGACCACTAAAGCCTCACAAATTCTGTCCCCTCTCCAACTCCATAACTCTGGGATCACAGGTATTACCATGCCAGGCTTGCCATGTGGTACAGGGCATTAAAGCTAGGTCCTCTCGCAAGTAGTTTTACTGGCAGAGCCACCTCCCCAATCCCTCACCCCAATATTTTTTAAAAAATACTTATTTTAGTATTATATGTGTATGAATGTTTTCTCCGCATATGTCTGTGGAGGACATGTGTGTTTGGTGCCTGCAGAGGTCAGAAGAGGGCTTTGGCTCCCCTGGGACTGGAGCTATAGACAGTCGTGAATCATTATGTGGGTTCTAGGAACCTACCTCTGGTCTTCTGCAAGAGCAACAAGTACTCTGAATCACGGAGCAAACTCTCTGGCCCCGTACATCAATATATATATATTTTTTAACAAAATTGATTTCGTTTTGTTTTTGGTTTTTGGAGACAGGGCATCACTCTGTCATCCAGATTAGCCTGAATCTCACTATGTAGCCTAGACTTGCCTCAAACATGGTAATCCTCTTGCCTCAGCTTTCTGAGTTCTTGGATTCGAGTCGCCACATTCAGCATATTTACCTGACTTTATTTGTTTTGAGACAGGGTCTCACCATGTACCCTGCCTGGCTGGGCTGGAATGCACAGAGAACTGATGGCCAGCCTGTGCTGGAGCCACCATGCCTAACATATTTCATTTATTTTGGATTAAAAAATATCTTATGTGTATAGCTGTTTTACCTTGCACGTATGTCTGTGACTGGTGCTTGCAGTGACCAGAAGAGGGCAGCAGATCCCCTAAAACTGCAATTACAGACAAATGTGAGCCTCTATGTGGACCCTCGGAATTGAATCCCAGTCCTCTGGAAGAGTAGCTAGTCTTCTTAACTGTAGGGGCCGGGCCTTCCCTTGCTCCTTGGGATGAAAAGCAAGGACTGTTTTGGCTAACCAGCTAAGCTTCCTGCTAAGTTCTGTGCTCTGCTCTGCTAGCTTGGTGAATTAGCTGCAGGGCTTGTTCTATCTTTGGTGTGGTAATTTCCAACTTGCCCGGGAGAGCTCACGGCGCCAAGGTCCCTCTCACCTGTCTGTCACAGCCCTCCACCCCTCGCCCACCTGCCTGCAGAGGAGTTCCCACACGGCGCCAGTTCCCCCAACCCCCTCTGGCTGGGAGGGGTTTTCTCTTCTGGGGAAAAGGTATATTAACTCTGGATAAAGCTAAATAAATTGGCATTCACCTCTTGGCGAATGACCCGGACTCTCTGTGTGTGTGTCTCGTGTTTAACCCCTAGGCTCTTGCCCAAGCTCATGGTGGGATGGAGCCGTGGTCCATACTGGGAGGGTGGTGATGCAGATCTCAGGTGATTCAGATCTCGGGTGCTGGGCCTTCTCTCTAGTTCGTATTTTTAAAAATTTGTTTTTAATATGTATGTGTGTGAACTTGTGTGCATTTTATTCACACATGCATGCAGGAGTCTGCAGAGGCCAGAAGAGGGCGTCAGATCCATTGGAAATGGATGTGATATTGGGAACTGAACCCCAGTCTCTGAAAGGGCAGTAAGTGGTCTCCACTGCTGAGCCATCTCTCCATCCCGTATATTTTACTTTTTAATTACAAATATTGTACATATTAAGTATAATATAAGTTCTGAAATATGTATGCTCCGTGGAATTGCTAAATTGAGCTAATTGACATACATTAACTTACAGACTTATTTTATGGTGGAAAAATTTAAAATTTTTCTTAATAATTTTCCTTTGTTATTAAAAATTTAAATTGGTACACAAAACATAAAAGCTATACATATTAATAAGATGCCATGTGATATTTCAATACACATATACATTTTGTAACACGTGAACAGGATTAAAATGCTGATTTGTTAAAGCATTTATCATTTTCTTACGATGAAAATAGTCAAAATCCCTTCTTTAGCTTTTAAATTGTACGTGATAATGTCTTTTTACTATGAATAGGTGTTTGAAATTATTTCCTCAACATCTCCCTACAGAGGCGAAAACAAGTGTGTTATTTAACACGCTGGAAGTTGAAAAGTTAATCACTGCCTAGAAAAGGGAAAATTGTCTTGAAAACATCCATCACAATCCATCACAGGCCTCCAGTAACATGGGTACAAACATGAGAGCTGGACTGTCCTCAATCTAAACTTTTATTCACTACCATTGGATAACCTTACCTTCTGCTCTGGATCTGTGCACAACCCACTCATGGCCCTCGGCAGCAGCATGGACCATGGGCTTCAGCATGTCCTCAGGTGGCTACACAGGCCACTCACATCCACATGACCTCCTAAGGCAAGTACAGACCAAGTACATCCACGTGGATCTTGGGCTTTATCATAACCCAGAGCAGCAGAATGGACCACAGACACCAACATGGCCTCCGGTGGCATCAAGGACCACAGTGTCCCTTTGAGGAGGTCCAATCCAGAAAGTGAACCATTTCTCATTTTAGACCTCCATTGTTGTCCAGAGCCCAGGCACGTTCAAGTGCTGAGTCTGCATCTGTGTAAGCTCCGGCCTGCTACACAGCACCCCGGCCAACCCTACTGGGCAAGGCCAACCTGCCAACCTTGGCCCTCTCTCACACATGACACCGCCGTTGCATCTCCAGTTCTGCCTCTGTCTGTACCCCAATTACCGCTCTATTTTTTTTATCTTCCCTATTTCTCAATCACATATTTCTTCATCGTAGTGATGCCCACCATCCTCACTGTGAGGCATGGCAGCCTGGCTGACTTCCAATTTTTAGCTTTTAAAGAAGCCTTCAAACCAATTTCCATAGCTACTGTCCCAATTTATACATCTATCTACAGTGGACAACTTTTTTTACTTTCTCCATATCCTTTCCAATGTTTATTGCTGTTTGGTTCATTTGTTTCTATGATAGCCATTCTGATGGGGATGAGGCAGAATTTCAATGTAGCTTTAATTTACATTTATCTTATGGTTAATGATGTTGAATATTTTAAAAATGTTATTAGCCATTCATATTTCTTTTTTGAGAACTCTGTTCCGTTCCATGGTCAATTTTTATTGTGTTTTTTGTTTTCTTGATGTTTAGTTTCTTGAGTTCTTTGTATATTCTAAATAGTGATCCCCCGTCACGAATATAGCTGGCAAAAAGTTTCTCCCATTCTTTATGTTGCTTATCTCTCACTTGATTGGCAGTTTCCTCTGCTTTTTAATTTCATATAATTCCTGTTGTATGAGGAGTGGGCCTGCTTTTGATCCCCGCTATCCCACTAGCTTACACACGAAATAACCACACAGAAATTGTATTAATTAAATTACTGCTTGGCCCATAAGATCTAGCCTCTTATTGGCTAACTCTCACATCCTGATTTAAACCTATTTCTAATAATCTGTATATCACCACAAGGTCGTGGCTTACTGGGAAAGATTTAGCATGTCTGACCTGGCAGCTTCATGGCTGCTCGGCTAGATCTGCTACTTTCTTCCAAGCAGAATACAGTTCTGTCTTCTCTGCCTATCTAATTTCTGCCCTATCAAGCAAAGCAGTTTCTTTATTGATTAACCAATGAAAGCAACACAAATATAGAAGAAACTCCTACACCATGTCCCCTTTTCTGTTTAAACAAAAAGGAAGGCTTTAACTTTAACATAGTAAAATTATATATAACAAAACAGTTATCAAGCAAGAATTACAGTTACAATATTTATATCTATTTTATCTTTTATCATAACAAAGGAAAACTATAACTATTTGTTCTTCAACTCCATCAAAGACTCCAGAAGAAGCTAATATTACTTAGGCAAACAGGAAGTGCATTGTAAGCAACTTCCAAAACTGTAGAAATGACAGAGACATCTCGCTTCCTGGACAGTCACCCAAAGTTTTTCTGTACTGTTGGGGCATCCATCTTCAGCCTACAGGTCCATAGTATCCAGCAGACTTTTCCATGAAGCAGGAAATTTCAAAGACAGTTCAGCCACTTTCTTCTGTAGCCTGCAGAAAGTCTCACAGACTCTCTTATGAATCAGGAACCCTGAATAACCATCTCACCTTTAGGCAAGTTCAGCAGTCCTCTCTCTGCGGGTTCTTTGTGTCCAGTTTATGCAACAGTTCAGGCAAGAGCAGTTTCTTGCCCAAATGGTTATCACTCCATAAGGAGCCTCTTCGATGCCCATCTTCCTCTTGAAGTAGATTGGTGCTGCCAGGAGCAGACATGTCTCATTGTCATGAAAAGCCCTAACTTATTAAAACATTAAATGGCATATTCTGTAGTCTTTGAAAGATATGAAGAATGCCTATCTAACTGAAATATATCTCTATATATCTAGAAAAATCTAACATGACTACAAGCTTGACTATTATCGATGATTATCTATTAACAACCTATATTTCCTAATTATACATTACATTTTTTAAATGAACTACACAATCACAATACCTTAATCAAGATCAGAAATACATATACATATAACAAAATTGACCTTAAATTTATATCAACAAAGTAAAATTTATACCAATGTAAATTATTCATATCTATATAATATCCCCTTTTAAATGTAAAAGAACATTTATAAACAATATTTGGGAATATGAGTGCAGTTTTTTTCTCTCCAAACTGCTTCATGCTGTATGGGGGCACTGTTAATCAGGTCTTCCATGGTCTTATGTGCTAGGTACATCTCAGTCAGCAGTTGAATGAAGTAATTTTTGAGGGTGTTCATGGCAACCTTTCAGGAGGCCGTGGTCTATCATACCATATTGGGATAGAAGCAATCCACAGGGTCTCATCTTCTGTGAAAACAAAAGAAGAACCTCGTTTCCAAAGCATCATATCCTTAGACCCAAACTTTGAAGTCAAGATATCTTTATAATATACATGCTGGTTTAGCTTGGCAGCCCATATAATGAAATGCCTCTCTGCATTTAGCTCCTTTACAGTCAAAAAATTTAAAGAAGACAAAATGTACATAATCCAGATTCTGTGAATTTCCCATTTTTACGTGGCCTGTTTTTTTTTTTAATTTATGACTATCTGTACTCTGTCTCTTTAAAGACTTTACCCTTTTTTAAGAAATCATTAACTTTATTTTATGAGTCTCTATACTCTTTATCTTTTATCTTTCAAGCCTCCATACATTTATTTAACATTGTGACCCATTTAGAGGTCTTTTATGTCTGAATCTGTCCTATTGCATTGTTTGTAATTCTCTACTGTCTTGAAGAGTTCTTAAAATGGTAAGCAGCTTGATTGCAGCTACTCTGGGTGTTGGTTCTGCCTCTTTTCAATTTTAAAATGGTGGACGTAACATTTCTGCTAGCTCTGGGGCTGCCAGGCAGGAGCCACACTCAACACTTTAACTCTGAGAATGAGCATGCAGCACATAAGCCCTTGTTATCTGAGTTATAGCCAAATCTACCACACAGAGCACTGTACAGCCTGGAAACATCTCTGTGTATGGCGGCAGAAATCTGCCATGCTCTCCTGCTTGTGCACGCCTAGTAAACCTGATCCCGCTCCCTGCCCAGGCAGGGAGCACTGAGTCACAGGCATGGTCTCAGCCGGTTTCCTCTCAACCCTAGTGGGCACAGAAACACCCGGGTCCTGCAAATGTCATTGAAATGCTTTATAGCCGGAGTCCACTTTGGCGGCACAGCCCAGGAAGCTGCGTTTTAAAATGGTGTGGCTTTTTTTTGTACGGCTGCTGAGTCAGGAAACTCTCTCTGTAGCACATCACCAGAAAACAGCAAAAAGCTGTGTTAAACCCTCTCTCTCTCTCTCTCTCTCTCTCTCTCTCTCTCTCTCTCCTTTTTAAGCCCTCTCAGGATTTTAAGTGGATTTAGTCCATTATATTGGGTGCCAATCTGTTGTATGAGGAGCGGGCCTACTTTTGGTCCCGGCTGCCCCACTAGCTTACACCCGACATAACCAAATAGTTATTGCATTAACTAAGTTACTGCTTGGCTCATAAGATCTGGCCTCTTATTGACGAACTCTCACATCTTGATTTAACCCATATCTAATAATCTGTCTATCACCACGAGGTCGTGGTTTACCAGGAAAGATTCAGCATGTCTGACCTGGCAGCTTCATGGCGGCTCGGCTCTATCTGTTGCTTTCTTCCTCCCAGAATACAGTTCTGTCTTCTCCGCCTATCTAAGTTCTGCCCTACCAGGCCAAGCAGTTTCTTTATTGATTAACCAATGAAAGCAACACAAATACAGAAGGAACTCCTACATCAGATTCCACTGGTTGATTATTGACCCTATTTACTAGTGATGAGTCTTATTCATAAATTCCTTCCCTTTAAGCTTTATTCAGAAACCTTGAAATGTACTTTTTTTCCTATCAGACTCAGAGTCTCAAGTCTTATGTTGAGGTCCTTGATTCATTTGTAGTTGATTTTTTGAAGGGTAAGAAATAAGGATTTAGTTTCCTAAATTTCTTTTTTCAGTGTTTTGAAGTTTTCACTGTAGTGTTTATTCAAATCCCTTATTAGGTTTATTTCAGGAATAATCACAACTTTAGCACAGTAAATGATCTTTTGATGTGTTCTTGAATTCCATTCATAAGTATTTTGTTGAGACTTTCTTGCATCTAAATTTATTAGGAAAATTGGCTGTAATTTTCTTTTTGCTGTAATTTTTATCTGTTTTTGGTATTGGTAACATTAGCTTCAGAATAAAGGGTTTAGTTGGTTGTGGTGGCACACATCAGTAGGATTTGCTGAAGAAGGCAGAGGCAGGAGGATCACAAGTTCGGGGTCAGCCTGGGCCAGAAAAGGGGGATTAGTAATATCTCTTCTTTTTCTGCTTTATGGAGTGGTTCCAGAAGCATTGGTGACAGTTCTTCCTGGAAGTTCTGGTAAAGTACACCAATTTTTCTCTCTGGACTTGACCATTTTTTAGTTGGGAGATTTTAAATTGCTGCTTTAATGTCACTAATTGTTATAGATCGGTTTAAAAATGGTTAACTCATCTTGGTTTAATTTTGGCAGGTCATATACATCTAGAAATTGATCCATTTCTTTTAGATTTTCCAGTTTAGTGGAATTTATGTCTTCAAGGTAAGATCTAAAGATTTTCTGAATGTCCTTTGGTATCTGTTATAATGGCTCGCTTTTTATTTCTAATTTTATTAATTTGAGTATTCTTTTTCTTTTGGTTAGCTTGGCCAAGGGTTACTCAATTGTTCTCTTTTTATTAATTATTTGCAGATTTGCTACAATATGTTTTGATCATAGTCACCCCTTCTATTCCTCTAGTCTACCTCTTCTCTGCCCCCTCAACTTTTTGTCCTCTTTAAAAAAACTAAAGTCCAGTTTGTGCTGTTCATATGCTCTTAGACATGTGGCCTTCCACTGAAGCATGGTTGACACACTAGGAGCCACACCCTTAAAGAAACCAACTCTCCCATCCCCATCAACCATCAATTGCCAACAGTTCCATAGCTAGGCGTAGGACAACGTCCACCTCCCCTTCCCATGCTGGGTTTTGTTTGGCTTTAACTAGTGTCAGTTATGTGTATGCTGTCGCAATTGCTCTGAGTTCCTGTATGCAGCTCCCTTATTGTGTCCAGAAAACACAGTTTCCTTGTAGTCTTCTACTGCCCTGGCTCTTATAATCTTCCCACACCCTTTCTGCAATAACCTATAAGCCTTGAAAGGAAGATGTGTTATCTAGACATTCCATTTAGGACCGAGTACTCCCCATCTCTTAATGTCTACATGTTGGCCATATGCGACCATCTGTATTAATTGCCATCTACTGTGAAAAGTGTGGAAAGAGAGGTCACTTCTCAAAACAATGCAAGTCAAACTTGCTAATTAAGTAGAATAAAATCCCTTTAAAAATATGCCCAAAATGTAAAAAAAGTGTTTTCACTGGGCAGGCCAGTCAGTGTCAACCTGAGACTGAGGAAAAATACAGTCCAATTTGGGGAACTGGGAGAATGAGTACAACAGGCCCCTTCCATCCCTGCCTTGACATCCCAGTGCTTGGACCTCTGCAGTACTCCAGCAGGGCACAGCCTGGTTGTCCGACTCTGACTGCACTGCAGCATGCCTCCCAGATTCATTCCTGATCCCAAACAGTAAGAGATTTGATTAATACTATTAAGAGTAATTCAAGACTAAATTTACCTTATCTATAATTAAATGTTGCTGGGCGGTGGTGGCGCACACCTTTAATCCCAGCACTTGGAAGGCAGTGTGGATCTCTTGTTAGTTCGAGGCCACAAGAGCTACAAGAGCTACAAGAGCTGGTCTACAAGAGCTAGTTCCAGGACAGGCTCCACAGCTACAGAGAAACCTTGTCTCGAAAAACCAAACCAAAAAAAAAAAAAAAAACAAAAAAACCCCAAACAAACAAACAAACAAAAAAACAATAATAGGAGAGGTAGAGAGGCTCCTCACAAATCGAGAGCAACCCCTTCTAACAAACTATTTTGGCATTGTTTTTTGTTTGTTTTCAACTCTCCTTTTGCCTCCCTCCTGTAAAGACTCAGAATTCTATTACTTCCCATATAGGTCTGACCCCATAAGTGCATGTCCTATCTGCACTGGACTATTTTTCAGATGGAGCCGACAGATGAGGCAAAGGGGCTGTGCTGCTGCTGGAACACGGCACTCTTTACCCCTGCAGCAACCACTAGGCAGAAGGTAGAACTTCTGGCTGTCCTTTCTGCTGGAGGCAACCCTTCAGTTTACTAGCTCGTTCTCACTATGTGATTCAAGCCATCCTACTATTGTCTGAAGCCACCCTGGCTCATGCCTCAGACCCCTTCATGGTATCAGTATTTACCTTCATTCAAAGCGTGTCTTTATTCAACACACTGATTCCATACAGAATTACCTGCCTCCCCGAAAGAAATCATCATACTGACTGTCTTGTCATGTCCTTTTTTAAACAGGCTGCTTCTTCTTATTCTTTCTTTCTTCAAAGAGCTAAACCTTTACAAAAACAATCCCAGTATGTAAGCATGGGCACAAGCTCAACAAATTACCCAATCCTGTACCAACTACCAGTCTCTGGGTCCTACCATCCCAAGAGGAGTCAATCCTCATGGTTTTTATCCTAATCATCTTTGACAAATGGATGCACCGCACATAAATGCCTTTGGTAATTTTAAATTTGTTCATGTTTGTGTTGATTCCCTTTCAGGCTTTATCTATACTATCACTCAAACACATGAGTCGAGTCTGTTTGAGCTGTTTGCAGACACATACTGATTGCTTTCTCTGCCATGGGAGTCCCGGAATAGATGAAAGCAGACAGCAGTCCTGATTACATAGCTCAAATATTTATCTCTTTTTGTCAGTGTTGGGAAATTCACATCACTTGTGAAGCTCTCTATAAACCCCAAGTACAAGTCTTAATTGAACAAACTCATTACTCAAGAATCAAACACAAAAATAAAAAAGGAAGAAAAAGGGATTAAGTGCTCAGGAACAACTTTTCCCAAACAATTTATACTTCAAAGTTTTGAAACTGTTCTTCTATATTCCACCTCACCCCGCTCCCAACACCTGAAGAAAAACGCGACAAGAAGCAAGAAGTTTTACACCAACCTGTGGCTTTACATCAACTTCCTCACGAGCCAATGGCTGGGTCCCATTCCCTCTTTATTGGGGCCAAGGCTCTACTCTGTGCTTTCTTCTACAGACCCTCCCTGGATCCCAGTGTTACTCATAAAGTTATACCATGAGCTGGCTCCAGAAGGCAACAACTGAGCAACAGCAGACCCTCTTCCGAACCTCAATCACATGTTGAAAACTCCATTGCCTGGGATGTGCTTATGCAAGAGATGGGAATATTACCAATAATTTCAATCTCCAACCCACCATCTGGTATGGAGAGGCATTAAAAAGCTGATCAGTGCAGCTGAATGTGTCCTTGAGAACAGTGCATCTGAAAAACCCCCAAAACACTCTTTCTTGCTATGATTGCTACAATCTCTCTCAATTCCATAATACTCTCGTCACTTCCTGTCTATTCCTGCTTTAGTTCCACATATATACTGGGCCCTGTTGCTAAAAATCACTTCCCAGTGGGAGATATAAATAAAGTCTACTCCTTCCAAGGTCCCAACAACAAACCAAGGCTCGATTCCATCCAATTTCACCCTGGGGAGCTGCGGTGGTTTGAATGAGAATGGCCCCATAGGCTCATATATTTGAATCCTTGGTCCTCAGTCGGTGGAACTGTTTGGGAAGGATTAGGAGGTGTGGCCTTGTTAGAGGAGGTGTGTCCCTGGGGGCAGACTTTGAGGTTTAAAAAGATTCAGGCCATTTTCACTGGGCCACTTTCTCTCTCTGCCTCCTATCTGTGCATCAAGATGTAAGCTCTCAGCTGCTCCAGGCATCATGCCTTTGCTCCTCTATCACGGACTGCCACCCTCTGAAGTAGTATGTCCCAAATAGGCTCTTTTTTTCCCCTATCAATTGACTTGGTCTTAGTGTATTATCACAGCAATAGATCAGTAAATGAAAAGCCTTACCCAGCAGGGATAACAGCTTTCTCATAGCCACAAAGATAAAGCCCTGGCTTCTGTATACTCTATCCCCTCCCCCAGGTCATGTGCTGAGTTGCCAGTTGGTAGGAAACAGTTGGATATGGGGGAGGGTAAACTGTCAAAAAGCCAAGCTTGGGTGATCTTTTGCAAGGGGACACAGCTCAATGTCCCCAAATGACAGTTGCTCAGCTCAGAGGACAATCATATGTGACAGGCCCATATACTTCAACCCCCTCAACTTAGACAAGCATTGTGGTCTGAATCTAAAACTCCACTAAGCACCAATGGTTAACCAGTGGTCACTTGAGATATTTTCTCCACATGGGCTCTTTATCCACTTACGAGATTACACAGATTTCTCTAAACAAATTCTATGGATTCCCTTGGAAAGTATATGGAATCTTTCCTCTTCAGATGTCCCTATATATCTACCCACCATATCAAGTCCATTTTGTGCTTATGTGCAACCATGATGGTATATGAATATCCTATATCAAAATGACTGCCAAGACCAGAGGACACATATATTTCATTATTTAGACAAGCAATTAGGTTCCTTGACTACACAAACCCTGTAAAAAACAACCAAGCCACCTCTCCCTATATACCTTTACCCAATTCTAGAAGGGAATTCCTACCCTAGTCTTAATTTGGATGTCTGTATTCACCTAACTATGAAGAAGAATATTATCTAGTAAAGAAGTGTTAGGGTGAGACAGTGGTGATGCAAGCCTTTAATCTCCGTACTTGGGCGGCAAAAGCTGGTGGATCTCTGTGAGTTCAAGGCCAGCCTAATCTACAGAGTGAGTTCCAGGGTAGTCAGAGAAAACAGTAAATGATCTTTAAAAGATTAGATGCCCTTGAAACTGATCTCTTGGGGCTTAGAGACCATCAAGTAGTCCTTTGGCTCCTTCAGCAACGTCAATGTGACACAGATTTTCACTGTATGTGTGCCACTCCCTTCCTTCCATATTAACTATATTCAGAGATTGAATAATGTCTAACACCTTGAAATGGAGTCTTAGTTAGGGTTTTATTGCTGTGAAGAGACACCATGACCACAGCAACTCTTATAAAGGAAAACATTTAATTGGGGCTGGATTACAGTTTCAGAACTTTAGTCCATTATTGTCATTGCAGGAAAGTGACTGCTGCAAACTTTGCCAAAACAAGGTGGGATGGTCATTCAGGGTTCTTGCTTCACAGAAGAAACTGACAGACATCCTGCAGGACACAGAGGAAAGTGACTGACAAACTGACAATATAAGCGGGACAGTCTTTCAAATTTCCTACTTTATTGAAAAGTCTGCCAGATACTATGGGCCTGTAGGCCGAAAAATGGATGCCCCAATGTCGCAAAGGTACTTTAGGTGACTGTCCAGGTAGTCAGATGTGTCTGTCATTTCTAGAGTTTTTGGAAGTCATTTGCAATGCACTTTTTGTTTAAATAATATATTATTTAATCCTTCTGGTGCCTTTGATGAAGTTGAAGACTGGGTAGTTATAGTTGCAGTTTTCCTTAGATATAATAGCAAATAACTTAGGTATAAAATTTTGGATTTACTAAGAAGGATAGAGTATAGAGCATTTTCTTTAAATTTACCAGACACAAATGATTTGGAATTCAGTACATTGTGAATGTAATCTTTACTTGCTAATTGTTCTTACTGTATACAGTCTTGCAATGTTAAAGTTAAAACTTTTTTGTTTAGAAAGAAAAAAGGGAAAATGTTGGGGAATATGCTTTTAAGGTATGTAACTTTTGTTTATACTGCATTTGTTTAACTCTGTGAAGCAGTGATTCTTTGCCTGTCTAAAACATCTGATGGTCCTAATAAAGAGCTGAATGGTCAGTAGCGAAGCAGGAGCAAGGACAGGCGGGGCTGGCAGGCAGAGTGTCTAAATAGAAGGAGAAATCTGGGAGGAGACAGAAAGAGGAGCAAGAAAACAAGGAGAGGAGAACATCAGGGAGCAGCTACCCAGCTGCACAGCAAGCAATGGAGAAAGAAGTAAAGAAAGGTTTACAGAAATAAAGATAACAGCCCAGAGGCAAAAGGTAGTCAGGATAATTTAAGAAAAGCTGGAAAGATACAAGTTAGCTAAGGCTAGGCATTCATAAGAAATAATAAGTCTCCATGTGATTTATTTGGGAGCTGGTGGTGGGCCCTTTAAAAAGTCAAGAGTAAATGTCACACAATACACAGTCACTGCACCTGTGACATAATTCCCCAGTTTGATCACTCACTGTAAGCACACCTGATGAATCGTAGGCTAAGGTTTTCTGCATGTGTAAATGGCATGTTCACCATGGCCTGCTTTAACTTTCCTAGTGCAGTTAGGACCACCCGTCACACCAACCATTCATCTGCAAGTGGAAGACAGTGATTCTTTGGAAAGTCAGCGGAGCTTTCAAAGTCAGCTGACCCCAGGAAGGGCAGGGAGCAGGAGACGGTTGGGCACAGTGGCAAGCAGGGGTTCCAAGGCTGCTAGCATTGTGCTGTTTGCTCTGACTGATGGCCAGGGGGACACCATTATGCCCAGACAGCAGGCTGCCCTTCTCGCTGTCCTCCTGAAACCAGTGTGACAGGAACACGACAGGTATAAGTCCCACGGTCACCTGGTGGTCACACCATACAAGGGCACATGGACATAGGTACTCAGAACATCCAAGGGCACATGGACACAGGTAGTCACAACACCCAAGGGCACATGGACACAGGTGGTCACAACATCCAAGGGCACATGGACACAGGTAGTCACACCATCCAAGGGCACATGGACACAGGTGCTCAACCATCCAAGGGCACATGGACACAGGTGGTCACAACATCCAAGGGCACATGGACACAGGTGGTCACAACATCCAAGGGCACATGGACACAGGTGGTCACAACACCCAAGGGCACATGGACACAGGTGGTCACAACATCCAAGGGCACATGGACACAGGTGGTCACAACATCCAAGGGCACATAGACACAGGTGGTCACAACATCCAAGGGCACATGGACACAGGTGGTCACACCATTCAAGGGCACATGGACACAGGTGGTAACAACATCCAAGGGCACATGGACACAGGTGCTCACAAATTCGAAGGGTACATGAACACAGGTGGTCACAACACCCAACGGCACATGGCCACAGGTGGTCACAACATCCAAGGGCACATGGACACAGGTACTCACAACGTCCAAGGGCACATGAACACAAGTGCTCACAACATCCAAGGACACATGGACACAGGTGCTCACAACATCCAAGGGCACATGGACACAGGTGGTCACAACATCCAAGGGCACATGGACACAGGTGGTCACAACATCCAAGGGCACATGGACACAGGTGGTCACAACACCCAAGGGCACATGGACACAGGTGGTCACGACATCCAAGGGCACATGGACACAGGTGGTCACAACATCCAAGGGCACATAGACACAGGTGGTCACAACATCCAAGGGCACATAGACACAGGTGGTCACAACATCCAAGGGCACATGGACCCAGGTGGTAACAACATCCAAGGGCACATGGACACAGGTGCTCACAAATTCGAAGGGTACATGAACACAGGTGGTCACAACACCCAACGGCACATGGCCACAGGTGGTCACACCATCCAAGGGCACATGGCCACAGGTGGTCACACCATCCAAGGGCACATGAACACAAGTGCTCACAACATCCAAGGACACATGGACACAGGTGCTCACAACATCCAAAGGCACATGGACACAGGTGGTCACAACATCCA
Organism: Myodes glareolus; assembly: GCF_982192425.1. Classification (NCBI taxonomy): domain Eukaryota; kingdom Metazoa; phylum Chordata; class Mammalia; order Rodentia; family Cricetidae; genus Myodes; species Myodes glareolus. The sequence continues at coordinate 82,339,717 of NC_142053.1, read as the reverse complement.
AGGGCACATGGACACAGGTGGTCACCACACCCAAGGGCACATGGACACAGGTGGTCACAACATCCAAGGGCACATGGACACAGGTGGTCACAACACCCAACGGCACATGGACACAGGTGGTCACAACATCCAAGGGCACATGGACACAGGTGGTCACAACACCCAACGGCACATGGACACAGGTGGTCACAACATCCAAGGGCACATGAACACAGGTGGTCACACCATCCAAGGGCACATGGACACAGGTGGTCACAACATCCAAGGGCACATGGACCCAGGTGGCCAACAGACGTTCTTGCTTCACCTTTGGAGGAAATGGATGATGTGGAAATGTGGACAGTATGGCTGTCACCTCACAGCCCCGAATGCAGAGCGCTGGGCCTCTGCACAGCTGACTGTGGCTGCCGGTCTGGGGGGCCTGGCTGCTCGGGCCAGTTACACGGGCCTTGAGAAGAGGACCATCTATTCGCCACCAGAGTTCCAGGCAATCTTTGTAAAGGAACTCAACGTTGTCCTGGCTCCCAGTCCTTGTGGAAGGTTGTGGGGGTTCCCGAGTGCCAGAGCATCACGGGCAGGAACACGGCTCAGCTACACTGTAGGTTCTCCCTGAGCTGAATGAATAGCAGAAGGCAGGGTCTGGGTGCTCTCCAGGGGACCCCTCTTCTAGGTGGGGGGGCAGACTAAGAAAGGAGGGGGGAAGGGAGGAAGGGAAGAATCCTACTTCCTCCTTTCCAATGGGCCCAGATTTGCTTTTCAGACCTGAGCCTGGGAACCTGTGCTTCCTCCCCAGAGGCGGCAGGGTCAGCCGACCACAGCAACAGTATTGGACAGCAGTAAGTCTGAATGAAGATGAGAGAGGCTGTGTGCTCAGAGGGCAGGGCAGGGCTGGCAAGTATTCTCACAGAGCTGTTGGTGTCCTGCCACGGCTTCAGCAGGCAGCTGTACTGATGACAATGGCCCCGAGCCTGCACGAACAGTGCCTGGTGCTGGAATTCACCACAGCCAGGACTGGCTTCCATGTGCAAGCTGCCAGAGCCCAGCTGCGAGTCTGTCAGACTGCACTCAGCTCTCACCCTTGCCAGAGGTAGCCACGTGACTCGGGATGAGAGCCCCAGCCTGAGGAGCGAGACCATCTTCTCAGAGAGGGTCTCTGAGGGGGTGGTCCCCACTGTCCCTTCAGGCTCTCAGGTCACTGTCTTCCCACGTGGATATGTGTTGTCTCCCTGAACTCAACCTGTGTGGCTCAGAGGGACCCTCTGACCCATTTTCCACGGGCATCTGATCCCTCCCACTTTCTACTTTCACTGTAGTAATCCTACCTGGCTGTCCTTTTGCTTAGGATGTGTCTGGTACCTATGAAAACTCTTGCTTTATAGATGAGGCATCAATTGTAGTTGTAGGAAGACAATCTGGACATCATTCTTGCCCCGAGACAAGACATTTACTTTTTCCTTAAAACCAATTTTACTTTTTAAAAAAACAATTTTTGTGTGTATTTGTGTGGTCATACTTGTGGGAGCCAGAGACCAATGCACAGTGCTTTTCTCTGTTGTTCTCCACCTCGGGTTTTGAGCCAGGGTCTCTCCTTGAGTTCAGAGCTCACCGACGGGCGAGACTGGCTGGCAGTAAGCTCTGGAGACAGGCCTTTTCTCCCTGTCCCGCCTCAGGTCTAGAGTGACAGGTGTGAGCTTAAGCTTCTAAGGGGATCCAGCTTCAGGTCCCTATGCTTGTAAGGTGACAACTTTACCGACTCAACCATCTCCCCTGGCCAAGACAGTTGAGAGGTGTCCATTGAAGAAGGACCAAGAGCCTACCCCAGCAATTCCAACCATTCGACAGCCCTCACCTTTGGGCAGTGAGTTTGCTCTGCCCAAAGTTTCCACTTTCTCCTACTCCGTGCTCACCACGTCTTAGGGTTTGACGGACCACGCTAGTGAGGACCAGCTTTGCCTTGTGTGCTTTTGCTCCCCCGCCCCAGCTGCTACCACTTTCCGAGTCAGACCTTTCTTCCTCCAATCACATGTCATCCACAGATTCACAAGCACACACAAGAGGACCAGGAGATAGACTCCTGAGATTTATCTTCATTCTGCATGAAATGAGCAGCATCTTATGAACCCGCATCTGCCTGACCTCACTGAACCATGGAATTACCTTTGAGCTCCAAACCTTGCTTAGTGCTGGGGCCTGGCTCAAGGCACAAAAACCTCCCAACTGTCTGGGATGGTAACTTCAGAGCATAGGGTTCAAGTAGAGGTACTGGGGTCTCAAGGGGCAGTCTGGAAGGCAGACCTGGGATGTATAAGCATCCTATTCAGGAAAACTTGTGCCGTGCAGGAGGTCAAAAGCTGATGTGGCTGCCATCCTTGAGTGTGTGGATGAATCATCTTAGCAACCAATGAGAGCAGGAGAAGGGCAGTTGGCTGGTCAGGATGAGAGGGTGTGCTGGCTCTGGTCCCCGACCCTTCCTTAAGCAGCTAGTGTGCAGTTCCTCCAGGTTGGCTCAGAGGAGCCACTATAGACTTACGCCACCATCTTGAGTTCTAGAGATGAGCAGATGGTATTCCCTTTCCCCTCTAACCCATTTCCCGACAGTGAGTTCCTGCAGCTTTGCTTGGCTCCACTGCCCACCAGGGTGTGATCTTGGTTTCAACCCCTCTACTGCAATGGATCAGGGATAAAGCAGAGAACTTGGAAACTGAAGGTAAAGGCTACTCAGAAGGCCAGGGATAATGTGCAAGTTCTGGACAAGTCATCCCAGAGTGTGATGCCTCCACAAAGAGAGAATGAGCAGCAAAAGATGGAGCCTGGTGGCAGGGGGTGCTGGAGAGATGGTTCAGTGGTTAAGAGCACTGGCTGCTCTTCCAAAGGACCTGTGTTCAATTCCGAGCACCCACAGGGGAGCTTACAACTGTCCAGAACTTCAGTTTTAGGGGATCCAATGTCTTCTTCTGGCCTCCACATACTTGCAGGCAAAACACCAATGCACATTAAAAAAAAAAAAAAAGGATGGAGCCCAGGAAAGGGGTAAGGTGAGCCCTAATGTCTGCTGAAATGATTCCAAGTCCAAGGGAAGGGCTCAGAGTTTCTGCGGAATGAAGGTAACAGAAGGCAAAAATGGGTTCTATGGTTGTCCCAGAGGAGGACGGTAGTCAGGGAAGGGACAGGGCAATAGGGAAGGGAGGAAACGCTGACTGGGCAGAACCCAAACCCAGTGCACAGGGATAAACTGGAGCGCAAGGCACCTGCTCAGAAGCAGAAGTGCTTAGCCCAAGTTACCCCTAGGGCTACTGTTCTTAAGGGGCTGGGGAAAGAACAGCTCCCCATACTTTCTGAACCCCATCTCCCACAAAAAGAGAAAGAGCAGACAGACCACAGGACACAACTACTTTAATATGCAACATCTGTCACCAGGGGCAGACAGGGGACAAAAGGAGGGGCATAAAAGGTGGCTCTGGCTGTAGAACAGGTAGAAGGAAGAAGCAGGGCCACATCACAGCCCCGGGGATCCATGAGTTGTAGTCTGATCTCTCCTACAGGGAAGCTGGGCTCAGCCTGTCAGGCAGAGCAGAGTCAGGCCCACCCTGGCTGCCTTAACAGTAAGGAGTGGGGGAAGGGCTGTGGAGAGCAGAACGTTCACTTCAAAGGGCCTGGAACCTTTTGTTGAGGGCCCGCATGACGGCTGGAACAGAGAGGTACGAATGGCTACTCCAAACAAAGACACATAGGACTCAACTACACTCATTGCCCCGCTTTCCCCTTCTATCCACAGGGATTCCCCAACTGGCAATTTGCAAAAGTCCCCAGGACTGACTCCTCCACCGCTCACTGAGCACCATGTGGAAATGCCCTTTGCAGGAGAACCGTGTGGGTGGGCACTCAGCAGAGCACGTGGGAGAGCAGCTGCGCACCGCTCTGTTGGTCGCTACAGCATTCAATCCGAGGAGGACTCACGGTCTTATCTGCTTGATGTTACCTCCCCCTCCCCCCACCCCCCACAATATAGTAGTAGCAGCTGGCTAGCCTTTCCTGGGTATCTGTGCCGACGTACCTAGCTCCCTCTGCCCCTGCCCTCACCCATCCCTGCCCAGGGTCAGTCATACCTAGCTGTTTTCTCAGCTTGTATGCTTCTTTCTCTAGCAAAGGACACTAGTCCAGAAAACAGAGGGGAAAAAAAATTATCGTTCAATGTCCTGGTCTTCTCCCCGCTCCATTCACAGTCCTCCCAGTCCTACATCCCACCCCACAGTCCTGCGACAAGACTGGCACTCAATCCTGAGCAGAGAGGAGGTACCCTCTCTCTGTGGAGTGTGGGACGGTACACTGTGTGTGTGCTGTGTGAGCGGGCACAGGAGCCAGGTTAACTTGGCTACTACCTCCCTCCCTCCATCTAGCAGGGCTGTCATTTCTTGCAGATAAGAAAATTTTACCTGCTGACACCCCAGTGTCCCTGGTACTTGATGCTGCTTCTCCCCAACAGGGAGTGGGGAGACCACAGATGGACCTTGGTCACCTGAAAGAGAACAGAGTGCAGCATCCAGGCTTGGGGCCCAGGTGGGAAGAGCCTGGTGAGGTCTAAAATGAGGCAACATCGCCCTCTGCTGGCAGCAACTTGTACCTCCTGGTTTCTCAGCTTCTGGGCCTGTCTTCCCTGCTGCGCAGAGACAGACCGCTATGGGCCGGTTCTAGTCAGGCCATAGCCACTACCATGACCTGGGAAGAGGCCAGCAAATAGGGCTCACCAGAAAAAGCTTTGGAGTGCTGAGCCAGCTTCTAGAGTTGGAGTTGTCCTACCCTTTAAAGCCACGTACACCACAATCACACTCATCTAACAACATGGCCCGCCCACAACCAGTCCTGTGGGCTGTCTGCCTAGATAGGGAAGCCCAGAAAAAAGACTGCAATCCCCCAGTGATAGAGCCTAAAGCGTCCCTCCTCTGTTCCACTGCTCTCAAAGCCCAAAGACTTACCAGTGGGCGCAGCTGTTCTGGCGCTGGTGCCTCTCCGCTTCTGGGCTACCAGCTGGGAATTTGCTGAAACTTGGGGTGCTCTGAAGCTGGGGTCTCCACTGCTCATTTCTCCACGATGCATGCATGTAAAAGGTCGCACTGCCCTGCGTGTTGGAAGCTGACACAAAAATTTCTCAGTGAGTACATGTGGAGGGGCTGAGGGGCAGGTGGGGAAACAAAATGGAGGCTTGTGGGGCTCATCCCATCCACACCTTCTCTTCTTCCTTCATCCTCAAGTCAGGAGGCAGAGCTCAGTCAGGAAGGAGCCCCCAGGCACTGAAAAGGCTCAGGTCCTGGCCTGGCTTCCTTGGGGAAGAGCCAGGAAGGAGGATCAGGAGGCCCTTGGGACTGACTACAGCCAAGCTGTGCAGCCCACACTGGAAGGGCTCTCTGGATCCAAATCACCCAGACTGTAGCCAGGCCGGCTTCCCACCCTGCCTGGCTAGAGAGAGGAGATGCACAGGGAGGGGAATAGTAGCCAACACCTAGCTGTGGCTCCCTCATATCCACCCTTCCTTACGACAAGGACCCCACACCGGACATCCGAATCAGGGTGAGTGTCCACTGACCACCCCCAGGCCAAGGCAGAGGCAGAAGGGGCAGAGCAATGGTCTGTGCAGGGGAGGGGAAGGGCAGGGTGAGAGGGGACAGAGGGTGCTCTACTCACTCGGGCACGGGGAATTTCCTTGATTTTGTAGGACTCTGGTGTTGGGGTCATCGCTGCCAAATTCTTCACGGTATCTTTACGCACAAGGCCTCTGTCTGCCCTGGCTGCTGGCAGGGCCTCCCTTGTATTCCTTGCTGTTGCTCTCTTTCTGGACGTCCCATGTGCTGGCTCGATGGCTTCCAGAGCTGTTGCGCAGTGCTTTTTAGAACTCTCAAGTGTGGAGACGCAGGTTATCGGAGGGAAGGTGGCTGTTTCCCCAGGAGCTGCCTTTGGTCTCTGTCCCCACAGTGGGACAGGTCTTCGCCCGGTGAATCTTGGGGCATCCTGTATGGCTTTCTTCTCCTGGGCTGACTTTTTCTTAGAACTGGCTTTCACAAGCCCACCCGCAGCAGCTCCTGGGAAACGGGGCCTGCTTGGTTCCTTGCCTCTGGACGCAGCTGCTTTTCTGTTAGAACAAGAGGCTCCCAGCTTTCCCATGCCCAAGGCACGGCTCTTGGGAGCACCCACCTGCAGAGAGCCAGTCATATGATGAAAATTGCCCCTGGGTTGGACATCCTCTTTTTTGTTTTTCTCTCCAGGATCCATAGCATTGCCGGATATGATCTGCCCTCCATTCTTGAAGCAAATGCTCACCCTCATCACTTGAATCTCGCTTTCTTCATCCGAGGTTGAGTCAGGGTCGGGAGATGGCTCTGGGATGTCCTCAGGGACTGGTTTCTTACTCTTGGTGCTTTTCTTTTTCTTTTTTGTCCTGCGTACCCTGCCTCCTTTGGCCCCCCTGTGGTGGACAGGGGCCGCAGAGACTCTCTTCACATCTACCAATCTCTTGCCCAGCCTGCCTTTCCTGCTGCGGTCTCCCTCTGTACCTGCCCAAGGGGTAGACTGTTGGGCGGTACAGCTTTTTGAGGAGGAGTGGCTTCTAACACCCTGACTTATCTGGTCGGTTGGCTGCTGCACCATTTTCTCCTTCTCCTCCTCCTCCTCCTCCTCCTTCTCCTCCTCCTCCTCCTCCTCCTCCTCCTCCTCCTCCTCCTCTTTCTCCTCCTCCTCCTCCTCCTTCTCCTCCTCCTCCTTCTCCTCCTCCTCCTTCTCCTCCTCGTAGTCGTCGACAAGAGGCAAGTGAGCCATAAAGTCTTCTTTGTCGCTGGCTGAGGAGACAGACTGCTCGCTGTGATCCTGCACCTGTAGCTTGGACCCTGACTCAAGGTCAGAGTTGTCCTCAGTCTCGACGTCATCCTCACTTAGGCTACTCTGTGAAGATCCCACATCATGGCTCAGGTCGAGATCCTGCAGTGAGCATGGGCCCTCCAGACAGACTTCAGGGGCCTCCTCACCCTCGGAGTCCACGCCTACTTCTTCAACGGCCGTCTGTTTGTTAGAGCTCATGGTGATAGTGTTAGTCTACGTGGCCTGGCTTGTGAGGACAAGGGTATCCCTAGTCTTGGCAAGACCAGCAGGGCCTTCAGAGACACCGTCACCATAGACACACTAGCGCTAAACACAAACAACGGTAATCTTCTACTGACGTCATGCCTTCATTCTGGCCTTCTCATTGGCCTACCCTCCACCAACCAGATCAATCCTTGTTAGACCATTGTCGAGGCCCTAGCCAATAAGAATGAGGCTGCTTGGTTGCTTGGAATTCTTAGCCTAGCTAGCCCAAGCCTACGGATGGGGTCTGGGGATGGGAGGGGGGTTGGAGCATAGGAGGTGTGGGGGCATGGGGGGGTGGGAGGTGTGTGTGTGCAGGTGGTGGAGTCTTGAGCCTGTGGTGCAGTCAGCCTTGTCTCTCTTTTTCTCACCTCCTCCGGCCAGACATGTATCACGGAAGGAGACCTGCACCCTCTGAGGCTCTTTCCTCCTGTAAAGTGGAGAAAGTAGCCACACATGGGCCAGAGGCTTGTGAGGATCCAGTGTCAGAATGGCTGTGAAGCACTCAACAAAGAAATGTTCGGGAAGCCCCTGTTCCACAGCCAGATCAACTGTTCAACAGGACAGCCAGATCAACTGTTCAACAGGACAATGGGCAAGGAAGCCCATAGCATCTATCAGTGCTCCACAAAAGGGTCAGTTAGATAGAAGATGGTCTTCGAGCCACAGGCTGTGGCGACAGCAACTATGATTACAAGCGGCCATGCACCCATGACGCCATGTTAGCAGCCTGCAATTTTCACCAAACCCTATCCCGTTCTCAGACTCCATCCCATCCTCATCCCGAGGTAAAGCAAAGAGGAGGGACTCTCCAAGGATGAGGACAAAGGCATTCAGTGTCACTGATCCTGGATGATCCTGAAGCTGCAGACCAAAATTAATGCTCACATAGCAGGTTTGCAAACACAACAATACCTTTAACCCTACCAAGGGTGAGTGGGGTTCCAACTGGTAGTCTTCCCTATCCTTAGGTGGAGGGTGCAGCTCGTAGAGAGCACCCCCTTGAGCGGGTAATTTGGTAGAACAGAAATCACTATGTGCCTGGCAATTTTCTAAGCACACAAATAAGTTCTTATATCCCTTTTGAGATATCGCTCAAAAAGGTAACTAGTGCTGCCCTTTCAGAGGGAAGAACCCACTATGGTGAGGGCAAGGACACATTCATGAGGATGTCAATGAGGGAAATCCTTTGGGGAACTCTCTGAATTTCCCTGGGTAAGGGAGTGCATGAATGCGGACCTTGGCCCATGCACCCAGTAGATGCAATGGAGGCAGTCCACAGCCCAAGGCCGCGTCCAACATGTTTCAAAGGCAAGCATGACTGCAGAGCACTAGGTTCTAGAAGAGTTCATGGATTTGGATGCATATTTGTGAATTAAAAATCCAAATCAGGCAGCTGGGTGGTGGTGGTGCATGCCTTTAATCCCAGCACTCAGGAGGCATAGACAGGCAGATCTCTGTGAGTTCGAGGCCAGCTTGGTCTACGAGAGCTAGTTCTAGGACAGGCATCAAAGCTGCAAAGAAATGCTGTCTCAAAAAACAAATCAAAACAAAAAATCGAAACCAGGCACAGGTGTTATTTGAGAGTACATATAAGCATGTAGAAGGGTATACTTTAAAAGTCCAGAATGGAAACCCAAGAAGGCCTTGCAGGGGCGATGAGGCACCAATGTTGTCAAAATTTGCCCAAGGATGTCTGTTTTCTCCAGTTGAAATTTGGGGAGTTCCTTCCTTGGTTTCTAGAATGCTCTAGAGTGCTAGTGTTTCCTTTGTTTTCTATTAAATTACTCCAGTTTTCAAAGTACTCCCACAGGGAATAGAGCCAAGTTCCTGCAATTCTCTCTAATCTTAAGCATTTGTCAATCTACCAATCTATAGAGCTTGCTCCATGAGCATTTTGTTAAAAGCATTCTTTGCTCATTCTATACTGTTGGCTTATGACAATTGACTTTATGGGAAACAGACTTCTAACTCTTGTCTGAGCATAGCTTATCTCACATGCCTGTGTCTGTGTAAGGCACCTCCAGCTGTCTTGTGTGGAAGAACTCCAGACTTCAACACTTGGGGCCGTGTTTAGGGGGAAATCATCAGTAAAGCACAAAAATGTGAAGTATGTGGCGCTAAGGAAAAGATATTTGGTCACAGCTTAAAAGGGAAGAGGGTCCACATTTTTGACCCCAATTGAGAACACACTTGGCCTTTGAGTGACTTTAATTTTTAATCCCATTTGCACATGGTCACTAACAGCCCTAAAAGTGCCCCTGTATTGACACTGGGATTGAAATAAAGTGTAGTGAATCATTGAATTAGCAACCATGGAATTAGTGTGTTATCATACTGATTTAATCTCAATCTGTATGCCATTCCATGCCTTTGGTTTGTTTTTTAAACATAAATATTTTATTTTGTGTGTATGAATGAGCCTGTATGCTGTACACAATGTGTGTCTGGTACCTAAGAAGGCCAGAAGAGGGTGATAGATCCTCTGGAACTGGCTTAGGAGATGCCTGATGTGGGTGCTGGTAAGAAAGAAAGAAAGGAAGAAAGAAAGAAAGAAAGAAAGAAAGAAAGAAAGAAAGAAAGAGAGAGAGAGAGAAGGGGGAGGGGGAAGGAGGAAGGGAGAAAGGGAGGGAGGGAGGAAGGGAGGGAGAGAGGGAGGAAGGAAGGAAGGAAGGAAGGAAGGAAGGAAGGAAGGAAGGAAGGAAGGAAGAAATAAATAAATTTGGGTTCTTTGTAAGAGCATCAAGTAAGAGCACTTGCTCTTAGCTGCCGAGCTATCTCTCCAGCCTCCCTACCCTCATTTTTTTTTAAAAGATGGGATCTGTGTTACTGTGTAGCCCGGCGAAGTATCGAGCTAACGATCCTCCTGCTTTTGCCTCCCATGTGCTGGGACTGCAGGTGATGCCACCATACCAGCCTCCACTCTGCTGCGGAAGAGGACATTTCCAGTCAGGAGTTAGTACACCTAGGAGGTGCTACCTGTGTTCTGGGGCCTGGTTCATGGTATCCTTGGCAGAGCTTCCCATCCCTGAGCCTTTATCCCTGAGGGTAACCTCCTGGATGTGTTGGTTCTGACCCTGAACAGTCTTGCCATCCTGCTCCTAAGAGCCACACAATCATTATTTCTTGTGGCCTAAAATGGCTGGGAAGCTATGTTTATATCTAGGAGTGCGACTGTTGACTTTAAGACAGGCCTGTGTCTAAAGTTCTCAGATTTTCTCCAAGTGACTGCTCTTATCCACTCCTGCAAGGGTGCACCACTGTCTCTGCTCGTCTGCAACCCGAGCAACATATATTGCTGTGCCATCGCAGCAGTTTTGCTTTGGTGAATGTAAATTATGCTATCGCATTTTGCTGTTTTGTTTTGTTTTTCTATTGAGTCACTAAGGAACTCAGTCCAGCCTCAAACTCTTGATCATTCTGTCTTTGCCTCCTGAGTGCCGGGATGAGGTTGGGATTGCAGGCATAAGTCATAGCTCCCAGTACTATCTTGGTTTTATTTTTAGCTTTGTTTTTTGTTCCTGTCTTACTGTGTAGACCAGGCTGGCCTCAAACTCTCAGTGATCCACTTCTGCTGCCCTCCAAGTGCTGAGAGAAAAGGCGTGTACCACCATGCCTGGGTTTTATGAGAATTTTATACTTCAGAACTGAATTCACATCATACCACCCTTCCCTCTCTTCTTCTAGTTCCTTCTGTGTTCCTTCACTCCCTCTGAAACTCATGAGTTCTTTTTGAATTATTACTGTTACATAATACTGGATTCATTGCTTTTATGCATGTATTTGGGGCTGACAATTTACGGTTGGAGTCTTTTTCAGACTCTCTCTTTTTTTTAAAACATTTATTTTATTTATTATATACATATTTAATATATTATATTTAATATATAATAAATATATATTATTTATTTAATATATATTATATTCTGTCTGCATGTTTGCCTGAACGCCAGAAGAGGGCACCAGATCTCATTACAAATGGTTGTTAGCCACCATGTGTTTGCTGGGAGTTGAACTCATGATCTTTGGAAAAGCAGTCAATGCTTTGAACCTCTGAGCCATCTCTCCAGCCACCAGACTCTCTCTTTTTAATTGCTCCTTCATATCCCATAATGTTTTGCCTTAATTCATTCAGCTACTTATTCGTATCCTTTTGAATTCACTGAGGATTTTAGGTCAGTCTTTGAATCCTTTGTCCACCGTTTCTTCCACTTCAGTATCTTTGAAGTCAATTACTGGAGTCATAAACCTTTGAAGGAGTCATATTGGCTGTGCTGCTGCATTGGGATCTCTGTGTGTGATGGACTGGAGGTTTCCTCCATGTTCATCTTCCTAATGAGCAGCTTTCTCTTAGAGGCTTGGTCCTGAAACAACAACAGCAACAAGGACCGCGCATAAACAAACCAGAAATCCAACCATGATGGTGTATATCTGCACTTCTACCGCTGGGGAGACTGAGGCAGGAGATGACACATTTCGGGAGAGTGTGAGCTACTCAGCAAGACCCTATTTAAAAAAAATAAAAAGGGCCAAGGATGTAGTTCAGTGGAGAAACAATTTGTTTAGCAGTCACAAGCCTTGGGTTTGGTCTTCAGTATTACAAAACAAAAATAATAAAATAAAATCCCCCCTAAAACTTAGTTAAAAACAAATACATCACCAATAACAATAGAAAAGAAAGGGGAAAATAATACAGGTCAAACTTAAAGGCTAAAAACTAATGAGGGTAAATGAGTAATAAAAAATAGAAAAGGGAGCAGGAAAAAGGAAAAAGGGAGCCAGGTTTTAAAAAAATGAAAAAAATGTGGAAGAGAAAAGTGAAAAAATTCAATTAAAGAATGAAATAAGTAAACAAAATTAGAGAAAATGGGGAGAAAGGAAAAATAAAAAAAGAATAATAAGTCTAAAGTTTGTCCTTGCTGAGGCACTCAGATTAGAAAAATCTCTCTCCAGATCTTCTGTTGGAAATCCCCTGCCTCTGCCTTACAAGTGCTAGGATTATATAGGCATGAACCATGCCTGGCTTTGTTTATTTATTCTTTGCCATGGACTCTGGGAATCAAACTCAGTTCATCATGCCTGGAAGGGAAGCACTTTACCAATTGGACTATCTCTGCAGAAATGTTTCTATGTGTATCTAGAGCCACAAATGGCCCTGACAAATTCACTTAGTGTGCCATAGGTGGGATGGACACTCCAAAACTCCACAAAGCTCCATTTGCACAAGGCCAACGAAGTTTGGATCCTCAACACAGCCCCACTCTGTGGACCCAGAACAAATGTCTAACCTGTGATGTTGTGGTTTAAATGTGAAATGTCCCCCATAGAATCATGTGTTTGAACACTTAATCCCTGGGTGGTAGTTCTGCTTGGGAAGATTGTAGAACCTTCAGGAGGTAGAGCCTTGCTAGAGCAAGTGTGTCACTAGGGATAGGGCCTTGAGGTTCCATGGCCCAGCCCCACTTCTTGCTCACTCTCTACTTCCTGACTGCTGATGTGATGTGATCAGCTGGCCTCCTGCTCTTGTCACCATGCCTTCCCTGCTATGATTGAATGTATCCCTTGAACCTTAAGCCAGAATAAATCCTTTCCTTAAGCTGCTTCTTGTCAGATGTGATGTGGGATGACCTTCTGTATATGTGCTGTTTTTACTAGTTCATGAATAAAGCTGCTTTGGCCTATGGCAGGGCAGAATATAGCCAGGTTGGAATATATATATATATATATATATATATATATATATATATATATATATATATATATATATATGGAGAGAGAGAGAGAGAGAGAGAGAGAGAGAGAGAGAGAGTAGGCAGAGTCAAGAAGATGCTGTGAAGCTGGTGAAGGAGAAGGACCCAAACCCTTACCAGTAAGCCACAGTTTCGTGGCAATACACAGATGAATAGAAATAGGTTAATTTAAGATGTAAGAGTTAGTTAATAAGAAGCCTGAGCTAATTGGCCAAATAATGTAATTAGTATAGTTTCTGTCTGATTATTCAGGTCTGGGCAGTCAGGAAACAAACAAGCAGTTGCTGCTTACAAGATGTTTTGTCATAGTTATGAAAAAATGAAGTAATAATACACATTATATATCCCTAAATGCCACAAGAAATAGGAGATGCAAATGGACAACTCGCTTCTGTAGTGGAATAAGGATACTGCAGGGATTGAGAAGTCCAAAGGTCTGTCTCTGTGCCATTCAATGTCTCCAACACCACCTGAAACTAATGTTGTACCTCTTCATAGAAGCTGGGAACACCAACTACCATGTCCTCCACAGCCTGCCACCTCCACTGCCCAAAGTTCTCAGTCTATGGCAGACTCTTCCTTTCCCTTGACTGCTTCTCCTTGCCTCATTCTCTGTGCCCTCCCAAACTCACAGCAGGGTTTCCCTTGAATTGTAGCTGGTCTGTTGTCTGATCCCTAAAGTAGTTTATCTCCTAACAAGAGAACTCTTGGTTATAGCACTCAGAGATGGTAGGCAATACAATGCTTGTCTACTCTAAAGCTAGCCTGTTATGCAGGAGGATAGATTTAATACAGAAGTAAAGAAAAAGATTTTTTTATAACACTAACTCAAAGCAACTCTAACCAAAGCAGCTATAGTAATATTTGAGAAGCTAGATGTGGAGGTTTGAAGGAAAATGTCCCTAAAAAAGTAGCACTATTAGGAGATGTGGCCTTGTTGTAGGTATGGTCTTGTTTGAGGGAGTGTGTCACTGTGGAGGCGGGCTTTGAGGTCTCATATCTACTCAAGCTACACTTAGTGAGTCACAGCACTTCCTGTTTCCTTTGCAAGATGTAGGACTCTCGACTCCAGCACCATGTTCTCCTGCATGCCACCGTGTCCCATCATGATGATAATGGACTGAACTTCTGAATTATAAGTAAGCCACCACAATTAAATATTTTCCTTTATAACAGTTTCCATGGTCATGGTGTCTCTTCACAACAGTAGAAACCCTAACTAAGACAACAGGCTTCAGAAATATTGTGTGGGATTAAAAAAGAATATTACAAAGACTTAGACATTTCACCAAGAAAACATTAAAATTCAAAATTAATGTGAACTTCACAATAGAGCTTTAAAATGCTTAGAGTCATGCTTCTGATAAAATTTCCATACAAGATTTAGCACTTATAAAAACCATGGGTTTCTCCCGTGGCTGAGACTGTAAGTCTATTATTATTGGGGCTGCCTGCACTTTCTGGTCTTATCTTGTTCGTATGGGGTTGAGTTTTGCTTGTCAGATCCCTGGGTCTGAGTTGTGGATTGCTTTGTACTGCTCCTGAGTGGCTCCTCTGCTCTTCGGTTCTGTTTAGTTTTCCAGTCACCTTGCTCTTGATTCCTAGAGCTCGTCTCCTCTGCTTTCCTTATTGTCTCCCTGATTCTTCTCACTTCTATAGAGTCAGTTAGAGAAGGATGATTCTATCCCACCATGGAAGTCTTCTTTTAAAATGTAAGCATTTCTGGACTGAAGAGATGGCTAAGTGGTTAAGAGCACTGGCTGCCCTTCTGGAGGACCTGGGTTTGGTTCTCAGCACCCACTGGAATGACAGCTCACAACTGTCTGGAACTCCAGTCTCAAGGGATCTGACCCTCTCTTCTGGCCTCAGTGAGCACCAGGCACTCGTATGGTACACAGACATACATGCAAGTAAAGCACCCATACAGATTAAAAATATGTAAGTAATATAAGCATTTAATACCATAAATTCTTAAGTATGCAATATAACATTTAATACCATAAATTCCTAAGTATGCAATATAAGCATTTAATACCATAAGTTCCTAAGTATTATTCTAACCACCATCTAACAAACGTTTTCGCTTTTATTCATGAAAAATAATTTCTCTTTTCCTCATCATGTCTGCTTTTACTTATTGTTTGTTAAGAAGTGTAGTGCATAATTTATAACTATTTGAGGATCATACCAGATGTTATTCTGTTATTGATTTATACTTTAATTCCATTGTGGTCCAAAAACATACTTTGTATGACTTAAATTATTTTTAAAATTTGAGGTTAGTTTTGTGGTTCAGACATCGTCTGTTCTACTAAATGACTTATCTTTCCAAAGAACTCTTATCCTGCTGTTGACCGTCAGGGAGTTCTATCAATGTCAAAAGATGTAAACTCGGTAGGCAGTGCTGCTCTGATCCCCTACCCCTTACTGATTTTTCTGTCTACTTATTTTATTGGTCACTGAGAGAAAAATGCCGACGTTTCCAAGTATTATTGCAGAATTGACAGTCAACCCCTTTCAAGTATATTAGCTTAACTTGTTCAAGCATTTTGAAGCTCTGTTACTTAGGTTCACATTAATTTAAATTTGCATGTTTTGTTGGTGATCCAACTCCTTGAATATATTGTAACAACCCAGGGAATACTCCTGGAATCTCCCTTTTCAAGGAGCTTTATTGGTTTTCTTTGCCCTAATGCTGTCATGGTAAAGCTTTTCTTTACTTTTAGATTTAATCCATTATAAAACATATTAAAGTATGTTTCCTATAGACAGGTTAGAGTTTGGCTCAATTTTTATCAGTTGACAAATTCTACCTTTTAATTGATATATTTTTCATTTAATATGGTTATTGCGAGGAAGCCATTAAGATTGAGTGCTGTTCTTGCAGAGGACAGTTTGGTTCCCAGAACCCATATCAGGCAGCTCATACACCTGGAACTCCAGCTCCAGGGCATCTGACACCCTCTTCTGACCTTTGTGGGCACCTGTGAAGCATTTATTTAATTACTGTTTATCAATAAAAACTTGGAAATCATATATCCGGGTAAGAACCTGAATGATCAGAGAAGTGGATGAGAAGTGACCAGTGATGACTCTGTCTCTCTCTCTGTCTCTCTCTCTGTCTCTCTCTCTCTCTCTCTCTCTCTGTCTCTCTCTCTCTCTCTCTCTCTCTCCTTGATCCAAAAGGCCAAGACCCTCTCTAAGCCCTGCTCTGCTACTTCCTATTTCCTGTGTCTCTCTGTCTGTCCTCAGTCCTCCAAAACCTTTATGGTTAATTTTGGTCAGCTAGTGGCTAGCTTGGCCCTCTGACTCAAAACAAATGTTTTGCCAGTCTTAGGAATGTCAGAATGTGATCAAAGCACCACACACACGTGCCTTTGTCTTTGTGAGCAACTGCACTTACATGCACATCCTAACCCCATATACATATAACTAAAAATAAAAATAAATAAATCTTTAAAATATAGTTATTGGCATAGCTCTTGTTTCTTGCCAACTCTTTGTCTCAGTGAATTTTGACTCACTGTATTAATATGCTGAAGAAAACTAGATGACAACCTTAATAAATGTATCAAAAGTTCTAGAAAAATTTATTATTCACTTATAATAGAAATCTAGGAATTATAGAGAACCTTTTCAAGGTAGGACAGCCATGAAAAACACAAGCCAAGCATGATAGCACATACCTGTAATCTCATCATCACTTGGGAGGCAGAGACAGAAGGAATGTCAGAAATTCAAAGCCAGTCAGAGCTGCTTACACAGCAAAGATCTCAAAACCAAATCAATCAAAGAACCAAAAAAAAAAAAAAAACAAAAGAAAGAAAGAAAGAAAAGAAAAGAAAGAAAAAGAAAAAAACCCTATAGATGATGAGCTGTTGGGGAGACACATATTTTTCTTCTGTAATAGGGGACAAGGGGATGTGTCTGTTATGCTTAATCCTATTCAGTACAGTATCAGAGGCTTAGCTGTACCATAATGCATAAAAATAGAAAATCCACCCAGATAAGAAGTAAAACTGGCTAGGTGGTAGTGTTTATGTATGCCTTTAATTGCCTTTAATTCCAGCACTTGGAGGCAGAGGCAGTTGGATCTCTGTGAGTTCGAGGCCAGCCTGATCTACAGAGCTAGTTCCAGGACAGCCACCGTTACACAGGGAAACCATCAATAAAGCAAACAACAACAAAAGAACTAACACTGTCTCTCCTTGCGGATTATGTAATAGTGTGTGCAGAAAATCTCAGCTGTGTGTGGTGGCTCATGACAGTAATCCCAGTACTTGAGAGGCTGAGGCAGGAGGATTATTGAAAGTTTGAAGTCATCCTAGCCTATATAGAGAGAGTTATAGGCCAGCTTATCAAAAGGAAGAGCAGAAAATTTCAAAGATTCTAAAAAGAAACTGGGCCCAGTGAGTCAGTTCATTAAGTTCTCAAGATACAAAAGACAGCCATAGTCTAGCAGCGAACAATTGGATACCGAAATAAAAGATAACAGTACTGTTCAACAGCAAAAATAATCTAAAATACTTTAATTAATAAAATATGCACAAGATCTGTATGGTCAAAATTGCAAAGCACTAGTAAGAAAAGTCCATATACTCTAAAATGAATGGAGAGACCACAGCGTATCTCAGAAGTCTCAATATTGTTATTAAGTTGTTTTCCCCAGATTGGTTTACAAAGTAATGTGTTACTGAATTGTATACTTGAAATGGTTACAGTGCAATCTATATGCTGTAAAATGTTGTCATATTCAAAAGGTGGAAAAATTCCAATGAAATGGGACTGGAGAGATGGCCCAGCGGTTAGAGCAAGTGCTGCCCTGTCAGTGGTCCTGAGCTCAGTTCCCCATACCCACAACCAGCCATGGACTCTAGCTCCAGGGGATCTGACACCTTCTTCTGGCCTTTTCAGGGACCCATACATGTAGCATACATACACAAAGACACCATCATGAATAAAAATAAGCATATATATTTAAAAATTCCAGTATAACTTCAGCAATAGTTGATGATCTGATTTCAAATTTACATGGAAAAGCAATGAAAGTTGAAGAGTCAGATTACTTTGAAAAAAAGAACTGGAATTTTCACAGAGGCCAAAAAATACCCCGCAACTCAGTGGAGAAACATCATCCTTTCAATAAATGGTGTTGGTATAATTAGAAATTCAGATGGAACAAAATGATGATTTATGCCTACATTAGTCAGCTTCCTTTTACATAACCAATACCTGTGACAGTCAACTTAGAAATGTTAAAGTGTTATTTTGGTTTACAGGTTTTTAAAATTGATTTTATTGAGCTATATATTTTTCTCTGCTCCCCTCCCTGCCTCCCTCCTTCCCTTCTGCTCTCCCCCAAGGTCCCCATGCTCCCAATTTACGCAGGAGATCTTGTCTTTTTCTCCTTTGGTTTATAGTTATGATGTTTCATCCATGCCTGTTGGCCTTGTTGCTTTGGCCCTGTTCAGGATGGTAGGAGCACGTGACTGAATAAAACCTCTCAACTCTTGGTTGAGATGTAAAAGACAAAGGAAGGGGTTGGGGGCTGTCCCATAATCCCATCTGATAGCATGGCTGCACTAAGCCCTACTTTTGAAAGTTTCAATTGCATCTTGTATTAGTCACTTTTTCCACTCCTGTGACCAAATACCTGACAAGAAGCAACCCACAGGAAAGACTGGTTTTGGCTCTTGGTATGAGAGGATACAGTCCATGGTGGTGAAAGTACAGCTACGAGAGTGACTCACAGCTGCGACAGAAGTTGTTTGATGTGAAAGCACAGAGCTTGGCTAGTAAGTTGGGACCCACTTTCTATAGCTAGGCTCAACCTCCAAGAAGACCCAAGGCCTTCCAAAACATTGCCACCACCTGGAGACCAAGCATTTGAACATGGGAGCCTATGGAGGACTGTTCACATTCGAACCGTGACATTTCCAAATAGCACCAGGCTGGGACCAAGCCTTGAACATATAGACCTCTAGAGATACTAAAAGTTCAAACTGTAGCAATACCCTGAATATGGCAGAAAAAATCATTTAAAATGCACAGTCGATCCTCTCAAAAAAAGAATGAGTAATATAATTAAGGAGAGGTTCGCTTGATGCTTATCTAGTAGCATCCCCAAAACCTGGAAACCTCCCCCTTAGAGCAATGGCAGTGTGTACAGACCAGAGAAACACCCAGGGCCCGTAGCTTCAGCCTGAGTGTGCCCAATATTTTGAATCTTTAAATTGTTCTTTTCATTTAGTATGCTTCACCTTTAACTAAGAATCAGCATCGGGAACAGTTCTGCTTTTGTGCTCCTGTTTGGGAGAACAACACAATACAGTAATCTCAACAGTCACTGGCTTCCATCCCAGGTTCACAAGGAAGACAGATGATACACACAGAGAAAGGAAGAAACAAAGACAGACAGACCAGGGAGGAGAAAGAGAGGAGGGGGAGGAGGGAAGGGAGGTCATAGAAACTGGGGAGGGGGGGACAGAAGGGTGGAGGGAAGGACAGGGAGGCAGGAAAGAGACAAAGAAAGAAATGGAAGGAAGAAAGAAAGAAAGGTAGATTGGAAGTAACTGGGAAGGGTGAGGCCTGGGAACATTGCAACACATCTGTGTTAGGCCTTTTATATCCCAAATGTGAAACCCCAAAGCATAGCACATCCAAGAGATAAGCAAGCATTGGAAAGTCTTAGTGAGTTTGTTAGGTAACTCTTTCCAAATAGACTACCAAAACTCAATTCCAAAAGGAAAAAGAAATGCATTACAACACGATGGGAATTGTCTGGCTTTGAAAACAGATGTCCCTAAGACTATGGAAGTGAAGACAATGCTTTCAGATTGGAAAATGATGTTGCAAAACTTCCCCTTTTTAATAGCAGCGGTGGAGGTGGAGGTTAGTAGGTAGAGCATGCTTTCAGTGGGTGTGAGGGCGGTGGCTCATACATGGGCTCAAGGAAAATTAAATATAAAGAAAAACTCTAATAAAACTGGGAAATTATCAAAGAGTAACT
Organism: Myodes glareolus; assembly: GCF_982192425.1. NCBI lineage: Eukaryota > Metazoa > Chordata > Mammalia > Rodentia > Cricetidae > Myodes > Myodes glareolus. The sequence goes on along the minus strand of NC_142053.1, from coordinate 82,319,848 downwards.
AATTTTAGAACTGTGAATTAGCAAAAAATGTACAGCAAATTGAATATAGTTTTCAGGCCAATACTGTTAGTCGGAATAGTGGGGTCCATAACCTATTAAGTCAGGGATGTTCTGATCCGAGCTTCTAGCTATGTGCTGCAGTAGCCAAATAGACAGTGCTGTAACCAGATAAGTGGGTCCAGCCTGGAGCATTGCAGAAATGTCCTATCCCTAGGCTGCTGAAGAAAACAATGATGATATTTTGACAAAACAAACAAAGTACCTGGCAAACACCTGGGAGGTGGAGGCAGAAGGATCAGGAGTTAAGGACAGCCTCAGCTTCAGGGCGAGTTTGAGGCCAGCCTTGGCTACATGCACTATGTCTCAGAAAAATAACACTAACCCTGGGACTCTTTTTAGATATTCTGTTGTGACCCTGTGTTGTGGATATTCTGTAGCTTTGGGTCTGTGGGTCAGGCCCCTTCATGTGCTCTAGTAGATCATAGACAGGGTGGATGTTGGGGCGGGCCAAGTCATAACCCTGGATCTGGGCCTGGGTTTATCAGCCTGTCAGCTCTCCCCTGTTCTTACCACCAGGGTGAGCTCTCCAGCACCGCCCCAGCTAATTCACCCCTTGCAGCAATGAATGAGGGGCAGGGCCAATTCCCCTTCTTTCACACTTTTGCTCACAGGGTAACTTGTATTGTGCTGCCCAGGTGAGGCGCAGGTCCTGCTCACCCAAGTGCCTGCCCCCTGCCCGTGCTACTACAAGACAGATGAGTAATGGGGACAGCTCTCCCTTGCTCACTAATTTGGGGTTGGTTCATCCACACATCCACCAACAGTGTTGGCTCTGTTGTGCTGCCCTGGTGAGGAGGGCCCAACACCAATAGTGTAGTAGAAAGCAGAGGTCTCAAACTAGACCAATGCGTCTTTGCAGTACACACTTGCAAGGAAGATATATGGACAAAGAGGTTTATTGCGGGACGCACTGTGCCACTCGACAGCTTCCATAACGAGATTTTTAATTTTTCTTTTTCTTTTTTTTTTACTTAAATTTTGTTTTATTTTGGGGGGGGGCTGCAGGGGCAGAGAGTGGGTGTGAAGGAATGGGGAAATGAATGGGATCAAGATGCATGATGTGAAAGACACATAAATAAAAAGAAAGTAAAAAAAAACTAACAAAAGATTAGTATACAGTCTTTATGGAAAATACTATAGATGTACCTTAATAAAAACAGGACTACCAGATGATCAAAACAACCCTGTCTCTGGATATCTATTCAAATTCCTGTCTTAAAGAGACATCTGTACTCTTATGTTCATTGCAGTCTTATTTGTAATAGTCAAGCTATGGGACCAACCTACGTGCCAAGTGACAGATAGATGGATAAATGAAATGTGCTTTGTACATAAAAGTGCAGTGAAATATTTGTCCTTAAAAAGGGGGAGATCCTGTCATTTGCGACAACATGGTCAAACCTGAAGGACACCAGATAGGAGGACAAATACTCCACTCTCTTATTCGCATGTGGCTCTAACAATGTCAAACCCCGTCAGGGGCTGGAGTTTGCCAAACAGGAGGCAACTGCTCAAAACTGAACAGTTGAATAAAAAATGTCCTCAGTAGGTGTTTATCTTTGGCTTTGAACACTAGATCCCAAGCTGGTGGCTCTGTTTGGGAACAGACATAAGGCAGGGTTGTGGAGATAGGACTTGAGAGTTCTAGGCTAGCTCCGTTTCCAGTCTAATCTGTCTGCTTCCAGGCCTGCTGACACTTAGAGCTCCCACTGTCATGAGCTGTGCCATGCTCCCCCCCCCCCCCGCGCCACTAATGTTCTGTACCTTCTCAAACCATGAGCCAAAAGAAAGTTGTCTTCCTTTAGGATGTTTCTGTCTAGTATTTCATTACAGCGATGAGAAAAGTAACTAGTTCAGATGTCTTCTGGGGATCCTATGCCTCTACAACATAATCAATGCAATGTAATCAAAAATGATGCACCGTATACTTGAAATCTGCAAACAGAGTAGATTTTAGATGCTTTCAGCACATACACAATTGACAAGTGTTTTAGCCAATGGATGTGAATGGCAATCATTTCACAATGTCTATGTTCAGTATATCAAAATGTCACAATGTACATCTTTATCAATTTTTTATTTCTCCATCATACCTTAATAAACTGGAGGGTAAAGCTTTGTATTAGTGCTGAGCATGACTGCTTTCGGTGATGGTAACAATGTACTATGGTTTAGGTAGGGCTTAGGAATAGTCTCTAAGTGTTTGTCTACTAGAAGGTTTCTCCTTAATGTGGTAGAACATCTGAGAGGTGGGCTGAAGTTTTTTTCTTCTTAGGTCAGCTATATGCAGGCACGTACCTATGAAGCCATACTTGCCTGTTAAGAATAATAGGATAATACAGATGGAGTTGGAACCATGGGCATTTAGACTTTGTTGTACAAGGCACCTGAACCATGAAACCATGTATGTTTAATGTCATTAAGAGGACCATCAACAGAAACTAATTGATGGGGCCACCTGATCATGAACTTTTAGTCTAAAAACTGAAATAAATAAACTTCTGTTTTTCCCCCAAGACAGGGTCTCACTATGAAACTCCTATGTACTCATTATATAGCTTTGGCTGGCCTCAAACTCATGGAAATTCTCCCCCCTCAGCCTTCCAATTGCTAGGATAACAAATATGTACTACCATGCTGGGCTAGACCTCTTTCCTTTATGAAGTACCCATCCTTGTGTGTTTTTCTTATAGTAATGGAAAATGAACTAGAACAGACCTGATATAAAATCTCCACCGGTTACCTGACTTCCACTAGATCCTAGTCTAATTTGGGGACTAATGATGAAATCTGAATCTTTCATAAGAGACAGGGAGCAAGGCTGCTCTTTATTCCAGAGGGAGAGGTTATTCTTTGCATAATGAAGTTCAAGCCCACTTGCTCTGGATGGCAATACTTCCTATATCCCACAAGACTTTTGATGTAAAACTATTTTTTAAAAGATAGTTTGGTGGGTGGTGGGGCTCCATTGCTGAAGATGGCACCTACACAACTCATTGAACATGGAGATGGCAAGCTGGTGCCTGTAGGAAGCTAAGGTCTACCAGGCTGAGACGAGTCAACCTGGAGTCTGCCTGGTGCTGTCAGAGGCCCTAATCCTGCCTACCCAATGAGGGGTGACCACACAATGTCAGTAGATTGGAACACTTGGGTGCTGGGAGAGTATGTGAGTTTTTCCCCAGTGTTAAATAAAGGAGTTTGCTGTATGCCTTTTACAAGACTCCCACTGTCCCTCAGAAATCCACCATGATCCAGCCTCCTAGCTACCTCCATCCTGCAATGCCACAACCTTAAGAAGCCCTTGTTGGCAATGATCCTCTGGACACCCAGGGAGTTTTGGGGAGCATTATGACATTTGGATTCCTATTATGGACACATCAAGCACATTCTGATTGGTGCAAAGTCACCTCTAAGTTTGATCAATCCTCCCAGCTTGACCTTAAGGCACAAACGCTGGCACGGGAACATATGGACGAGAGTCAGACAAACTCGTCTTCCTCTTTTCTTTAAAGAATACCCAGTCCCTCTGGACAGACTCTATTTCATTTCAGGAAATGGTTGTAGGATTCACAGGAACTGTGGACAATCACTTGCCAATAAACAAGATCTTTACTGAGCTCCTTACACTTCTAAAGATACAGCTGCATGCTGTCCCCTACGCCAATCCCATCCCTCATGCCACCCTGGCCTTTTCAGTTTCCAATAAAAACAGACATGGTGTTCTTATCCAGCGTCCTGGCTCCAAAGATGTTACATATGCTATCCCTAACCCTAGTTCTGTTCAATTGGGTGAGCTATTGGCCCTCCTCAAGGTTCTAGTGGAGCTCCAGACTGAGCCTGTTAATATTTTTTCTGATAGCCAGTGTGCTGTACAGGCAGTTCATGTGCTGACCTTTTCTCAACTCAAAGACTCACTGACCCCATTACCAGCACTATGCTGCTCGTATAAGATGTCTTAAACCAGAGGACTGAGCCCTGGCTGTAGTGATATTTCATTTGTATTTTCGTAAATAAAGTTTGCCTGAAGTTCAGAGAGTAAAACAACGGCACTGATCAGCTTTACAGACTAGGCAGTGGTGACACACACCCTTAATCCCAGTAGCCAGACTAGTTTGCAATGGAAACCGGGCAGTAGTGGTGCACACCTTTAATCCCAGCACAAGAGAGGAATATAAGATGGGAGAAGACAGCTCTCAAACTCAAATCTCATTCTGAGATTCCTGGAGGCAGGATCATCATTTCAGACTGAGGTAGAGGTAAGAGCCAATGGTTGGCTGTTTTGTTTTTCTGACCTTCAGGTTAAACCCCAATTTCTGTTTCTGGGTTTTTATTAGTCATGCTACACCTGGTACCAGTCACATATTAGATCTTACCCCAAATTACCTGGAATATTGGCTTGAGGAAATGAGGTCACAGACCCATCACATTAACAGCTAGTATGGATCTCCTAGAGCAAGCCAGGGCTCTTCACCAGCAGTTCCATCTATCTCCACCGAATCTGCACAGACTTCTTCCAAAATTACCAGCTTCCCAGTGTAAATATTTGTCCTGGGCATGTGCCTCTTGTACCTCCTTTACCCCCTTAGGACGACTTCAATGTGCAGGCTTTAATCCCTGGGGCTTGTTGCCTAACACCATCTGGCAGATGAATGTTATGCACTATGCCACCATTGGTAATCTTAAATATTTTCATTTTCATGGGATAATAGATACTTGCTCCTCCTTGGTTTATGCCCTTGCCCTTCCTGGGGAAAAAGCCATCAATGTTATCAAGGCCTTTAAGTTGGTAGTTATGGGGGTACCTTGGACACTTAAGACTGATAATGGCCCTGCCTATGCCTCTCAACAATTCAATGACTTTCTGGGGTCCTGAAGAATTTTGTGCACTACTGCCATCCCCTACAATCCACAGGGACAAGCCATTGTGGAGATAACCAGGAGAACTCTTAGGGAGATATTGGCCAGAGGCTAGAAGAGATCCTTATCTGGCCTTAACACAGGTTCTTTTCCATATGACTTTCTCAATTTTGATGACAAGGGACTCAGTCCAGCTTACAGCCACTGGGCATCTCTGCCAAGGAACACACCCCTGGCCCTGGTGATGTGGAGAGATCCTCTCTCCCTCCAATGGCAGCTGCCAGCACCCTGCTAACCTGTGGGAGAGGGTGTGCTTGTGTTTTTCCTCAGACTGCCACCAATATGGGTCCTAGTAAGAGATGTATACCTGTCCATGAATTGGCCTACTTCCACCAAGGAGGGAATAACCCAGGATGGGTAATGTATATACTCCCCTTTCTTGCCCTCATTGCCCCCCTGCAACCAGTTGATTTATTAAGGGCAGAAGTTATGGCCTTTGACTATTCATTTTTTGAAAGGGTTTGGCATAATATAAAAAGACTATTTGGTCCATTCTGTGTAGTAGGGAGACTGCTTGTTTGTTCCCAGCTGCTCAGCCCCAAAATAATCACACAGAAACCATATTTGCAATACTGTTTGGCAAATAGCTTAAGTGTATTTTTGGCTAACTTATATCTTAAATTAACCCATCTCCATTAATTTGTGGCTTACTGGGTAATGTTTCGCCATCTGTCTCTGGTGGGGCTACATGGCTTCTCCTGACTCTACCTTCTTTCACCCAACATTCAGTTTAGTTTTTCCTGCCTACCTCTATTCTGCTCTGTGCAGGCCCAAGACAGTTTCTTTATTAACAAATGCTATCCACAGCATACAGAAGGGAATCCCACATCACCTCCCATTTACTGTTTAAATAAAAGTGAAGTTTTAACTTTAATATAGTAAAATTGCATATAACAAAACAGGAATCAAGCAAGAATTATAGTTACAACATTTATATCTACTTTATCTTTTATCATAACTAGCAAAAACTATAACTCTCTATTCTTCAACTCCATCAAAGACACCAGAATGATATATTACCTAAGTAAACTGGAAGTACATTGTAAGCAACTTCCAAAGATCTAGAATTGACAGAGACATCTCGCTGCCTGAACAGTCACCCAAAGTTCTTCTGTATTGTTGGAGCATCCATCTTCAGCCTAAAGGCCCATAGTATCTGGCAGACTATAGTTAGAATGCTGCTTGTTTGTTTCCCAGCTGCCCAGACTCCGGAAATAATCACATAGAATCTATATGATTTAAATCACTGCTTGGTCCATTAGCTTTAGATTCTTATTGGCTAACTTTTTCATCTTAATTTAACACATTTCATCCTATTGACACATGGCTATGGCTTACCTGCAAAGTTTCAGCGTGCCTGTCTCTGGCAGCAACTCCATGGCTTCATTATGACTCTGCCTCTTTTCTCCCAGCATTCAGTTTAGTTTTTCCTGCCTATCTTTGTTCTACCCTATCACAGGCCTAAGACAGTTTCTTTATTAACCAATGATATTAACAGCACACAGAGGGGAATCCCACATCAGGCAGACTTTCCCATGAAGCAGGAAATTTCACAGACAGTTCTGCCTATATTGGCAGTTTGTCTGTCACTTTTTTCTGTGTTCTGCATAATGTCTGACAGACTCTTTTATGAAACAAGAACCCCGAAGGACTGTCTCATTTTTAGGCAAGTTCAGCAGTCATTTCTCTGTGGGTCCTGCATGTCCAGTTTATCAAGCATAATATCAAACAGTCCAGGCAAGAGCAGTTTCTTGACCAAATGGCTAACCAACTCCATAAGAAGCCTCTTCAGTGCTCATCTTCCTCTTGAAGTAGATTGGTGCTACCAGGAGCAGATGTGCCTCATTGTCATCAAAAGTCCTAAGTTCTTTAAGCATTTTAAATGCCATATTCTGAAGGTCTCTGAAAGATTTGAAGAATGCCTAACTTAAATATATCTCTATACGTCTAAAAAACATAATATGACAACAAGCTTGACTACTATAGATGACTATTAACCTGTATTTCTTAATTATACATTACATTTTTAAATGAGCTGCACAAACAGAATATCTTAATCAAGAGCAAAAATATACATATGACAAAATTGGCCTTTAATTTGTATCCATATACATACTAATGCAAAGTATTCATATATATATCATATCCCACTTTAAATGTAAACAAACATTTATAAACAATATTTGGGAATTTAGACATACATTTCTTCAAACTGCTTCCTGCTTTTTGTTGGTCCGAGTAACTTTTGGGGGTATTTACAGCAACTTTTTGAGGGGTCTTGGTTTATCAAACCACATTAGTCTGGAAGGATTCTACAGGTTCTCATCCTCTGTGGAAACAAAAGAAGAACCTCTTTTCCAAAGTAACATATCCTTAGACTCAAATGTTGAAATCAAGAAATTTTTAAAACATATGTGTTGGTTGAGCTTAGCAGTCCCCAGAATCAAATGTCTCTATGCAGTCAAAAAATTCAAAGAAAACACAATCCAGACTCTCTGTCTATATTCCATCTTTACGTAGCTTATTTTTCTTTACTCCTTTTAATCTATAACTGTCTGTCTGTACTTTGTCTCTTTAAAGACTTTGTTTTATTTTTTAAATGATTTACTTCTTTTTATATCTCTCTATTATCTTTTTCTTCTCTCTTCCAAGCTTATGTACATTTATTCAACACTGTGAACCCATTTAGAGATCTTTTTTTATCTGAATATGTCTTTATTATGTATCTGTAATTATTTTCTGACCAGAAGTGTCTTTCCTTTCTTTTCTTTCTTTCTTTCTTTCTTTCTTTCTTTCTTTCTTTCTTTCTTTCTTTCTTTCTTTCTTCCTTCCTTCCTTCCTTCCTTCCTTCCTTTCTTTCTTTCCTTTATTTTGCTATATGGGCATGGCTAGGGCCAACAAGGCCCTGCCTGTTGGCTCTGCCTAGTCCAACCTGGAGGAAACATGTTTACTGCCTCTGAGATTGCCCAGTGGGAGCCATCTTCATTACCTCAACTCTGAGAAGCACCATGCAGCATATAAACCCTTTTTATCTGAGTAAAAGCTAAATCTGCCATGCAGAACAATACTCGTACTAGAAATATCTGTGAATGGCAGTGGGAATCTGCCATGCTCTCCTGCCTGTGTAGTCCTAGCAGACTAGATCCCGTTGCCTGCTCAGGTCAGGGGCACAGAGCCACGGACATGAACTCAGCCACTTTCCTCCTAACCCCAAGCGGGCATACAAGCACCCGGGCCCACAAAGCCCATTCAAGTGCTCCATAGTCAAACCTCCCAAAAAGAGTCAGAGGCCTTTGTGCTGGTGTTTTAAGACCACGTGTTTTTTGTTGCTATCACTGAGTCAGGAAACCTTCTCTTTAAATTGTGCCTCTGCTTGCTTCTAGCAAACAGAGCCCACCTGGGAAAAATGCTTAAATTTGTGTGTGTGTGTGTGTGTCTAGAATTCCTTTTTAAGATTTCTCAGGTTTTATGTGTATTTAGTCGACCATGTTGGCACACCAATTTGTAGTTAGCTTCTTACATATACTTTAATTGTCAGGGTGGTATTTTTAATCCTTACTCTCTTTAAATGTCTCCTGCAGCAGATCGGATATCAGAGACATCATTGGACAGAAACTAATGTAACTCTTCAGATGTTAATGACCATTAGGCATCCTTCTCCCAGTCCTCTGCAAGAGCTTATGCATACCTTGTTATCTGTAATTCAAAGGCTACTGACTAGTGCCCCCAGCCTGGAAGCTCTCCAGGAATGAATTCTCTTCGAGGGCTGATAGTCAATGATGGGTAAGAGCTTGTTTGGCAGGCCAATCAATCTAAGACAGGCACAGTCCAGTAGCTGAGCCCTCCTAAGGCAGGGTCAGCAAGGCCTGAGCAAAGAACTCTGCCTCCTGCTGAGTGCCCTATGTAGTAAATAAAAAAAAGTGGGTCTGTAGGAAGTTAAGACCCCCTCACTCCCGCCAGACTGAGAGGAGTCAACCTGGAGTCTGCCTAGTGCTGTCAGAGGTCCTGGTCGTGTCTAGCCAATAAGAGGTGACCACACAATATCAATGGATCAGAATGCCTGGGTGCTGAGAGAATATGTAAGTTTTTCCCTATTGTTAAATGAATGATTCTGCCATATGCCTTCTACATGACTCCCAGGAACAGAGGCGTAGACACTGCCTTTTTACCCCTCCCCCCGAGGAAGACATTATGGCCTAGCTACAGGTGCCTACATAGAGCATTCACCACTATTTTCTAGTGTCTTTGGTATAGGAACATACTCTATAAGTTACCAAAGGAGAAACATAAACATCAACCCAGCACAAAACCTTTATTCTACAATGGTGTCCTGTCTGCAAGATAGTCTAGTGTAATGGTGGCACAAAGCTTACCAATATCTGATTTGATTTAAGGTCTGCACTACCATATGGAACTCATACCCAAAATGACTTAGGTGACCAAGAACCTGAGACTAGATAGCCCAGGGATCTAGGGTAAGACCAAACACTACTGTTCTACTAAAAGAACATCTCAATAAAGTGACTCTTAATGACATTCTGCTATACTCATAGATCAGGACCTTCTCAGCCACCATCAGAGAAGCTTCCTCCTGCAGTAGATGGGAACAAATGCAGAAACCCACAGCTAGACAACATGCAGACATGCAGAGAGTGTGAGAACACTCAATCCTAAGTGGGATGTCTCCATCAAATCCCTCCCTTCAGGGCTCAGGGAACACTGCAAAAGTGAACACAGAAAGAATGTAGAGCCAGAAGGAATGGAGGACACCAAGAAAGCAAGGTCCTCTACATCAGCTGTGTTGTGCTGATGGATAGACACTCATATAAACTCAACAGAGACTGAGGCAGCATGCACAGGGCCTGCATGGGTCTCCACCAGGTGGGTTCCTACAGCTGAAAGGAGAAGAGGACTCATGCTTCCATCCCTAACCCAGTTGATAATAGCCACGTGTAGAAGAAAGTTTACTTTTCTCCAAGGGAGCCTCACTGGGTAAACTAAGTACTCTTAAGGGTAGGCTGCATGCCCAGCAATAGATGTGTAGGGTAAAGGGACAACTGGAGCAGGAAACCGACCAATCACTGAGCACCCTGACTCTGAATGCAGAGCCAGTGAAAGAAACACACCCTGTTTTTGAGACCTGAGCCAGGAAAGAAACATCTTTATCCCCGAACTCAGAATATGCCCTGGTCCTAAGATTAGAGTCAAAAAGCTAAAAACGATGAGTGAAACAAACACAGTTTGGGCATGAAGTGAGAGCCATCTCTGCCCTGACCAATTGAACCAACCAATCACAGGGCAGGAAACCAACCAATCAATGAGCACCTTGACTCTGCAACTCTACAACTGTAACACATTCCCCTACAAGACGGCCAACAGAAAATGAACTCAAAGGCATCTTTGGAGGTTCCTTGTCTCAATGTCACATCAGGGCTTTCACTTTTTAAATTTTTTTTTCTCATTACACGTACATTACTATATATATACAACCTGAGTCCAGATCCCCAGAATCCATGTAAAATCCAAATATGGTGGCAGGTGTCTCAGCACCCCTCACTGAGATCAGAGGCAGAAACAGAAGCATGCTCCAGAGGCTTGTTGACTAACTAGCCTGGAATACAGAATGTGGCAAATGAGTCAAGACTCTGCCTCCATTCCCCTGGTAGCAAATAATAGTGCGGAAATGGTAATAAAAGCAGAGAGAAATGTTTAATTTCATCATTCAGGGGTACTTTGCTTATTCCCTCCGTCGAGATTTTACCTCTTACAGTGCTGGTGGTGGAACTCAGGGATTCGTGCGTGTTAGGCCAGCACTTTGCCACTGAGCTACACCCCCATCCCTGGATTTAAATAAAGAAGCATGCTTTTCCAAGTCTTAAATGTCACATAGCCTGGGAAGATAGAACCAACACATCGAAGATGGGGAAACAGAGAGATGGAGAAAACCTGCCACTTGGGTGATGTTAAGCATCCCACCTAACCAACTTAGTACCTGCTATGTATCTTGATTTCTTGTTTTATGAGATAATAAATGCCAATGTGTAAATGACTTGGATTTTTTTTTAACTGATGCAGCCAAGGCATGCTAGCATACAAAGTCTGGGCTAGTTTTTTAAATGTTTATTTTCCAGGACTAATTTTACTAGTGTTTTTATTTGTTTGTTTGTTTGTTTTTGGTTTTTTGACACAGGATTCTCTCTGTAGTTCTAACTGTCCTGAAACTTTCTCTGTAGACCAGGATGGCCTCTAACTCAGAGATTCACCTGCCTCTGCCTCCCAAGTGCTGGAATTAAAGGTGTGCACCACCACTTTCCAGTCAATTTTGATAGTGTTTTATAGACCTGTTTACATTTTTATTTTTATAATAATAATTATCACATTTTATGTGCATGGGCGTCTTACCTGTAAGTATGCATGTATACTTCATTTGTGTCTGGTGCCCACGAAAATCAGAAGAGGGCATTAGATATCCGGGAACTGAAGTTATAGATAGTTATAAGACATGATGTGGGTGCTGGGAATTTAACCTGGGTCCCTGTTGCACGAGTTCTAATTAGTGTTAATAATAAAAACCTGGAGCCTGATATTGGGGTAAATGCTGAAAGATCAGAGAGAAAAAAGAAAGCCACAGTCAACTCTTACCTTGCTAACTCCTAAGCTGAAAAAAAGGGCTGAGTTCCTCTCTCCTTCTACTTTATAGTCCTCTCTCCACCCAGCCATATCGCTTTCTGTCTGTACAGCCCTCCAGACCTCTATGGTTAACTCGGGGCTAGCTCTGCCCTCTGATCTTCAGGCAAACTTTGTTAGAGCACAAACAAAATATCACCAGAGGTCCTCCAGAAGAACAGTAAGTGTTCTTAACGACTAAGCCATTTCTACAACCTCTGGACATGGTTATTAAACTTTTTATGCTATGGTTTCCTTATCCAAATCATCAGGCACAAGGAAAATGTTCAGTTCATGTGCTTTGATACTAGCTGAAAAAAATGGATCTATGTCCTTTTGGCTTAGGACATGCTTCAGCTTGTTTTTGGTCATGGATAATACTTTCTCGTCTGGCATGTAGGACTTCGCAGTTTGTAGTAGGAGTGTAGCATTAGCAAGAAGGTAGATACACATAGTTAGTATAACAAAAGTTATACTTATTATGCTGAGGGTCATCACACTAGGTTCATACTCTAAGTTCCTAACAATGGGTCTAAGCCTATCACCCCAAGGCTGCTCACCTGTACGATGTATCTTAGCTGAAGGTCACGTCCAGTCTCTAGCAGAAGTCTCTAGAGGGTCAGGATTCTGGGGGAGACTCTCCAGCTGCAGAGCAGATCAAGGTGGCATCTCTCCAGATGTGCAGAACAGAGCATTGCTCTTGGTCTCTGCTTATAAACTGTCTGGTGGGCATCGTGGGGGGTTCTAGGACTGTGACTGGTTATCATAAGTCAGTGATGTCACTGGGTTTTGATTATCAGGGGCAGCCTTGGGTGCAGTAGGGCTCCTGACTAAGCTATTTTTATAGGTCTAGAAGGTGCTTTTTACTATGCTTATTATGTAGTGAGACAGCCATATTTAGTGTAAACATGGAATTCATCTATGGGAATTTGGATAGCGCTCTCTAGGTAACTCCAGAAACTGGACTTCCTAAGAACTTGGGCAAATGTCCATGTGTATGCCTGTGGTGACAATTCAAGATTGGAAAGTAAGCCATAGCAGAGCCTTATTTATTTAGGGCACAGCCGAGATGGTTAAAAAGTGGAGCAGCCCGGGCATACAGAAGCACTAGTTATTACCACGAGTTTGTAATCCAGTTTAACCTAGAAAATCCACTTTTTGCTGTATTGTTGGAGAAAAGCTTAATAAAGAATCTGGAAAGCTTGTATTCTCATAAGAAGGAAGTAGAAAGGTAAAGGAGTTTGTGAATCTTGAGGGGCAAATGGGCTGAGACACCTATAAGGTGATTTGGTAAGAGAAGAGATTTCTATGATTCCTGATTAGAAGAAATCCTTTGTGACTACAGAAGCTTTCAGGCAAAGACTGCGGCAGACTCAGCATCCTGATCACTAATAACAGGAGCTGATACTTCCCATGTGCTGAGCACAGCGTTAAGCTCTTTCTGGTCATTATCTCATGTAAGCCTCAGAACGAGCCTGTCAGTACATCCCTTACTTTACAGGAACTACAGGTAAAATGTAACCCGTGGCACAATCCTACCAGCTACAATAGACACCTGTGGACAGTCAGTAGAGCTATCCTAATGCACACTAGTTCACATTAATGCTACTCATGAGCAAGGAAAAGGAGGCACTGAGAGTTTAAGTGACCTGTCTAGGACACAGTAGGGGAGCTTGGCACTTGGTCTGTGCACCCTCAAAGCCTGTGCTTGGCTGTTGCTACAGTGCTGTGCTACCTAGCTCCTATAGCAGAGAGGAAGGATGACCATACACCTAATCACACTTGGATGATGTGGGATGTCTGTCCGTATGCTCTGAATATGTTTCACTACCATTGGTTAATAAAGAAGCTGATTTGGCTAATAGCCAAGCAGAATAGAGCCAGGCAGGAAATCCAAGAAGAGATACAGGGAGAACAAAGGCAAAGTCAGGGAGATGTCATCCAGCTGTCCAAGGAAAGACATGCCAGAGCACCACCAGTAAGCCACAGGCCATGTGGCAATACACAGATGAATAGAAATGGACTAATTTAAAATGTAAGAGCTAGTTAGTAATAAGCCTGAGCTATTTCCTGAACACTTATAATTCATATAAGCCTCTGAGTCAATTATTTGGGAATCAGCTTCTGCAGATTTGGGAACAGGTGAGCAGGAGAGAAATGTCCAATTACACTCGGGTGCTTGATAAAGCTATTTAGGTCCGGTATTTTTCTTTATTCACAAAGTCCTGTATGACAACTACTCTAAGGTTTACTCTCTCCTCCTACATGTGCCACCAAATCATGAGCTGAAACCCAATCCCTGAAGAGATGGAACTCAGTGACGCCTTTGGGGGTGTGGTAATTTAGATGTACTTGGTCCTCATCATCTCATAGGAAATAGCACTATTTAGAGGTGTGGCTTTGTTGGGGGTAGGTATGGCCTTGTTGGGGGAAGAGTTCACTGTGGGGTGGGCTTTGAGGTTTCCTCTGCTCCAGATACTGCTCAGTGTCACAGTTCTTTCTGTTGCTTTCTGATCAAGATGTAGCCAGCACCAGGCCTGCATCACGCTACCATGCTCCCTTCCTTGATGATAATGGACGGAGCCTGTGAAACTATAAGCAAGCCATCCCAATTAAAAGTTTTCCTTATAGAAGTTGTCATGGTCATGATGTCTCTTCACAGCAATAAAAACCCTAAGACACGGGGTGACCATTTCATGAGGATACTTCTTTCATGAGTGGAATTAGTGCCCTGGTTAAAATGTCCTGCAGCTAGCTGCCTTGCCTCTTTCCACCATGTAAGGACACATGGAAATAGGCCAGAAAACAGGCCTTTACCAGATGCTGAATCTGCCAGCGCCTTCACCTTGTGCTTCTCAGCCTCTGGGACTGTGAGAAATAAATCTCTGTTGTTTATAAACCACCCAGCTTACGGTATTTTGTTACCACAACCTAAACGGAGCAAGACAACCTCCAACTTAATGCTGTAGAATAGGACATGGTTATTATCCAAATCCAGCCTTGTATCAGACACAATGAAGACCCATCTCGGAGAGATTAAAGACTTTCACTGCCTTAGGGTTTTGGAGAGAGGCAGAGGTGGCAGAGGAGAGCTGGTTAAGTCAGACGTCGGCTAGGGAAAGCGTATCTTCCTGAGTAAAGAATGCATCTTAAAATGAAACTACCTGCCGCCTGCAGCATTAGAATGACCCGACCTGTAGCATCAACCTGACAATCAGGGTGTAGGGGACGGTGGTAGTGTAACGTGCTGGTTAGGTAGAAGCAGAAGGTTGGGAGTGAGGGAGGCTCCACACAGGACGTGAGTATGAGGGATGGAAAAATCTATCCACATGCTGAAATCTCCCATTGTTTCTTGCAAAATACCACAAATCTTTTCTAGCAGTTTCGGCTGGGGCTCAGAGTCAAGGCCAAAGTTCAAGTAACATCAGAGTTTATTTTTGAAATAGAGGTTTATTTCCTCATGGAATTCTTGAAGGGTTTGCCCTGTGTGTGTGAAGCGTCGAGTTTGAACTGAAAGGAATTTATTTTAGGACCTTGAGCCGTCTTTGGCTCTCCCGTCTATTGCCCTAGGAGGTGATTGATGGCTGAGTAAGTTTCCAGTCCACCCCTGGAGGCCCAGCTCTGGGCCTGCACTCCTGTTGCCTCCAGGTCAGGAACATACTTTTCCCTCTCAGGCCTTGTAGCCCTGACCCCCTCGGCGCTTCCACCCTGCACTGCTGTGTGCTGATTAGCACGGACATCGGCTATGTTTTCAACTGAATTATAGGTACTTTTTTGGTTGAAAACCTGCCACCTCTCTTTCTTTGAGTAACTAGAGGAGAAGGCATGCTGGTGTTGTACTGTAGAGCCAAGCATTAATATAAAAAAGACTAAATGGAATTAAGAGAAAGGAATCCGTGTAGTGTTTGCCAATTCTTATTAATTCTCTCTGTTCAGACACTTAGAAGCCGGAACAACAGAATGTTCGAGTTTGGATTGACAAGCAGACTTTTATGACCTGCTGGCTGCATACTTTTTTTCATTCAGAATGAAAGTATCTTTCCTGAAGTCATAGCAAGGGCATGTGAGTGGAATGTGCAGTCTCAAAACTTAGATAAAGCAGGCCCAGGATATAGCTCAGGGGTAGAGTGTCTGCCTAGTAGGCCGGTTTGATTTCTGCCTCACAAAAGTAGAAAACAACAACAGAACCTATTGGATAAAACAAATACATTTTTTTTCTTTTTACTTTGCAGCTGTGAAAACTGCCAGCTTGAAGGAGAAGGGGGCTGGGCGGTGGTGGCGCACACCTTTAATCCCAGCACTTGGGAGGTAGAGGCAGGCGGATCTCTGTGAGTTCGAGGCCAGTCTGGTCTACAAGAGCTAGTTCCAGGACAGGCACCAAAAGCTACAGAGAAACCCCGTCTCGAAAATAAAAAAAAAAAAAAGGAGGAAGGGGCATATTTTATATTAGTTGTTCATTCTTTCAAATTCATTGTTTAAATTAAAACCCTAGGTTCTTTACAGGAAGCTGAGAAACAGGATGGACAGTGGCGGGAAGGTAGAGGGAGTGGTCCCTTTCCCCAAACCCCTCCTGCCTCGCTGGCCACTCTCTTTCCATCTCTGCTTTAGTCAGGGCCATGGCCAATTCCACAGGTGGGCCCATTTTAGGCCCAGATTGTCTCTCCTAGCACAATTGTGGGAACAACTGCTACAAGCCTTGGAGCCTCAGTGTTGGCACTGAGTGGGAAGCACCAAGCACTTGGAGGTGTGGTCCCATACTGGTGTTAAGGGCCTCTCCTTACTCTGCCTCCACGGCTTCCTTGCCTCTTTTGGCTCCTGCATGGGTCAGTGCCAAAGTTGATAGGGGTTTCTATCAAAGCAACTCTTTGATTCACAGAGTGCTGATTGGTAATTCAGCCCGGGGCGGGCGGGGGGGGCGGGGAGGTACAGGTGGTTGCAGCAGCCTTGACTTCCACATTGATTCTAGATGAGATTCTTAAGTGCCTCCTTCCTGTGCCAGGCAATGTTCTGTTTCAGAAACTACAGTGACCCTCCATTGCCCCTTTAGTCAAGTTAAATTCTTTAGTAAAGCTTTTCATATCTGGTTCTGCCTACAATCTAGCTTCATTTATTCATTCATTTAACAGACACTTCCTGAGTACCTAATGCATGCTAGTCACTGGGCTTGGCATTGGACATACCGCAGCAAATAACTAGATGGATGTGGCTCCTGCCTTCAGGGAGCTGTTGGAGGGAGGGAGATGATAGTATTACAAGCAATACTATTACTATTATCATAAACAAACAGAGATGATCATATTACCGTCTGTACACTGTTCCAGATGCTGTGCTAGAGGGCGATGGAGAGAGACCCTTCACCTGACTGCTTTCTTGCCTGGTGAACTTGGAAGCACTTTTAGAACCCCAGTTGTCCCTCCACAAACCAGCGGGACTCTGCTTCCCCAGAGGCTGCCTCTATCCAGTTTCTCTTCTTGAACCGCAAAGCAGTCCCTCTCTAGAGGTAGAGGAAGAGACAGGCTAAGAAGGAAGGTGAAAACTTCAAGCCCCTGCCTAACCTTCTCCCATCTGCTTGCAGACCCGCCGCAGACCGGCCGCCATAGTCCTGGGTAGGGAGGAGGGGCTCTGCTCTGAGGTGGCTCCTTTGCAAGTCCTTGATGTTTCCTTGATGAAAGCCAGGACTCTCTCATTCAAGAGGCTGGAGTGAGTGAGCACTGACTAGGCTGGGGGGAAGGGCTCGGGGCCAAAACTGAGCTTCTGGTTCTGGAGCTCTGAAAGACTGGGCTTCAGGAATCAGAGTAGGGGGTGTGGGTGCTGGCGGCTCAGCCACCAGGCCCTGCCCCGGCCTGCTGCACTCAAGCTGCAAAGCTCAGCCCAGACAGTCTCCTTCAATCTGCTCCTACCTCATTCCTTCTCCTCTGGAGCAGAGATCAGTCTCAACAGTTCATAGGTCAGGGAAAAGCATCTCTGCTGAGTAAAGCCAAGTCCCCTACTTCCTGCCAGTCACTCTCTTGGCTGAGGTTGGAGTTCACCAAGTAAAGAACTTTGGATTCTTAGTCTATAACCGGACTTCACAGTTCAAACAAGGGGTTATCTTTTGTCCATTTGTTGATTCTTACTTTAATTATAACTCAACTTTTCTAGTAACTATGTTTAAGAAATAAGTATCGACAAGGGCAACTGGATCGCTGCACTTTATTTATTTTGCATTTTCAGTTGACAAATAATAATTAGTTACATATGTAGAGGGCGCAGTATTATGTTTTGATATGTGCATTGCAGATTTAATACATAGAGCCAGTGACCTTAGCCATCATGTCACATACTACGCATTTTGTGTAGCAAAACATTTAAAAACACAAACAGAATTTCAATATACCACTTCCAGAGATTTATTTTATTGTTTTATGTGTATAAGCGTGTGCGCCATGTGTGTGCCTGGTGACTGCAGAGGTGAGAAGAACACTTCGGACGAATCCCCTGGAACTGGAGTTACAAACAGTTGTGAGCTACCATGTAGGTGCTGGGAATTGAACCTGCATCCTCTGGAAGAGCAGCCAGTGCTCTAAACCACTGAGCCATCTTGCCAGCACCTGTAGAGCTTCCTTGAACTGTCTAAGGAACAATTAATTTTCTGAAGCAAAGACTGGAAACAGTCCACATCGTATTAGTGCAGACGCAAGTATTTTGTTGAGAATATTTTGCTCATAGGTTCGGCGGGTTTATACTTAACAGGGCATTTATAGGATGGAAAGTGAGAGAAGTAGAAAGAAAGGTACATCCAAAATCAGAGTAGATTAGTGGAGAATCGGAAGCAAGCTCAGTGGGAGAAGTTCTGAGTGGAAACTTCCCAAATGCACGCAGACACACAGCACACTAAAGACACACTAGTTTTCTGAGTATGCTTTGCCTTCTACAATTGAAAGAAATCGGGGTGGGGGACTGTCTGCACTGAAAACACAGCTCAGCTCCTGAAGTCCCTCTTCTGGGATACTGCAGGAGCTCATTGTGGCCAAGTATGAAATCCATCCCAGTTGCCAGGCCTTCTCCTCAAAGGAAACAGCTCTGGGCTCCCTATTAGCATAATAGTCCCTCAATCCCAATAGAATAGATGATTCCACGAAATGTTATTATTATTCGTCCATTCCTTTACAAGCAGGCGGAGACAGTACTGCTCCTCAGAGACACTTCCCTCCTGAACAGTCAAATAAGGTACTTGGTTCTTTCCTCTAAATTTCCAAGGTTCTGGTTGCCAGCTGGCTGTACTCATAGCCCGGTGTGGGTTGGTGCGTGGCACCGAGTATACATTAGAAGGAAAACTAGTTGCACGGTGCCAGACTATTCTGCATGTCTCTGCTGTGACTCTGGTGTGGACACCGGTGTGTTTGCAGTTTTAGTTTTACAAAGAGGAAAGTTTAAGTTAAGAAACAAAGCAGAAAACAACCTTAAGCATCAGAACTGGGTCTGAAACTCCTCAGGAGGACGCGGGCACATTTCGTGCACCGGACATCACAACCTCCACAACACAGATTCACGCAGACCTTCCTTCTTTAACTCTCAGCTCCTTCTTTCTACTCCTACTTCCTTTTTTCTTTTCTCCCAGATCAAGCGTTAATCTGCGAATTTCTGACCGCAAAAGAAAAAAAAGGGTGGGGGGGAATCCCGAAGTAGCAGAGCGAGCGAGGGAGGAGGAGGAGAAAAGCAAGGAGGAGGAGCCCAGCAGAGACGAGTCAGAAGAACTGGTGGCTCTTGCGAGTGTGCAGCCCGCGGGGAGCCGGCGCTGCAGGCTGTGAAGCCTCCTGCCCGCCCAGCCACCCGCGCTGCTCGCCGGTCCGCGTCTAGGGCCCTGCTCCACTCAGACCGCGGCCGCCTCTCGGGGGCCGGTGGCGCTACAAGGCTAGCGGGCCGCATAGGTCCCCTCGCCAGCGCCCGGGATGCCGTTCTACCGGCGCACGGTGGTGCCCCAGCGTCTATGCCCGCGCAACCCGCCCCAGCCATTGACCGAGCTCTGCGACGTGAGCCACCTGGCCGCGCTCAGCCTGCTCCGCCAGCTCGCCGACCTCTGCGGCCACTCGCTGGCTCTGCTCGAGGACCTCGAGGGGCACCTGCTGGCCCTGGGGCGCCGCACCGACAGCCTGTACCGGCGCACCGTGCGTCTCCGCCGCCGTCTTCCCTGTCGCCTGCTCGGCCCGGAGGACGACGAAGAATTGCTAGGTAAATGGCTCGAGGTGCCCGCTACTCGCTACCTTCTCCCACCCGCCTCTGGGGATGTCCCTCGGAGATCGAGGGACACGGCCTCCCGGATGCCCTCCCGTCGTCCGAGTTTTCCGGGATCCCGTTCGCGCCGTCCCGAGTGGCCCTCTACTCCCAGGGTTCCGGCCGGGGGGCTGCCGCCGCCTCTGCATCACTTGGAGAGGGAGGGGATTCACAGGGTCCTGGGCGGGACGGACCAGAGCGTCCTGGTGGCGTCGGGAACCGAGTGGCCGCGCCGGCGTCTCTGGTAATCAGCCACTTCGGAAAGCGCGCCTAGCTGCCTGCCTGCCTCCCGGGTGGCGGGGCCTCTGCAACCAGACCCGTGCGACTTCGTGCTGGAGTGTGAATGGCCTTCCCGCGCCCAGCAGCTTCTGAGCGCCCTTCCCGCCCGCTTGTCCCCGCATTTTCCGAGTTGCGGCGCCGGGAGTGGCCGGCAGGGGGAGGGGAGACTGCCCGGGGCTTCGCGGATCCCCAGCGTCTAAGGTCCCGCTGCCCAGATTTGCTGGAGAGAATCATTTAAAGAAACTGTCATCGGTTTTCTTAAAAGTGTGTTCGCTTTAAGACCCAGCCATGCCCGAGAATCACTAGGTCCCGGTTTCCTCACTGAACACTAGGAACCTGTGAGACTGTAGGCCGGCGGGAGCCCTGGCTCTTTGCTACTTTGGGTCTCAACATTTTGAATAGGGAGGATCTCCTTCCTCTGTGAAGAAAGGCAGCATTCCCTTAGAATGTGGGACTTCTCTCAAAACAAGGTGTGTGTGTGTGTGTGTGTGTGTGTGTGTGTGATTATGTTAGAAATGCTGATAATAGCAGAGACATGCCAGGTAATCAGGCCATTTGGCACCTAGGGGAGGTTAGAAGGTGTGTGGGGGGGGAGCACTGTGATCAGAAAGTTTCAGATGGAGGCAAAAGATGGCTACTTGCTGACTTCAGAGTGAGGCTTTGGGAGAGAAGTGTCTAGGTCAGCCCTTCTTCCTTACAGACTCCACCCCTTACAAAAGGACAGGAGTCAGAGGTTCTGGCACCCCTCTTCCTTCATAAAGGTCCCTGACCTTTGAGGTAGATGGCAGAGGTCACTGCTAGAGAAAACTGAACTGGGCCCTGTGAGCAAAGGAAGGTGGAAGACCAGATGACTGCCCGATGGAATGTGGACAGGGAACCAGAGGCCTCTGTGAGGCGGGGGACCAGGAAAGCTGAGGCCCTGGGTCTGGGGTCTGGCTCCTTCTCAGTTAACAAAGAGGGTAAGAAGGTCGTTGTTTTTCTTCCCCTGGGGTGCCACTGATTTCCAGGATTAGTCTACAAGAAATTTGATCAGACAGCTTTGAGACTACTTTTCCAAATCCCTGCCCAGCCTGCAGAGAACCACCTACTGAGTTTTCAGCAGGGTAAGTTGAGGCCAGGGAGGAAGGTGTGCTTTTCCAAAACACTTTTTGTGCTCTGAGTCAGCCAGCCCTTCCCATGGGCTGGGGTGTTGGGATGGCCTCACCAAGTCACCTGGGTGCCTAGCCCTTTGCAGTGATCTACTGGATTATAAAGAGATAGTTTTGCTCCATGGCCGTATTGTTAAAGGAAAGGAATGGTTCTTAAGATAAGTTGCCATTGATCTGGCTTCTTGGAAGTTTGCGAGAGCTGGGAGTGTGTCTGTCTCTTATCTTCAGTGTGGTCACTTGCCGTTGAGAATGTAGGTGTTGTTTGACTCCCAGGTACTCCAAGGACTGCTGCACACACCAAACAGCCTCCTTCTGTAGGTCGCTAAGAAGATCTGTTTTTCTATGTCCCTGCCCTAGACGCTTCCTGAGATTCCCCGTGCGTGCTTTTCTGTAGCCATAGGCCTTCTCAACAATGGGCTGAGGGCAAGTGCCAAAGGCAAAGAGAGATGGGGAGCATAATCAGAGTACCATCTGGCACCCCCTTGTTGCTGAGGCATAAGCTTCAACTAGGTGTCCAGCAGGCTGGATATTAGATTAAGATCACAAACAAACAAGTCGACACTGTCGGGTCCAGTCTTTTCTGTCTGTTCTGGTACCCTTTGCTCCTAGCATCCCCGCATCTTTACTGGGCATCTTGCTGAGGACCAGCACTTCCAGTTAGTTAGCACTTTACCCCACATACTGCTGCATGTCTAACTGGAGTCCCCTCATATTCTTCCTGTAGCGATTTCTCCCAACCATGGTGGGAAAGAGAAATCTGCGAAGGAGGGAGGTTTGGAACTGTGGCCAGGGTGAGTGACAGCTGACAGGCCAGCAGCTTGTAGCCTCCCTACTGGGACAACTTGGCTGCCACTAAAGGGTTGAATAGTGACAAGTCACACTGGCCCGCAGCATGCAGGCTGGGCTGGGGCTCTGGGAAGCAGCAGGGGGAGGACAGGACAGGAGGGAAGATAGAGGAGGAGAAAGTGGATGCTAAAGGATTCCACATGGTTCTTTACACTGTCTCGGGTCAAACTCCCACCGTCTTCAAGGTTACAGGGGTGGGACTGGGCTGGCTTGGTTGCCTGGCAACAATCCCCCCAAAGGCCATTCTTTGGTAACTTGAGCCCCTTTTGAGACTGCCCTAGAAACTCTTGTAACTGGGGAGTGAGGGTGGTAGGAAAACAGGCCCACGCAGGTCGGCACTAGGTCCCTCTGTCCGTGGATCTACGGCAGTTTCCTTCCCCCAGGAATGGCCTTGCTTCGAAACTGAGTCCCCCCAATATGACTTTGGATGGGACCCATTTTGTTGCATCTTGTGGCCTTTATTCTGTTCTTCTCAAAGTTGCTGTGGTCCTAGCCAGCGGGAAATAGCTCCATGCCTGCTCCCATATGCTGAGTCAACCCAAGCTTTCCTACTCCTCCCTCTGAGATCTGTTTAATGTTTGTAGGTGCTTAGATGATAATTACAAAAGCAATCAGGACACCAGCCTAGGGGTATAATATCTCCGTTGAGATATAGGAAGTTAGCGAAACACTATACAGCTCCAGGTATGCTTATTTTATTTTTATTACATTTTATTTATTTATTGTGTGTGTGGATGTGAAACACACCACACACACACACACACACACACAGACACACACACACAAAATGTGCCATAGTGCACAGGTGGAAGTCAGAGGCAACGTGTGGTGGTTGGTTCTCTCCTTGAACCATGTGAGTCCTGGGCATTGAACTTAGGTTGTCAGGGTCAGTGGCAAGTGCCCTTACCTGCTGAGCTGTCTCGCTGGCCCCTCTAGTTATGTTTCATAACACTGAAGAGCTATCGTTTCACGCTGGCCCATAGACTTTCTGTGAGAAATATGTTTTGTTGCATCTTTGCCATTATCTTGGCCTGACGACAGCCAGTGAGATCCATGGCAGAAACCCAGTCTTCATTTTGTATCCCTGCCTCTTGATTTTCCAACATCGCAACAACCTTGGCTGCAAACCATAAAGGACAGCTGGCTTCTTTTGCTTGAATGTATAGTCCTAGCGTTTTATAATTCTGCAAGGGGTAAAAAATAGGAAAACTACACCGTTTGACCACATCAGTTTGCCATTAGGTGAGATGCTTCACCCGGGGTTACCCTGCACTTGCTTAAAAGGATCGAGCATGACTTCTGGAGACCCATGGAGCTTAGGGGATCGTGGGAGTCTTGAGAGATGCTTCTCCAGAACTGATTCTGTCTCTGTCTTGCCTGTCATCCTCAGAGCCTCTTGGGACAGTGGGTTGACAGAAGGGGTTTGGGGGTGTTCCCACTTTCTGTAATTTTTCTTCCCTTCCCATTTTCTCCTTAAATACCATGAGACTCTTAGTCTGCTTCCTGGTATTTCCATGTGTCGACAACGTCTTCTCTGGAAATCTGAACACCAAAATGTCCACTAGAATTTCCTCCCCTTTAGAAACAAGAAATTTAATCTCCTCCCTTTTAGACCCACAGAGAGCTAACGTGGCAAAAGCATCAAGATGTCATACTAGTAGAGAAATAGCAGACGTAAGGTATGGCTTCTGGGCTCACCTTTGACCCTGATGAAGGTGATCAGGTTTCAGGAGAAGAGTGGCACAATGGCATCATCTCTCCCTGCCTGACCTTCCCTGGCTTGGGTGGAGTCTATTTATACTATACTATGTGAACCAAAAATTCAGTCATTAAACCCGTGTGAGCATCATAGCACATGGCAGCCGAGGCCCAGGAAGGGGAAAGGACTTGTCCAAAGTCACTCAGACGGATCAAGACTTACAGTAACCCTGAGTGCTGAGGGAACTTCAATGTCTCCACACATGAGATTCTAAATAAAAGGGGTAGAAACCATGAAACCAGGCATTCTTCTTTCGGAACGACTCCACCGTCTCTTGGATGTTGAAATGAAAAGTTTCTTACCAGACTCTCTTCCCCTCCTCTCTCTCTCATATTCCTGTTGCTTGTGATTCAGGAACGTATTCTGTCTGCCTGTCTGGGAATGTGGCACCAACCAAGTTACAGGGAAAGTCAGCGACAGAAATGCTTGATTCAGAAGGGGCCCCTGACATCTCAACCAGTGTTCTGCCCTCTGCCATGACACTGAGTTCCAAGTCAATTCATTGGGAGCCCCTGCTCTGGCGTCTTCTTCAGCTGGAATTTGTCCGGGATAAAGAAGAATTCCTGATTCTTTTAGTCCCAGAGGAGCGCTTTAAAGGACAGACCCCATGAGCCCCATGGTTTCTGGAGTTGGGAGGCAAGCTTGGGGTGGAGAGGAAGGATGCCCAACCCTGCTCGGTACAAAGAGCAGGAGTGAGGCAATGAACTCTTGCTAAAGGTTTGAGTTTGGAGTGCAGTTTGTTCTGGAGAAGTTTGTTCAGATAGGAAAGGGTAGTTTAGTCAATAGCACCCTGGTCTCCGAAGGTCACCTTCCCATCAGGGTCCTTTACTACTGATCCTTCTGCTGTCTTCACACTGACTCTTCACCCTTCTAGATTGTAGTTCAGTTGTGACAACGAGGCTACATCTCCACTATTTTCTGTTGCTGCAGCAGAGCTTAGTTGGCTTCCAAACACTCGTTTATTAAAAACCAAGGGGAATAAGAAAGTAAAATGATTGCCAGAAATGCATTTAGCATACATGTTTCCAAGGAATGGGTTGCTTATCTTTCTGGGCATAAGCAGCTTAAGGGGCTTACTGGTTTTGCTGCTCTGTACTCTTTCAGAGGTTTTGACTCATCTTTTCTTTGGATTGTTTCTATAATAATAGGCCCAACTTTGTTTCAGTTCTTACTGTTGCGCTGAGTTCTTGAGACTGACAGGTAAGTAGACTGGGTCTCTCCTGACAGCGTCAGCGCTCACTCGTAGTTTGCAGGGCTGGGCACAGTCTCACTTCCCTCCACACCAGCGCAGGGCAGCAAGACGAAGAGCTAAAGAGAGCTAAGGAGATCCCAGTTCACACCCCAGAGAGTTCTTCAGTTCAGTCAGGTAGACAATGTTTAGTGGATTTGTAGTCATCATGAGCCTCTTGCGATGACATTATAGCCTTCTAGAATCTTCTGCTCCTAGCTGGGAATGACAAATCTTATCTTCCTTGTTCAAGCAAGAAATCAGTTCTTTGGATAAGTTAATTCAGGCAAATTTATTTTTATTTTTATTTGTGTGTTTTTCTCTCTTTCTCTGTGTAATAATGTATGTGCAAGCACACGTGTGTGGAGGTCAGAGGTCAGTCTTGGGTGTTGTCATTTTTTTTTTTTAATAGCCTACAGCACCCGGTATTCCCAGGCGGTCTCCCATCCAGGTACTAACCAGGCCCGACCCTGCTTAGCTTCCAAGATCAGACGAGATTGGGCGCGTTCAGGGTGGTATGGCCGTAGACGTTGTCATTTTCTTTTTTATCCTCTCTTGGTTTTTTGTTTTAAAAAGATTTCTTTTATTTTTGACATTATAATATACTTAAATTATTTCTCCCTTCCCTTTCCTCCTTCCAACACCCTCCCATATGCCCCTCCTTGCTCTTTTTCAAATTCCTGGTCTTTTTCCATTAATTGTTTTTACATGCATGTGTGTGTATGTATATACATGTATATTCCTAAATAAACCTGCTCAATCTGCATGATATTACTTGTACACATGTTTCCAGGGCCGACTATTGGGATTGGGCAAGCAGTTGCTGTGCTCTTCCCTGGGGAAGACAGTTTAGTTTCTCCCACTCTCAGCATTCCTTAGTTGCCTGTAGCTTTTTGTGTAGGGTTAGAGCCTCCTGAGCTTTCCCCATCCACATTAGCGTGTTTATTGGTCTCATCCTTGTTCAGATTTATGCTTTGGCAGTCATTGGCGAGACTTTATGGTGTTTCATTTTGTTTTTGAGATAGGGTCTCCTTGTGTTACCTACTGAAATATCTTTACTGGTTAATTAATTTGGTGAATTTGGTGATTGAACCAATGGCCTTATGCACACTAGGCAAGTGGTCTACCACCAGGATGTATCCCTGACCCTTTATTTTTGTTTTATTTATTATTCTGTGTATATGTACGATGTTTATGTGGAAGTCGGAGGGCATCTTTCAGGAGTCAATGCTCTCCTTATACTATGTGGGTTCTGGGGTTTAAGCTCAAATTATCAGGCTTGCATGGTGCAGGAGAATTGTCTATATTCTGTCAATCATATTTTAAATAAACGCTGATTGGCCAGGCAGGAGGTGTAGGTGGGAAAACCAGACAGGAAGTGGAAATGATGCAAGGGGAGCAGGAGAATTTTGGGGAGGAGGAAGTTGATTCCTCCCACTCCTGTCCAGACCACCAAAGCAGCAGGATGTGAGCTGCCCCACTGAAAAAGGTACTGAGCCACATGGCTAACATAGATCAGAAAAATGGGTTAATCAAGATGTGAGAGTTAGCCAGTAAGAAGCCTGACCTAATGGGCCAATCAGCTTTATAACTTATAGAGATCTCTTGTGTGATTTTTCTCTGGGACTAAACAGCTGGGGGGCCGGGCAGGACAGAAATCTGAACAAGCCCCTTCATGTTACAGCATGGCAAATGCTTTTGCCCACTGAGACATCTCATCAGTCTTATTATTTTAATTGTATAAAATTATTAGGTCGAATGTGATAATTCAGTTCAAAAGTAAAATAAATATTTAATGATAAAATCAGGGTAGTTAATGTTTCCATCTCTTTACTCATTTAAAATATTTATTAGCACATAGTAATTGTCTGTATTTGTGCAGTACAATATGATAGTCCAATACATGTATACACTATTTACTGATCAAAACAAGATTTTTATATCTAGCTCCTTGTTACCTTGTGTTTTGGAGACTTCAAGAGCCTTTCTCCTAGACATTTATGAACAATAAAAAAGGGCTGTTGTGAACAGTAGTTAACCCGCGGTGCTAAGGAACATGAGAACTTCTCGCTTGTAGCAGACTGCATTTTGGTATATTTATCCAACTTCCTTGGAAAAGCCCTCTGCCATTATTTCCAGCCTCTGGTAATGACCTACATTTAGCTCAACTTTTTTTTAAAAACTTTTGCATATGAGTGAGAACATGCAGTATTTATCTTTCTGTGTCTGGCTTGTTTCACTCCATAGAATGTCCCCTGGCCCCGTGTGTTTGCTGCAGATGATAGAGTATACAGGATGGCAGCATTTCAACGGACACGGCTACTTTGATAATGCCACACACAATCAGGTGTGATGAGTAGGTATTTATATAAGTTGCTTACAGCAAGGCTTGCGTGTGACAGGTAGTGGGGCAAATCATGCAGGAGACCGCTGGATACCAACTCTTTAACTTGGAAAATTTGTGCATTCAAACAGCTCTCCATCCTTCATCCTACCCTTCCAGCTGCTTCCCTCTCTAGAACTTGTAAGCACCTCAGTAAAATATAAGCTCTTTGAGGGTGGAGGTATTTGTGTTTTTATTGCTATTTTTCCAGCTAAGTCAGGATTTGGTACCTATTGTGCATCTTACTAGCTATGGCTGCTGTCAAGGTGAATTCCTTCCTTTCGCTTTTCTAGCCTAGATTGTGATGTCCTGTGGAGGTTTCTGGGTACATGGAGATGAACCAGCATGCAGGTCCACAGTCCATTGGGAGGAAGGATGAGTCCCACTGCTGAGCAGATGAGTGAGGGCCCTGGGGTAGGTGGAAGAGATGGGGAAGATGGGAGAAGCTTCCAGGAAGATGTGATGTCTGAGTTCGGAAGGACAGTGTGTGTTATTGCGGCAGAGGAAGAAGACAGTGTGTATTTCTAGTTTAGGAAGTTGCTTATGCTCCTACAGGGATGTATGAGGGAGCTGATGCGGGGGAGGACCGGCTGGATTCAGGAGAGAGCACAAGTTTCCCCAGCACAGAAGGGCCACCCAGCAGCAGAGGTGGGGTGGGGAACCCGGCACATCCTGTTTGTCGGGTCACAGAGTTAGAGAGTGTTGGAGGTTAAAAAAAAAAATGTATGGTTAAATTGAAACTATACCCTTGAGGCAGATGAAGTTGCCTGGTAGAGTCAGGTCTTCCCCATCCCCATGACCATCCCCAGTCCCAAAAGTATCTACCAGGAGGAACCCTAAAATACAATGAGAAACAAAGAGAAAGAAAACAAGAGTCCACCTACTTGTGAGTCCCTGACACTTGAAACCGAAGTCTATTATTCGTGCTTGTTTTGCGTGAGTGGGGATGCTCGAGGTTTGACTGTATCTTTTATTACCTTTTCTCCCCCTAAATAACATAGATTCTCTGGAATGATCTGCAAGTTCTCTATGGGAAAACCAGAAAAAAAGTTTTCCTTTTCTCTTTATTTTGTGGTACTGAGAATCAAACTTATTTAGGGCCTACCCCATGCTAGACAAGCAAGCAATCTATCACTGAATTCTACCCTTAATCTAAATAAAAACATTTCCCCCCTTTGGAAAATGGATTCAAAGGAGGGATGGGTTTTTAAGATCTATTTTTTTCCCTTTTTCCTTTGAGTGGATTCCTCTGCTGCTGAGAGCAGTGTAATTATCCTCCTGGCAATTTATAGTCTGATTCCTCAGTATAAGCAAAGTAGCAAACAAATTATCCTCCTCAACTGGGAGGCTGTGAGGTGCTGAGGCCTCCTAACATAAGCATCCTCAGGGGCTCCCTTCCCTTTCAGGAGGTAGCACCCCAGAGCTGTTAGCAAACCTGCTCTTGTTAGCTATGGTGGGTCTCTTTGGGCCCTGTAATTCCACCTCAGGGTCTTATGCTAAAGACAACTCAGACATTGTGCCAAGAGAGTTGCCAGGGTTCTCCCCACATCATTTGGTTTTCATGTTAACCTGAGAAATGAAAGAAGCCTAAGCATTCACTAGCGGTGGAGTGCTGATGGAAGTTTCTAGATCTGTGGTAAAATAGTACACAGCTACAAAGAGCCACACTGTAAACAAATACATCTTTGCTGTCTGATGCGTCTGAGCGACGGTTCCTTTTGTGTAAAATGGGGTTCATACTACCCATTTCAGGGGATTATTTCCAGGGTCTAAATAATGTGTATAAAATGCTTGCTGCGTACCCCACAACCATGCATACCATCACCAGATACCATCCAGAAAGATGCAAGACCTTGAAACCTTTGTTTATTTATTTGGTTTTGAGCTCGAATTTCACGATGACAACTAAGCTAGCATGAGACTTCCTATCCTGCTGCCTCTGCCATGTGAGTGCTGGAAGTCCACCCATTGCCGCCATGCCTGGCTACTATGAAGCCTTCTGAAGCCCCTAAATGGAGATACTGTTAAGTCTGTTAGAATAAAAATGCTTCCTAGACCGCTCCGGCCTGCAGCTGTTCTTCTGTGCTCTAGAACTCATGGAGACTGTTCACGTGTGCATGGAGGAGAGGAGGAGGGCATTGAGGCTGTCAGCGTGCCTCTCCCCACCCCAGGATTTTGCTTTCCTTTGACTCCACCTTCATTCTCCACCACTGACATCTGTTCCCTGCCTCACTGCCAACCAAGGGTAGGGGGCATCCTTTGTAATTAAGAGGGCTGGCAGCCTTGGGATGTTTATTGTTATAGACCAGTGCCTGCTGACCTCAGACCCTGCCAGGTTGGGACACGGGAGGGGCCTTAAGAAAGCAGCAGAGGGTGGATTTCTGGTATGGCAGTCTAGGCGGCAGCCTTTGCCTTCAGGCAGGGCTCCTCTGTAAGTGTCTTGTTTGCTCTGTGTTAGTTTCCTGGTAGGGGGAGGGGCATGGCTCCTGGCTAGGCTCACAAGTGTTACAGAATCATTTTGTCTAAGGGGTGAAGTTTTTTTCTCACAAAACTTATAGGGTCTAAGGTTGTAGCAAAGTAGTGGGTAGTTTGCCTGGAGGTCCAGCAGGGCTATCTTTCCTCAGTGTTGATACAGAGTGAAGAGATCCTGCTCTCACAGCCAAGCAGCCTCAAGGTCACTGGGACACCTTGGAATTGTCTACAAGATGCCCAGACCACCAGGCAATTCTGTCATCTCCCCGGACAGAATCATTCACAATACTTACAATGCTCCTTCGACTTCATTCTTAAAAAAGTAAATAATAGCCACAGAATCTTGTACTGACCCTGAGTGCAAACCAAATCACCTTAAAGTATTTAAAAACCAATGATGACAGGCGCCGACTATAACCAGAAGTTCTGGGAGACAGTGAGCAGGAACCAGCATGTTTTCAAAGTTTCCAGGGGGTTGTACTGTGAAGCTGGGGGTGAAGATGTGTTATGGATGGTTAAGGATGGACATCTCTGGGCCAGAGTTTCCCCATCTATTTGACCACATCTTCTTCTTCCTCCTCCTTTCTTTCTTCTTCTTTGCTGTGCCAGGAATCATTTTGTACATGGATGATGCTACCATTGAAGTATATCACCAGTGCTTCATTAGATAGTCTTATAAATTCTATTTGTGGATAATAAATGTGAAGTATAATTTAGGCTTAGGTTAAAAGATGTGACAAAATAGTCATTTGTATAAATTAATCACAAATGGTCATGCCTCCAAAGTTGAGTGATACACTTTTAAATTTTATAAGTGAAGGGAGAAAAATATAAAAGCTACCTTATCAATAAAAAGAGTATTACAGTAAAGTAAAAGATCTTTTATCTTATATTGCTTTGCTTGCGTTATCACACCCACTAACATTTTGAATGAAGACAATGGGTTTTTTTTGTTATAGTTACATAGGATCACACATTTTGTTACGGGGATAGATCTCTACCTTCAGTCATCTTTTCAAAAGAATAGAAAGGTTTTGCTCCGCACACATTTTTGGAAATCCAGGTGAAAGGAAAGACGTTCTCACTTTACAGTCCCACGTTTCAAATTGAGCCAGGCCATAAAGTACAGATCAGAGTTAAATGGTTGCCTCTGAATTGATGTGTAGAGTGGACTCCATGCGTCCCTCATCTGGCAGTCCCTATGGCATGTATTGCACTCACATGCCATGGTAGAACAACTGTAGAAACGTGTAGAGTACTTTCAAATCCATAGATGCTTGAGCAGGTACAATTCGTATTTTTCTTCTTTGGTTTTTGTTTTCTGAGACAGGGTCTCATGTAGCCCAGGCTCTACTTGAACTTATTATACAGCTGAAGATGACCTTGAACTCCTGATGCTCCTGCCTCCACCTGCTGGGATTGCAGGCATGCATCACTAAACTGCAGTTTAGAAGACAGAATATCTGTCTTTCCTTTCATGGTACCAACAGAAATACTTTTAGAATGTGGCTCCTGGCCAACAGCCACCCAGAGAAAGGAAGAAGCCTGGTCCCATGGTATCTCCAATGTTAGTGGTTGCATTTGGGCTTCCCATTTGGAACCTCCTCTGTATCTATTTTGGGGTACCAAGACATAGCTGATTCTGTCGGCAGCCACTGGGAAAATACTGGGACCAAGGATATAGGGAAAAGGAAGGGCCCGTTCACAATGTTCCTCTCAGCTGTACTCAGAGAGATGGGGCACTGTAAAGGTAGCCCCCACAGCTGGCCTCTCAAGCCGGCCCAGCCCCTCCCTGAGGATGAAAACAAGGCAGAAAGAAGGATCTGCTCAAAGTATTTGCCAAGAGGAAATGATGACTGTTTGGAGAGCTGGAGGCCCAGACTCGGATAAAATAAGCATCTCGCGCTGTACACAAATACCAAAGCGCTTCGTGATACTCTAGTTCTATGTATAATTTTTTATGCTTTCATCAGCTAAGATCTTCAATTTTCACCAGCAAAAACACACTTTAAGTTTAAAAAGGAGGAAGGATCTATTTATGAAGGCTGAGAAGTAGGTTTTAAGGCGCGGTTCCGCTCAAAGTGCTACCGACAAGGTTCGTTACTGAAGTGTGGGAACAGTGCAGCTCGGGAGTCAGAGCTGGGAACTCATTTCGTGCGGATTTGGGGGTAGTGAGAGCTGGCTGTATTCCAGCTTCTGAGGCAGATTACCCCTTGGAATAACAGGTTGCATAAAACTTAGTCCCCATTGAGAGAAAGCCCGGTGAAATCTTTTCCTTACAGTGAGGGCTAAGGTAATAAAAGCAGTAGGTTCAGGAAAGAAGCATCATTGGTATGCAGAGAGCTTTTGTATTTTGTGCCTGGGGCTTCCAGACTACCTGAGGCCTGTGGGGAGGGAGGGAGGAGGCAAGGGGTCCAGATGGCCAACACCTTTGTCCCTGGGCACATTGATTGAATTTCAGGTGCCAACGGGAACAGCTAGCATATGTGGCGAATAGATGTTCCCTATGGGTAGAGAGGCAACGAAAGGGGTGCCTCCTCTAGGTGGCCAAGTTAGGGAGCGCCGTTGTCTCTGGTGGAACAAGTTCTAGATATCACTATTAAAGAATGGAGCAGCATCTGGGCAGACCCATGCTTAAAACCGTCTTCTCTGGGTGTCACAGCTACAGACAGTCAGACAGGGTGGCCAGCTTCACTGAACTGTGGCCTCGGTTTGAGACTCCGTTTTCAGGGGTCCCCATAGAACAACACTGTCGGGTACCCTGAAGCCCCAGGACACAGAATGATCAGAAATAGACCCTGCTTGAGAAATTCCCAGGCTAGTCCCTTCAACTCCGACACTACTGAACTGGCCTGATCTACTCCCAGCTCCTATCTTGCTGATCCTTCCCGGCATAGGTGAGGGTGAATCGGCCCCTTCCAGGTACCCGGATGCTGGCTATAGTTTGAGCAAGGCAGCTGCCATTCCTCTGGCTGCGGCTCTACTTTCTAGAATGAACAACCAGGGCTACTTGTTAACTGTGGTTGAAACGCTACTTTGGGGTCCTGGATGGGGAAATGCAGCTATCATTTCTTCCTTCACTAAGTTTAAAAACTTAGCTGTGTCCCTTCCAAATGAGCTCAAAAGTGGGAGTTGGGGGTAGGGGGTGGGGTGTGGTGTTTACTCATCCTGTAATCCTAGCACTTGGGAGGCTGAGGCAGGAGGATCAAGAGTTCCATGTCAGGCCTGGACTATATACCAAGACACCGTCTTTCAAAAGGCTGAGTTTGGGCATAGCTGAGATTTTTCCCCTTTAATGTTCTTGTCCCTTAATAAAGGAAAGCAGTTTATCTTTAATCTGGTGATTTAGAGTTGGCTCCAAAGACTAATTCCTACCCCGATCATCACACTAAGCCTCTGCTGGCCTCTGTGCCAGACATTGCTGATACTTAATTCTTAGGAGTTGTCATTAACTCTTTGGTCTTAACCCTTAGGGGGATGGTGCAGAAGGAGACAACGTGGCTACAGATGGCCAAGTCCTGTACAGAAAGCACTGGGCACAGGCGTCGGGAAGGCTTCCATAGCTCTTTCCTCTTGTTTTCCTAAAGTTCCTATTCATCCCTCAAGACTCCCACTCAGCAATTCCCAGCTCTTCAAGGCCTTCTGACTCTGCTATGCTCCTGCAGTTCCTTATTCGCCTTTGCAACCCACAGTCCCTCCAGGTGGTGGATGATAGGCCAGGCTGACGAGATAGGCCAGGCAGATGCTGCCAATATGTATTGACCTTTTTTACACCCACGTTTCTTTTCTTTTCTTTCTTACCTCTTGAATGTAATGTAAGCCTCATCTTAGGAACTTGGAAGAACACGCTGGTAACTCCTTTGCTTAAGACGGGTCAGAAGCTGACGTTAGAGCAGCTTCTCCCCCAAGGGGAGGAGCAGCAGTGTGTGTGTGTGTGGCGGGGGGTCGGAGGTAAATCTTGTCTTAATGGTGGTAGGGACTTGGACATAGCATGCAGCTTCTGAGCCGTTTAGATCCTGAGGGGTTGGGATGAATTTTAAGTGTCTCCCTGAGCCAGACTTTAGTCAAGTGACTGTGGGTAGTGAGCCACAGCCCTTTGCGGGGGTGGAGGGGGGCGATGGCGGAGAGGAGGGGAGGGAGGAAGAAGCCCTGCTGCGCTGGTTATGAGCTTGCTTGCCTTCTCTTATTTGGCCTCAAGTAGAAGCAGAATCCTGGAACCAGCTCACAGGAGCAACTTTTCAGTTCTGAGCCTCTATTTTCTGTCAGGAGAATCAGAAATACTCCTATATGGAAAAAAGCTTTGGAAAGAAAACCTCATGCCTAAAATGTTACATATCGTCCTTGAGGAGAGGGACAGTGGCTGACTCATCCATCTATCTTCAGCATCTAGTTTGGAAGTAGGGATGATGCAAGTGTTTGCTGAATGACTAATGGCCTAGTAGGAGAAGGGATTCTGTATTTGTTTAAACTTTTGCTTATTACCTAATAAATCCTCTATATCCATTAATGATTTCTCTTAGCTGTAGTATTAGTTACTTTTTAAAAAATGTTTAATCTTGTTGGTCTTCAAAGAACCATCCATTTTGCATATCTATTTCTCTTTTATTTTATTTTTTATTTATTTTTATTTTATGTGCATTGATGTTTTGTCTGCATGTTAATCTGTGTGAAGGTATCAGAGCTTGGAGTTACAGACAGTTGGGAGCTGCTGTGTGGTTGCTGGAAATTGAACCCAGGTCCTCTGGAAGAGCATTCAGGTGCTCTTAATGGCCAAGCCATCTCTCCCACTCCGACATTAGTGACTTTTTACTTGCTGTGTTAAAACACCATGATTAAGGCAACTTATAAGAGGGAGGACTTCTCTGGACTTCCAGTTGCAGGGGTAAGAATCCATCAATGTCAGAATGGAGAACCTGGCAGCAGGCAGGATGACATTAGAGCTGTCTCTGAGAGCTCATGTCCTGCCCAGTAGACAGAAGCAGAAAGCACACTAGGAAAGGCGCTTTTTCTTTTTCCATTTGTTATTGACACTTTTTTTACACAATTTATTTTGACCACGCTTTCCCCCTCCTCTGACTCTTCCCATGTTCCCCTCACCTCCTTATCCACCCAACTTCATGTTCATTCTCTTTTAAAAACAAACAAAACTAACCCCCCCAAACAAAACAAACAAACAAAAAACAAATAAGAAACTTCTCCCCTATTGGAATCTATGTGGAAGAGGAGGTGGAAAGATTGTAAGAACCAGAGGATGGTGGGTGACTCTAGGAAGTCCAGCATCCGCAGAGCACAGGACTGTTGCACATGCTCACAGGGACTGTGACAGCAAGCATACGACCTGCACAGATTCGAACCAGATAAAGTCCCAGCTCTGAAAAGGGGAAGTAGGTGCAAAATCCACCCCTAACCAAGAAGATATTTATAACTGATACCTTCTGGGAAGGGAAGATCAGTTTTCCTTGATCTTGTCTCTGGGGATATCACCCACACTCCAGGCAGGCCCTGTGCCCAGGAGTAGTTGTCCAATGCAAAACAAACTCCACGTTTTGTTTTTTGGTTTTTGGTGTGGGCTTTTTGTTTTGAAACCTCGATGAGACAACACCACTAACAAGGGCACAGTCCCTCTCAACAGTTTCACCAACTGGGGCCCCAGTACTCCAACCTCTGAGCCTACGGGGCCCTTTTCTTTCTAACCACTACAGATCTTTCGTAACTTTAGCCGTTACCATTACTGTGAGCCTTGCCATACTCCAATATTGCTATTTTGCCTACACTAGGATACACCACTGCCACATCAGTGGTGACTTCCAAGCTATGGCCTTTTTTTTTTTCAAAAAGTATTTGTGTGTTTTGCCCACATGTATGTCTGTGCATTGTGTTTGTACCTGGTGCCCTCAGAGACCAGAGTAGGGCACTGGATCTCCTTGGAACAAGGATAACAGATGGTTGTAAGCCACTGTGTGGGTGCTGGTAAAAAAAAAAAAAAACCCAGGTTTTCTGGAAGAGTAATCAGTGCTCTTAACGGCTGAGCATCTTCCTAGCCCCAGCTATGCCCTTTTGTAAACTCAGGTCTCATATCAGAGTCCTCCAGGCTGTGCCCCTTCCATGTCTGTACCCCTTACCCAACTTCAGTACACAGTTTTGCTCAGTGCACACTTGCTAAGTGAATAACAGAAATAAAGGGAACCCCGTGTTTTCACACTGCTATTTGGCCAGTCAAATAAATCATAGCTATCAGAATGTGGCAGCTAGGCTACTCCACCACATGGTGCTAGGGGTTGATTCTAGAGTCTTGCACGTTCTGTCAGGGAACCTATGCTGGGTGTGTAAATAGCACACAAGTCCCACTTTTAGAGACCTGGGCTTAATTATACATGCCCTTGATGCTAACATATACTTCATCTGAGAAACAGATTTATTACTATTATTCCCCCCCATAGTAAGCAGGCAATCCACAATGGTCTCTGTCACCATTTTTTTCTGACATCAAGTCAACCACGCAGATGGTTGTCTAAGGGTAAGATCTGAGGAAGAGCTCAGTTGGATCAGACTATGAGAGTCAAACAGAGAAAAGAAAATAAAAATGTGTGCCTGCAGATAAAAGCACTGAGGGGGGGTAGCAACCTAAAAGAAAGTAGCATACCCCTGTCTTTCCGTCTCTCTCTCCGCTGCTCTCTTGCTTTCACATGTGTGCATATGGAGGCCAGAGGTCAGTATCAGCTGTCTTCCTCAACCAGTCCCCACCTTATTTTTTAAAATTTTTTTAATGTTATGTGTCTGTGTGAGTGTGTGTCATGTCTCCCCTGGCCCCCTTGGAGACCAGAAGAGGGTGTTGGATACTTGGAACTGACTCTCTAGGCTGTTGGTTGTGATCTGCCTGTGATTGCTGGGAACTGAACTCAGGCCTTCCAGAAGAGGGGGAAGCATGCCTAACTGCTGAGCTATCTCTCCAGTTCCTCTACCTTATCATCTGAGACAAGACCTCTTTCTATCTCTGATCCCGGAGCTCACGGACTTCACTAGGTGTTCCAGGGAGCTCCAGAGATTGACCTAGCTCCACTCCCCCAGGGCTGGGATTGCAGGCTCACACTACTGCGTTCAGCTTTTTATATGGAAACTGGTAATATCAGGTCCCCATGCTTGCCTGACAAGCGCTTTACCAACTAAGAAATATCCCAGCCCCTTATTTTCCCTCACACCTCTAATCAGTCTAGCACTGGTAGAAGATAGGACGTGGTTCACATTGTGGTTAAGTGTTTGGGCCTTTGAGTCACCCTCCCTGGGTTTGAGCCCTCACCTTGCTGTTTGCTTTGCTATGACCCTGGATAAGTAGCCTGAGATCCTTTTGCGTTAGTGTCACTGTAAGCAAGGGATCATCATAATCTTGGTATTTATTTCATAGCCCTGTTATGAAGAGTATAAGCTTGGTAAGCATTAAATTTTGTCATCTAAGTGTACATATAATATTTCATAAGTTTCTTGCATTTGTCCCTTGATTTTTATTTTATGTGATGTAAGTGCTATTTTTTCCAGTTAATAGAAAAATAAATCGAGGCACAGAGATGTTGTCACTGTGTTACTACTAACTAGGTCATTTTTGCCACTGAAAAAGATAACCTAGTTAGTCACAGAGCCAGGATTTGACCCTAGGATAACTGATCCCTTCATGTCCCCTTAACCACAGGACTGTATATAAGCCGTCTTTATCTTGATACCCACAGATGAAAAACCTGAGTTAGTCCCAGGGATGCTGAACAAACTGTAGGCTCTATCCATGGAAATCTCTACTTTAGATAGGGACAGAAGACATACATGTAAGAAGGTGTTTCAGTTAGTGTTTCTATTGCTGCGAAGAGACACCATGACCATGGCAACTCTTACAAAGGAAAACATTTCGCTGGGACTGGCTTACAGTTCAGAGGTTTAGTCCATTATCGTCATGGCAGGACATGGAGCTGGAGAGGTAGCTGAGAGTTTTCACATCAGTCTGTAGGCATCATGAAAGAAACTGTGTCCCACACCAAGTGTAGCTTGAGCATAT
Organism: Myodes glareolus; assembly: GCF_982192425.1. NCBI lineage: Eukaryota > Metazoa > Chordata > Mammalia > Rodentia > Cricetidae > Myodes > Myodes glareolus. Next base: position 82,281,796 of record NC_142053.1, on the reverse strand, counting down.
TATGCGACCTCAAAGCCTGCTCACACAGTGACACTCTTCCTCCAAGATGCCACCTACTCCAAGGCCACACCTCCTAATAATGCCACTCCCTATGGGCCAAGCATTCAAACACATGAGTCTATGGGGGAGGCATACCTATTCAAATGACCTCAGAAGGATTCAATAAAAGACATACCATGTCATGGGAGCTCTAAGTACCTTTGTCGTGGTGCCCGGCCTCAGACTGGGTCCTTGGCAGATACAGGGAGGGATTTGCCCACAAGAAAAGCAGCATGAGTGATATGGAAGAAGCATAGGGCTCTGTAAGGCATCTGTGGAGTTGGGAAAATCACCTTTTACCGTATTGTTCTAGAATTCTTGGGAGGCCCCGAAAACTCAAGGCAAGGTCAGGGAAGTATCTAGTGCTATGGACTTCATTTTGGGGCTCCATGGAAGGAGCTAGTCCAGAAGTATACACCCAGACTATCATAGCTGCACAGGCTGAGACCACTCAGCCCAAATTTGTCATAGCATAGACGGGGAAATTGGGACCAGAGAGAAAAGGATGAGCCCCAGCAAGCCAGCCACAACCGTGATAGGCTTTGCCATGCTAATCTCCCTACCCTGCATCAGAGAGCCTGGGCCATTTCCTGGAGAGCTCCTTCAGTGGTATCCCAGTCTGTTCTCCGCCTGCCCAGAGATGTTCCTGAGAACTCTTTTCCAAGGTTTCGGAGCCACGTGTGGTGTGACACACATCTCTTAATTTCTGCACTGGAGAGGCAGACACAGGAAGATTTCGAATTTGAAGACAGCTTGGGCTACAGAGCAAGTTCCAGGTCAGCCTGGGCTACACAGCAAGACCCTGTCACAAAACAATACAAGCAAACAAAAGCAAAGCCACTGAGTCTCCTGTGTCATTTATGTCCTATACTACCACAGCTTTAGTCCTGAGCAGGAAGCTTGATAGGGCTGCCATGGCAACACAGCCTGAGTGAAGAGAAAGACAGAACAGGGACCTTAACATGATATCCTTTGTGACGCCGGCATTTGCAGTCTTTCTCAGAATTGTTTCTCAGCCTCAGATGGTGGTACCTACCTCTCATCCTGGCACCCGGGAAGCAGAAACAGATGGATCTCTGTGAGTTCGAGGTAAGTCTGGACTAACATAGCAAAATTTAGACCAGCTGGGGCTACATAATGAGACCCTACCTCAAACAGATATTTCTTACGCATGAGATTAAATGCCTTTTAGGCCCACAAAGGAAAACTACTAAATGAAAACAGTTACCAAAATATCTGTCTTGAATTGTGATCATTTGTGTGCTTTTTTGTTAATTCATTTCAAATGATGATCTAGCAGTCTAAAAATTACAGAATATTGAATGAGTGAGCATTTGGGATACCTGCCGCAGCTGCTATGTGATATACCGATACATGTGATTTCTGTTGTCAAGGGGCAATGCTGCTAAGCCTCCTCGGCTTTGTTAACTGCTTCCATCATTTTAGCTAGAGGGTTGTGGAAATCAGTGTTTTTCACATGTGCGTGCCTAACTCTTCCTTGAGAATGTCACATCACTTAGGCTAGATGCCTCATCCTGGTGGGAAGCAGACCCAGCATGCACCGCAGTCCTGCTGTAGGGAATTGCCTTGAAGGAAGGGCAGGTGCGTGGAATAATATTTAAGACTGCAGGAGGGGTGCATGGATGGTTGCCATGGTGTTAGTCACTAAGTAATCCTGACTGTCCTTCCAGCCACATAGCAGGCCTGCACTTCCTTATCATCTTACCCTTAAATGAGGCCACATGACTTGATTTGACGAATGAAACAAGCCACTCTTTTGCTCTCAAACTTCTTGTGGCTCCTCTTCACCTGGTAGATTTCATCATTTAGCTGTCTTGCCAACCTTTCTGATCTCAGCTCCCACCCCTTTCACCACGGCCCACTTCAGCTGCCGTGATCTCATTTCTGACCCTCACCAAGGTCATCCCTACCCTAGGCTCCTTTCTGGCGGGAGCACTCATTCCCCAAACCTTGCTTTGATGAGCTCATTCTTCATCCTTAGAACTCATCTGTTGCGCTGGCTAGTTTTGTGTCAACTTGATGCAAGCTAAAGACTTTGGAGAGGAATGAATCTCAATTTAAAAAGGCTTCTGTATGATCAGGCTAAAGGCAAAGCCTGTAGGACATTTTTTAAAATTAGCGATTGATATGGGAAGACCTAGCTCGTTGTGGTGAGGGCTACCCCTAGGCTGGTGGTTCTGGGTTCTATAAGAAAGCAGGCTAAGCAAACCATTGGAGAGCAAGCCAGTAAGCAGCACTCCTCCATGATCTCTGCATCAACCCCTGCCTCCTGTTTGAGTTCCCATCTTCACTTCCTTTCATGATGAACAGGGATGTAGAAGTATAAGCCAAACAAACCCTTTCCTCCTCAAGTTCCTTTGATCACAGTGTTTCATCACAGCAATAGTAACCCTAATCGGGACACCAGCAGCTTATTATTTTACCATTTACATTGAGATATAATATGCATATTTCCCAGTTCTCCCATTGCAAGTATGTTGGCAGGGTTTCTTGTCCCGACCACAGGCTCCCAAATAACCATACAGAGACTTATTACTAATTATAACTGCTCAGCCAATAGCTTACACTTGTTACTAACTAGCACTTACATCTTAAATTAACCCCTTAATTAAGGTACCATGTGGTGGTACCTTCTTTCAGTATGGTATGTTCATCATGCTTTTCTCTGTGTCTCCTTGCGACTCTGCCCTTCTTCTTCCCCAGTTCTCTGTCCACAAGTTCTGCCTAACCTCTTCCTGCCTAGCTATTGGCCATTAGCTCTTTATTAATCCAATAAGAGCAACACATCTTCACAGTGTACAAAAGGCTATTCCATAACATAAGTGTTTGTACTTGAGTGTCTTAAGATAGCCATGAAGTTGTGCAACATCACCAGAATCAAGTTCTAAAAATATTTTACTTATTATATGTGAATGTCTACATGTATATATATACACAGTGTGTATATGTGTGTATGTTTGTCAACACTGGCCAGAAGAGTGTGTTGGATCTCCTGGAGTTACAAGTAGTTGTGAGCTACCTGATGTGGGTGCTGTGTACCAAACCTGAGTCCCCTCATGAGTAGAACGTGCTTTTAACCACTGAGTCATCTCTCCGTTCCCTACCACAATCAATATTATAACATTTCCATTACCCCTAAAGAAACCCAGCTCCCCTTACCCATCCATGGTGTGGGAGAATTATCTGTATTCTGTCAATCATATTTTAATAAAACGCTGATTGGCCAGGCAGGAAGTATAGGCAGGAAAGCCAGACAGGAAGTAGGGGTGGAGCAAAGAGACTGGGAGTATTCTGGAAGCAGAAGCTCTTTCTCAGCCATTCCTGTACAGACCACCGAAGAGGCAACATGTAAGCTGTCACACCGAGAAAGGTACCGAGCCCATGTGGCTAACATAGATAAGGATAATGGGGTAATATATGTTATAAGAGTTAACAAGAAGCCTGACCTAATGGACCAATCAGTTTATAACCTTATGGAGTCCTGTGTGTAATTTCTCTTTGGGATTTGCCGGCTGTTGGGGTACTGGGCAGGACAGAAACCCCAACAAGCCGGCCCTCATGTTACACATCCAAGCCCTCATCCTTCTACTGGTCCCGTGCAACCACTAATCTCCTTTTGTGTGTTCACTTATTCTGGACTTTTACAATTTATTATTATTATTGTTGTTGTTATTGTTATAATGAAGGGGGACACATATTCCACTGCTGGTTCATATGGTAACTATATTTAGGCATTTGAGAAACTCCCAGATTGGTTCCCATGGAGTTGGCATCACTTTATTTTCCTGCCAGCAATGGGTGCAGGTCCCTGTTTCTCTGCATCCTTGCCAGTGTGGGTAATATCAATATGTTTGGTCATAGCCATCCCACTGGGCATGAAATGACATCTCATTGTGGTTTTGACTTGAATTTCCCTTATGGTTGTGATGTTGAGAATCTTTTCATGTATTGTGAAAAAAAAGGCCTTTTCATGGCCATTTGAATAATTTTTTAAAAGAAATGTGTATTTATGTCTTTTGCCCATTTTTGAGTTGGATTGTTTAGGATATATATAATATATATATATATACATACATATATATTACTATATATAGTATATACATACATACACACATATAGAGTAAGAGTTCATTTGTTTTTTTGTCTCCTTGTGTCTTTGCATTTGAGGCAGCATCTGAATATGTAACCCAGGCTGGTCTTGAACTTGCAACCCTTCTACTCCAGCTTCTCAAGTGCTAGAGCACATCATCCCTAGCTTATAGGAGTTCTTTGTGTATTCTGTATATTGATCCCTGCTCACATATGTGATTTGTTCATATTTTCCTCACTTAAGGGGTTGTCTTTTTAGTTTCTTCACAAGATACTTTTAATACACAAAACCTTAAAAAATATTTTATGACAACCAACTTCCAATTTCCCTGGCTGTTCATTCTTTTAGCGGCATATAGAAAGTGTTAGCTGGATGGGGAGCTCAGTGGTTGAGCGTTTTCTTAGCATGCGTGAAGACCTGGGTTTGATCCTCAGCACTAAGAAGAGTATGAAATTTTTGTCTTATCCCAGGCCATATAGATTTACATTTATGTTTCTTTTCAGAATTTTGTGGTTTAAAATTCTTTTATTTTTGTCTTTGGTCCCATGTTGAGTTAACTTTTGTATATGTTGTGAGGTAATGGTCCATGCTGTAGGTTAGGACATCGTCTGGGCACCTTTTATTATTTTTATTGGATGTGGCATAAGCCATAGCATGCATGTGACAGTCAGAAGGTAACTTTACGGACTTGATTCTCTCCTTCAGCCTATGTGTGAGTTCCAGGGATCAAATTCAGTCTGCCAAACTTGCACAGCAAGAGAGGTTACCCACTAAAATATTTCTCCAACCACCAGCCTTCTTCCCCCACCTCACACCTTTTGCTGGTTACTCTCTTCTTTCCTTCACAGAATGATATTGAGACCCTTGCCAACATTAGCTGATTGTAGATGTGTGGGTTTTACCACTGGACTCAATTCTATTTCATTGATCCATGTGTGGATACTTAGGTCAAAGTCACAATATCATGATTATTTTTCTTAGTTTTGATTGCCTTATACCAGCTTCTGAAATTGGGACGTATTAATCCTCTGATCTTGGTTTTCATTGGTTAGATTGTTTTGGCTGATCTAGGGCAAATGAATTTCTCCCTGACTCCTGGAGTTGTTTTTCTGTTTCTGTAGTATTGCCTTATTTTTGCCCAGTTCTTAACTGTTTGTCAAAGGCATCAACAAGCTTTTATTGCCTGAACACCTACCATGAGCTAAGTACTGTGTTAGGTTTTGGAACCATTGTGGTGGGAAAAAATAGCTCTTAATTTTGCCTTCAGGGAGCTAAGAATTGAGTGGGAAAGGCAAACATTAATCAAATAATCACCAAAATAGAGGGGACATGAATAATAAATTGATTTAATAGACTGGTCTTGGGGGTAGTGCTGGGACAAGAAAACTTCCTTAAAGAAATCAGTAACCAGAAAAGTAGCTGTGCTGAGAGGACTTTGAGAACAAACAGGGGACTGTGGGGCAGCACTCGGTAGCAGGAAGACAAATCGCACTAGATAAGGGTCACCACTGATCCTACTGATCACATGGGCCCTGGAGGAGCATCCTAAGAGGTTTGTCCTAAAAGCAACAGGAAGTCACCAAGACAAAGAAGTGACATGATCTAGCTTTGTTTTCCAAATACTGACTTCTTATGCTCCAAAGAGAATGAACTGGAGATACAGGCCATGACCATATAGAGATGGTGGAAGTTTGGATAAGGCGGGTGGTGGTGGTGGTGATGGTGGTTATGGCTCTCAGGTCAAAGTGGACAGACTAACGGTCAGGGATGCAAGAGAAAACAAGATTTTTCAAGATAATCTTTGGTTAGTGAGAGGGATGGGATTGTGTTAGGAGAGATGGTTTGTACAAAAAAAAAAAAAAACCCCACACAATCTGCTAGGCAGTTTTAAGGGGACCCGTGCTTTTGACTTTATGGTATCTTCCAGACATTTCTAGGCTATTCGACCCTTGCTCCAAATCATCCCTGCAAAGAAGCTATACTAGTCTTTTTTCTCGTTTTGCAGATGAGGAAATTAAGTACCATAAGGTTGAGTGGCAAAGTTAGTCAGAATCCTAAAATCATCCCCCCCCCCCCGTGTTCCTTCTGTTCCTCCAGGACACCGGAGCTGGCTCTTCTAGAAGAGTTCATTTCAAATAGTTTCAAATACTAAGAGAAACTCATTAGAAGCACGTCTCCCTACATACCAAGTCCTCTCAAGCCTCAGAGCTCCTTACTATAGTACACATGTATACTGTATAGTACACATGTATACTGTATAGTACACATGTATACTGTATAGTACACATGTATACTGTATAGTACACATGTATACTGTATAGTACACATGTACACATTTCAGCTGCACAGCCTAACAGCCATCCTTCCCTCCAGGATGGTTCTGAGCCCCCAAACCTTTCATTCCTGGGCCTGGACTGTTGATTGTGAACCAAAACTACCTGCTTCTTTTCTTCATAGTGGTCTTTCTGTCTGAAAGACTTCCTACTTCATTGTTTATGGGCATTGCCATCAGTGTATGGGTAGCTGAGATGCTAAGATGTGGAGCCAGAAGCTGGGTGATTAAAAAAAATAAACAAGTCAAGGTGCTCTCAGGTGTTTTGTTTTTTGTTTTGTTTTGTTTTGTTTTTTTAAATCTAATGGGGAGTGTGAGGGCAAGAAAATGAATGGGTGGTGAGAAATGGGATGGGATGGGATGAAAAGCTAACAGAAAGGCAAATCTATAAATTCAAGGAGGAAGAGGATGAGAAATAAAGTGTTTGAAGGAAGAAGTTGGGGGAGGAAACATCCTGCTTCCAAATCAGGAATCTGACATTTACTGGCTGGCTGATGTTATGCAAGCTACTCACTGACTCTAAGTGGAGATAAAATTGCACGAACTTTATGGGGTTTGTGTAAGGATTACAGAGAAGGCATGTATGTAATGTCCCGGACACAGTATGTGCCCCGTGATAAGCTCTCCATAACTGTCAGCTGTTAGCTTGGCTGGACCTGCCCTCCTCATTTCTCGTGCCTCTGCTTCCCCCAGCGGTCCCAGGCAGGGCCGGCTTAGCTCACCAAATCTGGATCAGGCAGGAAATAGCCTGCTTCAGCACACCTAGAAGCTGCAGGACCTGTGACAACAACCCGTGTCACTTCCAAAAGTGATCCTTGGACTCTGCTGCCTCAGCTTGTTTCCTCTTCCTTCCCCTGTCTCTTCCCTGCCACCCCCACCGTGCAGAATCCTAGTTCTAAATTCGACCCAGTCACCCGGCACTGTGCTACAATGCCCCTCTAGGACCAAAGTCCCGTCCTTTTTTCCTGGTTTAGGCAGTGATCACCCAATTGCTCAACAATCCACTTGCTAGGCTTCCCTCAATCATGCCACCCCCGTGTGAAGCACGCTGCCACTGCCGTGGCTTGCTAAGTTCTCTCTCTGACGACTGTGCTTCAGCCTTTCCCTTTTCAGAACGGGGGCTAATTCTTTGGAGTCCCAGGCTTCCTTAACCATCAGCCGAAGCTGTAAGGCCTGCCCGGGAAATGTGCATGAATTCACTGTCAGCCAGGAGAGAGTAACTACGTTGCCAACAGCAAATGTCCATGCCTTGCTCCTGGGAACCATCTAGAGAGCTGTGCTTCCCAGTCACTCAGGGATCCAGACTAGTGGAGAATCCATTTTGAACATGTGTTTCCATCATTGCTGAAACAGGAAGAAGGGTTATATGCTCTGGATTCTGTGTTTAAAAGATCCGTAACCGCTGTGTGGGAGTGAGCCGTGTTGCAGCAAGGGTGGGAGCAGGGAAGCCATTGAAGAAGCTTGATCCTGAGAGAGGTGTTGGTAATTTGAGCTGTACTGGTGTGTGTGTGTGTGTGTGTGTGTGTCTGTCTGTCTGTCTGTCTGTCTGTCTGGGAGGAGGAGGTGATGGCTTTGGGATATATTCCAAAAAAGACAGGCAAGATTTTCTTTCAGATTGGCTGCGAGGAGCAAGGCGAATAATAAAGTCAAGGATGGTTTCTGGCCAAGGTTTTTGCTTGAACGTGTAGATGGATGGATGGCATCCACTCTTAACTGGCATGGAAATGGCAGAATCTGAGGAATTATTAAGATTAAGCCCAGTGACACCTGAAGGGAGCCTCGGCTTTGAGTTCTTTTGTGGGGAGCCCCACCAGCTGCTGCATGATGGCTTACAAGACCATTTAAAAGGAGACTTTTAAAAGTGAACATGTTGATGAAGGACACACCTAGACAGCCACAGGAACACAAACACATCCATGTGTCTCAGATGCCACCCACACTGCTGGCCAGCCTCTTCTGGACCTCACGCAGTAGTATCCCCACCCCCAGGAAGTCCTTCAAGGTCTCTCTAACACATCCCCATCGATATTTTTGTTTCTGGTGGGAATGAACATTTTCTGATGATTTTTAGTTAAAGAAGCAGCAACCATGGCTGCCCCCACAATGGGGCTTCCTCTTAGGTTGATGCCCTCCTTGGAGGACTCCTGGGAGTAGGGTCAGCAGTGCTATGTGACCTGAAGTCTGAAGGACTTTTTCTCTGTCAAAGTGCTTTTCAAGCTAGGAAAATGTGAAAACCATAGTGATAGCACAGCCCTGAAACCAAACGTGCCCCGTTCCAGGTAGCGGTCAGCCACTTTTCAGAACAGCTTCTGACTAAACGTGGAACTGTTGCCTGGGTAGCTCATTAGAGGGGATCAGGGTTGTGGAAACTGGAAATAAAGTGAAGGTGTCTTAGCCAAGGACCGGTTAGATCCTGGCAGTTGCTTCTGCCTGAAGCTCACTTTATAGCCTCACTATTTCCAGGGCTCCAGCTGGACTTCACATAGGGGTGTGAGCAGGTACTAAAGGGCTGCGTTCAGCTTCAGCTTGCCAGACTTTCTCCCATAAATGACCAGTTGGGTAGAACATCAGTCTATGTATTCGTGAGGCAGAGGAGAAGAAAACGGGGTCCCGAAGCTGGGAGAGACGAGCCTTGTTCTAGCCCATGCTGGGAAGCAGCCTCATCGGGCAGGAAAAGCCCAGAGGCTTCTCTTGGATGGAAAGCAGGATTGGGATGCCTTTCCCTCCTACCTGGGGAAAGAAAAAGCTTGAGAGCTTCCTGTCTTCCCACCTTTATGGACCACAGAAAGCCAAGTGTCACTTAGAGTAGCTACAGCTCCTATACAGCTCTTGGGAGACAGGCAGTATTGCCTGCTTTTTGGAGTAATAATGGAGCCGAGCCATACAACTACCAAGTGGCTGTGCTAGGCTTTGAATCTAGTTGGTAAACTCTTGACAGTTACAAGTGAAGCTGCTTCCAAGGTGTAGCGACAGACAGGCTGTTCTCCTTATGCCTAGAGACGGATCAGAGGGCCACCATCTGTCAGTGAGCCTCACTGTGTCCTGTGACCTTCAGGATTCTTTCCAGTGTGCGACTGTCAGCTCTTTGGCTCTCCAGACCTGTGTTCCATCCAGTAACTTGGACAGTGGGTCAGAGGATAACCCCACAAAGGGATTAACCCCAGCATTCTATAGACCTGGAGGGAGCAAAGTCTACTGGGTTGCTTTTGATTTTATGTGTTTTGTGTGTTTGGGATTTGTGTTTGTTTGGAGGAGGATTTCTTCTTCAGGTTTTCTGAGATAAAAATTTGCTGTGTAACCCAGGTCTGTGTAAAACTTTTTGCTTCAGCCTCGAAATTCTCAAGCATCAGGAACCAAATGTGAGTGACCATATCCCAGGCTAAGGGACTTTTTGTTGCTATTTGGGGTACTGAGGACTGAACCCAGTGCCTCATGCATGCCAGGCAGTAACGCTACCAACTAAGCTGTGTGCCAAGTTCTGCCCTGCTTCTCTGAGCTGATGAGCCTTGTGCACTATAGACCAGTGCTGGACCTCTGAGCTACTACCCAGCCTGAGCCCAGCAGTTCTCCACGCGTGACACACTGAGCTCCAGGGTGTCCCAAAGTGGTGTTTCAAGGGTGGCTGTGAGTAGCACTGAATGCCTGTCATGTGTTGGAGATCTACGGGTCATTTCTTTTCAAAGGTGCCACTTTTGCTGTTGTTGTCGTATTGGGGATCAAATATAGGGCCTCAGTGTGCTGGCCCTGGGCTGCATCTTTATCTCCAAAGGTGCCACCTGTGCTCACAAACAAGCAAACAAAAACCAGTAAAGAAACACATTTAAAGCCCCAGAACTCGACAGTGAATGAGAGATGTGAATGAATGGATCCACTGTAATGAGAGCTCTGCTGCTGAGGTGTGAGTGTGTGTGTGTGTGTGTGTGTGTGTGTGTGTGTGTGTGCACGGGTGTGTGTATGGGTATGTGTGTATGGGTGTGTATGGGTATGTGTGTCTGTGTATGGGTGTGTGTGTATGTGCACAGGTGTGTGTATGGGTGTGTGTATGTGTGTGGGTGTGTGTATGTGTACGTGTGTGTGTGTGTGTGTGTGTATGGGTGTGTGTGTAGAGGTGTGTGCTGAGAGGAGTTTGTGCTAGAAAAAAAAGAGAAATCAAAAACAAAAGAATGGGATTAAAGTTCGAGTCGGTGAGATAGTTGCAGGAGAAAAGAAAGGAGAGCCAGGGCTACTGGATAGCTCTCTGTGGACCAGTGTTTCTGCCCAAAGTCTCACTCAGAACCCAGCGCCATCTGCCCACCTTGGCTCACCATAGGGTTATGTCACTCACAACCCAAAATGCATTTAAAGTACTTGCTCCTTAGCCTAGCTTACTTTAAATGCACCGAGACACTCACATTGTCTCATGGTTGGGGAAATCATCTACTACAGACATTATTATAAAGTGTTGGATAGATCATGTAACTTATTGGATACCTATATAAAAACAATGCCAACAGCACAAGACACCAGACAGTGGCCATTGTTTGCTCTTGTGACCAAGTAACTGACTGGGCGCTCAGGCTAGATGCTGCTTCCCAGCATCAGACAAGAATACTGTATCATGTATCCCTAGCTGAGGAAAGACTAAAGACTAAGTCAAAGTTCCCCTTGCATTAAATGTGTATGTCCTTTTGACTCATTGTAAGTAAAAAAAAAAAATCAGTCAAGCCATTGTAAGTCAGGACCATCTGTATTACTGTTCCTATTTTAAGGATGAAGATGTTGAGATTTAGTGAAAAAAGAACAACTTAAGTAAACCAGCTTACCGCAATCCAAGCTGTGCTCTTCATCCTCAAAACCTACATCCCTTTAAGATATCTTCTTTTTTTTGGTTTTTTTTATTTTTTATTTTTTTCCCAAAGTTTATTAAATTATGAAAGTTTCCATTTCCGCCCCTCCTCCCAACACCTTCCCACTCCCCTCCTCCCCCTCCTCCTCCCTCTCCATCCCTAAGAGCAGTCAGGGCTTCCAGCCCTGTGGGAAGTTCAAGTTCCTCCCCCCTCCCTCCAGGTCCAGGAAGGTGAGCATCCAAACAGACTGGATCCCAAAAATCCAGTATATGCAGAGGAAACAAGTCCCAGTGTCATTGTCAATGGCTTTTCAGAAAGACTCCGGGCCAGCCACATTCAGAGAATCCGGCCACATTCAGAAAATCTTGTTGGATCGCATGCTCGTTCAGTCCCAGTCCAACTGGCCTTGGTGAACTCTCATTAGATCAGTCCCCTTGTATCAGTGGGTGATCGCACCCCTCGCGGTCCTGAGTTTTTTTTCATGTTCTTCCTCCTTCTGCCCCTCATTTGGACCATGGGGGGCTCAGTCCAGTGCTCCAATGTGGGTCTCCGTCTGTATCGCCATCCATCGTCGGATGAAGGATCTGGGACTCTTGTCTATTTCCAATCTCCAGGAGGATAAGTTAAAATATCTTCTTCAATTAAATTTTTTGATTTCTTTTATATGTGTTAGTGTTTGCCTACATGCATGTCTGTGTGCCACATACATACCTGATGCCCAAGGAGGCCAGCAGAGGGCATCAGTTCCCCTGCAGCTGAAGTTATGGACAGTTGTGATCCATTACATTGGTGCTGAAACTTGAACCCGAACCCTCTGCAAGAACAAGTGCTCTGAACCCCTTAGCCATCTCTCTAGCTCGTCTACTTTTAGTTATATGAATATGTGTCTGTGTTGGTATGTGCACATGTGTGGGTACCTGCAGAGATTAGAAGAGGGCATTAGGTCCTCCAGAACTGGAGTTATAGGCAGTTAGGAACTGCCTGATGTGGGTGATGGTAACCAAATTGGGTCCTGTGTTAGAGCAGTATGTGCTTCTAACTTCATACTTCTAACTCTTAGGGCCTAACCTCTCTAGGCCCTAAGAGGGATTGTATGAGAGCAGGGATTAGGAAGCCACAAGAGCTTTGTTTTCTTGAAATTATTATTATTATTATTATTGTTTTTCGAGACACCTTTAATTAAAGGTGCACACCTTTAATCCCAACACTTGGTAGGCAGAGGCAGGTGGATCTCTGTGAGTTCAAAGCCAGCCTGATCTACAGAGCAAGTTCCAGGACAGCTAGGACTACACAGGGAAACCGTCTTGAAACAAACAAACAAATGAATGAATAAATAAACAAACAAACAAAAGACACTGTTTCCGTCTCTGCCCACTTTCAAACCAGATCCCTTTCTCCTCATAACTTCACTACTTTCTGCCTGTTTCTGTTTCCAGTACTAAAAGTACAGCAGGGCATCTGAGAACAGAGTTGTCTTTTTTTTTTCAGAGTTGTCTTTTTAAAAGTCATTTATTTATTTTGTTTTATGTGCATTGGTATTTTGCCTGTGTGTGTGTGTGTGTGTGTGTGTGTGTGTGTGTGTGTGTCTGTGAGGGCATCAGGTCCCCTGGAACTGAAGTTATACACAGGTGTAAGAATCCATGTGGGTGCTGGGATTTGAACCCGGGACTTCTGGATGGGCAGCAAGTGCTCTTAACCACTGAGTTATTTCTCTAGCCATAGAGTAGTCTTTAGACCTCATGTGAGGTCTCCCTTTGGGTACTGCTTCTCCAGCGTACGCTGTCTCAGGTAACCATGGAGCTGCCTCTATTGCGTCTGGAAGGCACCATCACTTGACAGTGGTGGGATTGCTTCATGCTGCTGAGGGGAGAAGGCAGACTGGTTAAGTCATCATTGTGATTTCCGTCGCACTCCTGTCAATCTATCGAGGCTATTAAAAGAGTTGGTAACTAAACCATAGCTTGAGTCTCATTCTGACAGTCAAGGGATAGTTGAAGTCACAGGGAAAGCCAGCGCAGGAAACAGAGTCACAGGAGGACACTGTCTCTTGACTCTAGGATCAGGAAGGAAGATCTGAGCGGACAGATGGAATACGGGGCCTATGTCCTACAGCTGGCTCTGGGATATTTTCTTAGAGCACTGAGAATGACTTGGAGAAAGGAGAAGGGACATAGAGAACTCTGGTATAGCTTATACACCCATGGAACTCCCCAAACTCAGTGGGTGAGTCAGATTTCCTTACAGAGACAAAAGACCTGACAAAGGGCTTAAAGAGAGGGAAGAGTTACTGTGCCATTGTCATTGGTCCTGTTGACTCGGGCCCATGGAGAGGCGGAAGATCATGGCAGGAGCAGGTGGCAAAGGCTACTCATGTCAAGCAGGAAGTAGAGATAAGAGAGATAGAAAAGGGACAGAGCAAGACATATTCCCCAAAGGATCTGCCTCCAGTGGGCTACTTTGTCCAGCTAAGCTCCACCCCTGAAGTTACTCACTGAGTTATCTCCTAAGCCCTCTGCTTGGGTTTCTAAGTCTAGATTTGACACTAGTTGATTGACCTTGGGACAGACTACTTAACCCTTCTGTTTTCAAGTTTCCTCGCTTATATTCTTTGTAATGATTAAGTGCAATAGTACATACAGAGTGCTTTCAAGTGTGTCTGGAGTGTGCAAAGGATTCAATCAATGTTAGTTATTATAAGCAACAAGGACCAATAGCCTCCATAGAAATGCTGGCCAGCTCAGATCTGGGGATGCCAACTTCAGGTTCTTTTGTGGAACACACAAGTGAAAATTGACTACATGTATTTACGCTTGGACACATTTAGGTCAGAAATAAAAATTTGAGAGTTATCAGTTTCTGAATGTCATTGAAACCTTGGAATATCTTACAGGGAGAATCTGTAGGGAAATAAAAGATGGCTTAGGAACAATTCCTAAGAGCCCTCAACACCTTAGGACTGGACAGAGGCAAAGGAGACCACTGAGATGGTTGGGTAATACCCAGAGATGAGCAATATTTTTGGGGAAAGCCAAGGGGTAACTCAGTGGTAAAACACTTGCTTAGCAGGCATGAGGCCCTGGCTTCCATCTCTAGCACTGGAGGAAAAATCAGAAGGAGAACAATAGCCTTCCAGAAGATAGGTGATGCCTCAGCATAGAGGCAGTGGCTGACCGTGGTAGGGCTTAGGAGAGGCCAGCGGAAGCACAGGAACCACAGTGGGAGTTAGACCTTTGGCCCATGGTTCCCATGAGTGGGTAGAACTGGCCCTCAGACTACATGGAACTGAAGAATGGGAGTGAAGACGTGGAGAGAGCTAGTATGACTGGTCCCTTCCAGAAGTTTGCTAAAGGGAAGGGAACTGAGGGCTGGAGTGGGGGGAGAAGGCAGGCTTCAGTGTTCCTGGGGAAGAGGCAGTGTAGAGGGAAAGGTGTTAGATGCTGGAGGGGGGGCATTGAGACTTGAGATTCCTGGGGTGGTAGGAAATGCTCATAGATGTTGGGGGTCACATCAAGCGAAGGGGTCTGGGAGGACACCAAGGCAACTCGGATAATAAGCTATGGGAAGCCGCACGATGTCTGAAAGCTTCTCTTGTGGAACTCAGAGACGGGCTTGTAGCAAGGCCGATAGAGAAGGTTCAAATGCTCCCAGGGCCACCACTCAAAGAGGATTGCCTGGCCATGCTGGGGCCCTAGTGCTTTGGTGATGCCTCCTGTCTGTGTAGTTCTTGGGCCATAACAGAAAGTGTCAACATTTTGGATTTTGTTGACATTTGGGGGATTTGCAAAATGCATGAAGGATGGTTAATGAGACAAAATGAGGATAAGACAAGTGGGTAGTTGAAGTGACTAACTGGAATTTGCCTTGTTCTCTGAGAAGTAGCTATTTCTGATGCTGCCAATAATTCTGTTTCCCAGTCTACTTCTTAGATTCTGCTCACTAAAGGCCTTTGTACTGCCTTGAACTCTCCCCCCACCCCTGTGTGTGTGTGTGTGTGTCCCTCTCTCCTCTCCCGGTGGCACTTTCAGATTCCACAGGAAAGTAGAGTTGAGAGCTGAGTGCTAACTGGTCATTACTATGGTGATAGACAGCTTAACACCCACTGGCTGCTGGACAACCTATGGGTTTCTCTGTCCTGAGTCAGGATTCTGTCTGGTCCAACTAGCTGTACCTGGCATGAACATTCTTTAGAAAGTGTTCTTGGGAAGCAGAAGAGCTAAAGAACTTGAGCTCTGGACAAGCAAGATGGTTCCAAGGGTATAAAGGTGTCTGTTGCCAAGCCCGATGACTGAATTAATGGGCTGAACTCATGGGAGGATCCACATGGTGGAAGGACAGGCATATCTATTTCTGTGGTTGTCCTCTGACCTTCCCTTGTATGCTGCAGTGTGCGCGCACACCACACACAACAAACAAACAAGCAAATGTAATGAAGAATAAATTTTCCAAGAATTTTAGTGTTAAGCCAGGGCTGGCTTTTCAGGATGCAGACACAGATATGAAAGTCCAGCCCTGCCTGAGTTGTCGAGTGAGCTTAAGGCCAGTCTAGGCAACTCAGTGAGAGTCTGCCTCAAACATTTTCTTAAATAAGAAGAGGAGCCTGATGTGGTGGCACACACCTTTAATCGCTGATCTCCAGAGGCAGAAGCAGGTGGATCTCTGTGAGTCCCAGACCTGCCTCTCCATAGTGAGCTCCAGGAAATCCAGAAGTGTATAGTGAAACCTTGTCTTTATAAAATCAAATCAAAAGAGGATGTGAGTTATCACTTAGTGGTAGAGTGCTAGCCCGGCACGTGCAAGGCTCAAGGTTCAATCTCCCCTACACACACACACACACACACACACACACACACACACACACGCACATACATATACTGAGTTCTGGAACTAGACTAATTAGTTTCAATTCAGGCTGGCTCCTTTAGTCTTCATTCCAGTTTCCTCCTTTCTAGAATGAGTTCAGGCCAAGTGCCTGCCTCATCAGTTCTTTGTAAGGGCCAAATAATACGTGAATGCATAGAGCACACAGTTCTTTGCTGGTAAGTGTTGCCACTTACTATCATTACTAGTGTGACATGTTCCCTGGGAAGGAAGTGGGAAGGGCCTAGCAGACGTGAGCCAGACTCCACCCCCCTGAGAGAACAGCCTTCTTTCATTTCCACAAGTCCTTTGCCACTTCCTACTCTGTTGGCCTTTCTGCAGGGAAGGCTCCCCCAGGCTCTAAAGGCCTGAAGACTGCCATGGTCTGGGAACCCAGGTGCTGAGTCTGCTTGTTGCTGACTGGGGAGCAATCTTAGCTGTCTGACCCCTCCAGCCCGGTCCTTGGTTTCTATGAGTCACAAGTCTCTATGCTAAGCAACTTCTTTTGGAAGTTGGGGAGGAGGGAGGGAGAAGAAAGGAGGAGAGCAGCTGCAGCCTTGCCTCTTTCTGAGAGGCTCAGCTCAAATTGTAGAAATCTTTCCTTTACACCTATCATGAGGGGATTTGGGGCCTCACTGTCACCAGACCGCCACACTAAGCCAGACAGCTGATGTGGGAGCAATGCTTTCTCAAGCACCCTGACATCTATGCCATCTATCGTTCATGTAGCCCCAGAAAAGAATGTAAACTGCCGACTCAGGAAAAGGGTGTGAGTCTGAAAGGTACGGGGCTGGAGAATGGGCTTCTAGAAACATTCCCTCTCATGCCTGCATAGAACACATCCCTGGTCACTTGGCCTGAGTTGGTATTTTCCCAAGTTGTATGTTCCCATGATTCTTTGGTTAAGACCATGGTTGACAGAATGTGAAATAATTTCAGGTGGTACATGACTGAACATATACAGTTTTAAACTTCAATAGCTGTGATTTTTTTTAACAATTTTTGTATTGGTGCTCTGATTGGATGTATGTCTGTGTGAGGGTGTCAGATTCCCTGGAACTGGAGTTACAGACAGTTTTAGCTGCCACGTTGGTGCTGGGAATTGAACCTGGGACCTCTGGAAGAGCAGCCAGTCCTCTTAACCACGGAGCCATTTTTCCAGCCCTGTGAATTTATTTTAGTATCTTTTAGAGTAAAACTTTAGTGCACTGAATCTTGGAGCTTCAAGGATGTTGTTTGTTTAGAAATATGTGGAAGTTTTTTTTTAAGAAACAATATTAAGAAGAGCAATTTAAGAAAAAAATATTAAATAGATTATTGGGGCAGTTGTTAAGCAAAAGGTTATGATTTTAGAATTTAGACTGGGATTTTAGACTCACTAGACCTATGTAAATGGCATCTTTTCTTTTTTTTTATTCAAAATGTGTTTATTGGGATGGTTCCCACTCATCTCGAATCAGGTGCTTTTCAGTGCTGCTTCCTCCTGAAGGAGCATCCTTCTGTCAGTCTTGCTTTCCCGCCTGTAGGCTGACAGAGGACAGTGGAGCAGCCAACACACAAGACTACCATCTGTGCATGGCTAAAGACCGTGGTGATTTTATAGCATCCTGGGCACTTCACATCCGTAAAGTAGGAATTGGGGCTCTGTACCAGGCGCTTTTTCTTGTGTTTCCTCTTTTCCTCCTCTGGAGAGGGATGAAGGAGATCCTTTGCGAGAGGCGTGTTCTCGTAGGGAGGTCATCACCACCGGAAAGGCATGGCATCTTTTCTTGTGTCTCTTTTGCTCTTACCCCAAAACTTAGGCACTTTCCCTCCCTCTCTCCTTCTCTCTCTCCCCCTCCCTCTCTCTCTCCCTCTCTTCTCCTCCCTCCCTCCTGATTCCTTCCTTTCTTTCTCAATCTCAGTAGTTGCACTGGCCAATCGCTCCATTCCTCTTCACTCCTCCTCTGGACCGTCTCCTGCACCGTGTGTGACCTGCCAGCTGTCATCACTCGCCTGAGCCCCATAGCCTCGGTCTGCAGTTGTGCCTCAGTACCCAAGTAATCTTCCTCTAGGACAGCTCTCAGCAGCACTTCCTCCCACACTGGTGCTCCAGTGGGTACCGGTCCAGGGCCAGATCCTGAACCAGCATGTTCCAGCCTTTGGCCATAGCTCTGATCAACTGTCTTCTTAGCTCTCCCAGTTCCCGTCTAGGTCCTACCTTAGTCTCGTTGCTCCTCAGACACACTGTATTGACTTCTGGATTTGGCTCTTCCTATACACCTTGACTAAGAGCCTGTCCTTGGGCCTTAACATCTGTTTATTGTTTTCATAGATTGCTATTTGTGTTGACTTTTGTTGTTGTCATTTTGAGACAGAGTCTTGCTCAATTAACCTAGGCTGGCCTGGGACTTGTTTCATAGCATCAGCTGGCCTTGACCTTATGACACTCTTACTATCCGGGCCTCCCAAAAGCTGGGGTTACAGGTGTATGTCTGGCTATTTGCTCCTTTTGTATCTCTCTAAGCAGGTTTGCTCTGGTAAAGAAGTGTGCTTTCCACTTCTTCTGTACCTCTTTGATACTTAGTAACGTGCCAGGTACTCAGTAGGTATGGTTGGGCATGCTTTGTGCTACCGAGCAAGAGAAAACCCAATCTGCAGTGACCTGAACGAATACAAGTTGTGCTCCTTTTTCACAGGACGGAATTTTAAAGGCCACTGGTTGGCTATTCTGCCACACATAGCAAACCATCATTCGGCCACCATCGTATTTATTGCCTTGTAATTACGAAGTGGCTGCTGCAAATCCAAGTATTCCATCTTCATCTTAGCGGCAAGAAATAACTGCTTCCTCCTCACGGTCTTTGTTCTGTTGCCTTTAAAGGGAGACTTTCTAAGAGACTGTCCCTCGTGTTTCATTCATTACAACTGTGCCATGTGCTCCATCTTAGACCGATCTGGGTCTTCCTTGTCTGATAGGAAAATACCTTGATGAGCCACTTGAACAAACTCACGCCTGTTAACAAGCCAGAAGATGAAGAGGGTGGCTGTTAGATAGAGAGCCCCAGTGTCTGCCATATAACCCAATAAAGACCGGTTTACATAAACATCGAGCTGTTCTGCTCCGGAGTCAGGTCCCGAAACTTGCCCAGGTTAAGACCAAGAGCTTTCCAGAAATAATAATAAAAAAAAAGTTATCTTTTTTAGCCCACCCATTCCATCTGTGCCCAAGTGTCCCTGACTCCCCTGTTGGAAGGCTAAGGTGAGTTCCCAGCCCGGCCTCTCCCATCTGAGAGGAGGACCTTGGGCAGATCTGAGAGCTGTCCTGTTAGATGACTGGTGGGTAGGTGCAGTCCGACCTGCAGTCCGTGCAGACCGACGTCACCCAGTTTGGGCTCTTTGGCTTCCATATATGCTTTTCTAAAGCACTTCTGAAACAGAACTAATGTCCAGTGAAACAATATAGAGGGTATTGTCAAAAGCAAACTATATAGTGTTATTTATTATGACGTCAAATAGATCCTATCAGTACAGTCAATTATAGGGATCTGACAAGCAGACTGCCTGTGTTAGTATAGTCATTATATAACATAGTCGCCAAGTGGGACAAGTCTGCAAACAAGTGCTGTGCAAAAATACACGCACAGAAGAATGTCGAGTGGAAAGGGAGACCATGATGGTAGGTACATACTATGTCAAAGGTACTTGTGTGTTTTGGCAAATACCAAGGAACGGCTGCCAAGTTTGAAATCAGAGCCACATCAGGCTGAAGGTATGGCGCAGGTTTAGCTCAGTGCAGAGTGTTTGCCTGGCATGCACAAGGCCCTGGGTTCCAGCCTAGCACGGCATAGGGGAAGAAGGCATTAGGCAAGTGAGCCCAGTGTGTTGCGATTGAGGAGCAATTCTGAAGCAGCTGGGGGTCACTCATGGGGGAGTTCAGTTCAACTGGACTTTAGAAAGATGAGTCTCCAGCTCTGTCCCCCTTGTCCTCGCGTGACAAAGGCAGAGAGGTTCAACTAGAGCTTGCACTTGTACTTGGGCTCATTTTCCCAGCAGACTGCATTCTGAGTGTGGAGAGAGATCCGGCTGTCATGGACACCTTCACCATGCCCGGTGACTGGTAAGACCCCGCTTTGCTTCTCTCTCACAACTGACGGAGCATTTGGATGGCAGTGTCCACGGTTATTCCAGAATAGTGCGTGTTACTGTGAGAAGACTCAGTGTGAGTTCCTTCTTGAGGTTTCTTGGTATGGGTTGTGTTCCCCCGTCCAGATGTCATCCAAGGTTTGTACTGCGAATTTCTGGACAGGACATGAAGAAAAGCCAGACCTCCGACTCTGGCTGCTCACGCTGGCAACTCTGCCAAGGGTGTGGTGTTGCTTCAGAGGATGGCTCTTTCCTAAGAGTTTACTGAAGAGGACTGTGTTTTTGCTGGCTCAGGCCTTCTAGTTTTACTCAAGAGTCTGAAGACTGAAGGGAAGCAGCATGGCGGGGGAGGGGGAGCAGTATCTTGTTTTGTTCTTTTCCTGACCACCAGCTACCCAGCAAGAGCTGTCCTTTATTCAGTGGTCACGTGCTACCCCCAGCTTTGATTCCTGGGAAACATGCTCCAGCAGAAGTTACCCAGAGTCACTGACTCGGGGAACCAGCGGCTGCAGAATTCACTCAATCCAATTTCTTTGAGTCGGTTGCTCTGTTGTGAGCTTTCTGCTGGGTGCTGGGTTTGCAATTGTGGACTAGATCAGGCCACTCCCATCACCAAGCTGCATTAGGCAGCAACTGGATAGGGTGGTACCTTCCCAGAAGAGGGAGAACTGAGGTTCTGGAACAATGCAGGAGAAATGTCCCCCTACACACACACACACACACACACACACACACACAAAGGAATGGGGAAAGGGGCATCAGCAAGGACTTGGCAGAGGGTGTTGTGTCTGGGACTGGATCTGGCAGAAGAAGAGGCAGTGGGTGAAAGAGACATAGGGATAAAAGGGACCCAGGCAGAGAAGAGACCATTACCAAGGCTCAGCATGAAGAAAGAGACCACAGATGTCAGGCATGTTGACGTGTGTACCTGTTGTCCAGGCTCTTGGGAAGCTCTGGCAGAAGGATTGAGGCTGCTGTGACAGAGCGAGTTCAAGGCCAGCCTGAGCTACACGGTGGAGCAATTTGAGAGATGGAAAGGTGGGAGTGGGGAGCCTGTGCGTTGAAAAACTGTACAGAGCCATTCAGGAGGTGCCGGAACGCTGCAAGGTAAGGCCGAGAAGCTTGACAAGGACTCCTTGGGAAGTGCCTGGGGACCCTGAGGAGACTGGATTTAACTTACAGCATGATGAGGGGTGACCACATAGCTCTGAGCAGGAGAGTGACGTGATTTGACTGGCAGTCTTTTTGGCAACAGCAAGAACAGTCTATAAGTGACCAAGAGCAGAAGCAGCCATCTGGGAAAGGAGCGCATTCTCCCTGTGTTGGTGGAGCAGGCGAGATAGGAGACCGTGCCTGTTGATTTATGGACGTGAATGAATACCTTAGGTGTGCTGGCACATTGTCATGTGCCCAGCCCAGCTGAAGTACTTGCAGATACCTCATGCTCACAAGAACTGCTTTTGCTAATGCACTCTTCCTGATCTGGAAATGGAGGCACAGAAAGATTCAATAACTTGACTGAGGCCGCACAGCTAATAAGGTGTCAGACCTGGAATTCAAACTCCCTGTAGCCTCACTCGAGAGTTCTATGCTGTTTCGTCTGCGGGGTCCTTCAGTCACAGTGCATTCTAGAACTAGAGGCAGAATGATCTACAAAACAAGACCCAGTCTTTGTCCTCGTGGAGTTCACAGTCTCGTGGAGGAGGCAGATAGCAACCAAATGGCCACACGGACAGATGGACACATGTTCTCAGAGCCCATGATAGGACCTTCGACCTAATCAGGGAGGTCAGAAGGTTCTCTGTGAAGCGGATACGTGAGGTGACAGGTGATGTATGGAGGATGCATGGGAACTGCTGAGGAAAGATGGGAAGAACAGAGGACTAGCAAGTACAAGGACCGTGTATGCGAGTGGCCATTCCCCTTCATTTCCCTGGTGTCTTGCTCCTCCCCCATTCCCTGCTTTTCTTCTATTCCCCTCCCCCACTCACAGGCTGTCTCCCCACCCAGTCTTCCCCAGGACAGAGCCCCAAACATTCCTGTATTTTGCTAGTCCGGCCTTTTCCTCCATTCACTCCAGCAATTCCTAGGTTCTTATTTGCATTTATTTTTACATTTCATTTGTGCTTGATTTTTGAGACAAGGATACACACACACACACACACACACACACACACACACACACACACGTGCACACACACAGTCCCTGGCCCACATACAGAGGTTAGAGGACAGCTCGTGGGAGTAGATTCTCTCCTTGTCAGGTTAGGTGGCAAGTGCCCCGACCTGCTAAGCCATCTCACCAACACCAATCCTTCATTCATGACTCTTTCAAGACTTGCTTAGGCTGTGCAGCTTCCTTCCTGACCTTGCCCCACAGACATACCTCTCAGCTCCCCCAGATGGATTAAAAGGCTGGGATGGACGGAGTCAGATGTGAAGGGACATGGTTTGAGGAACGTTTAGCACTTTTCATGCGCCATTGAGCAGTTGAGACTGAGAAGCATCCTTGCTTCTTGGCAGAAGGACTGTTTTCTGTATAGCTCCCCACTGCTTTGAAGAAGGAGAGGACATTAAGAACTCATAGTTACTGAAATCCTACTGAGTGCCTGGCTTGGTGCTGGATGCCTTTCTAAGCTGTGTCCTTCACAGCCATAACAAACTTTATGAGGTGGTGATGTCATTCACATTATCTGACATGTGCTTCTTCCCTGTGAGCTCTGTGAGAATATGGGACAGTCTTTGACTTTGCATCTCAGAGACCATGGGCTCCGTGCTTGGTGAGTACTTTGATTTTTTTCTTGCAGTGCTGGATTTTGAATCCAGGGTCTTATGTGTGCTAGGTGAGGATGCTGCCACTGAGGTACACTCCCTCTAATGCCGGTCCAGGAAACACTTTTTGCAGGGACTTGATTGATGATGCTATTTCTTCAAGGCAGCATGCATGGCCTAGGGCAAAAAACCTCTGAGACTTGGGGCTCTTCACTGGCTTTGTGACTTGGACAATCAGTTTCATTTTTCTGGGACGATTTTCCTCAAATGTAAAATGATAATAGTGACTCCTTTATCCTGGAGGGCTGTGAGCACATGGAGGAGGCTCGGTGAACTCCAAAATGCTTTCCAAATTGGTATGTGGGACGCCGCCACACTTACTCGAAGCTAGACTTTCCTTTTAAAGATTTATTTTATCTATGTATGTGTGTTCATTTATGTGGCTTTTAGAGGTCAGCGGTGAGGAGTATGGCTCCTCAGACTTACAGGAGTTTGTGAGCCGTCATACATGGGTGCTGGGAACCACACTCAGCTCCTGATAGAGCAGTAAACACTCCTAGTCGCAGAGCCGCTTCTGCGGTCCCAACTGTCAGCTAAGCTGCAGTTCCCAAATGCAAACGGATGGCCTTCCTTTACAAACTGACTCTTCTGAGTTCAAAAAGGAGAAAAATAATAATGCAGTTCTCCGGAAAGCCAGATCTCTTCTCCTCCTCCTTCCTTTGCTTCCTCTTTCCCCCTCCTCATCCTCCTCTCTCTCTCTCTCTCTCTCTCTCTCTCTCTCTCTCTCTCTCTCTCTCTCTCTCTCTTTCTCTCTGCAGTTTCCACAATGTCATTCCAACTCAGAGATGTTAAAACTTCCTCTTGTTGATGGCATCTTGGTTTTAGTAAACGACTGTCGCTTGAAAAATGCCACTACTTAGTCAAATGAAATGTTGGCAGCACTGTGCCGGAGCCCCTAAATAACAAAGTTAGTAGTGGCTGCCCAGGGGGAATACCCTGGACCCTGAGAAGACTCCAGAAGGTTGAGAAGGAGTGTGTCAGGAGACAAAGGGTGGGAAAGATACAGGCAAGAATGCTGGGCTGGGCTGGGTCTCGGCATCTGGATGCTGTGGGCGCCACCCAGCAAGTTGGCACCTCTAAGCTGCCCTAATCAAAGACTGTGGTGCTGTGGAGTATTCTGGAGTGGAAATAAGTTGCTGTAATCTAGACAACCAGTTAAGGATGGAAATCTCTAAGGTCTCTGCTTCAGACAGAAACTGAACACCTCTGCTGAAGCCCAAAGATGGTTGCCCCTTCAGGCCACCTTGGTGGCTGCTTCAGATCCCCAGCCCTTCTTTAAAAAATATTTTATTCGTTCATTATGTGTTATGCATGTGTCTCTGTGTGGGTGTGTATGGGTGTCTCAGGAGGCCAGAGGTGTCAGATTCCCTGGAGCTGGAGTTACAGGTGGTTGGAAGCCACCAGACAAGTGTGTTGGGCTATGAATTCAGACCGCCAGAAGAGCATTAGGCACTCTTAACCATTGAACCATCTCTTTAGACACCCTGCCCGCGTTTGGACTTTTAGCCCCCAAAGCAGCTTCATTGATGCAGCAGCCACTCAGCTCTGTGGGAATGGCAAGAGCTCACAGCTGGAACACACAGGCTCAATCACAAGCGCCACACACCCTCTCCTTCACCTTTCGCACACCAGAAAAGAAAAATCCAGGGAGAGGGCAGAGGTGGAGGGGGGGGGGAGTTGTCGAAGCTGGCTTCTTGCCCTGGAATGCCTGCCACATGGCCTGCCTGGGGATGCGGGTGGGGAGGTGAGTTCCATGGCTCCCTGCTTGCTGTGTGACCTCTGGCCTGCCGGCAGCCACAGGAGGTTCTGCACTGCTGTGAGGGCCAGTACTTTCCATGAGTGCTCACGGTGTCACTGCGTGAGCATGTGCTTTCCAATTCCAAGCAGCAGTCTGGATTATCCATTTCTTACTTTTCTCCAGACCTCTGTTTGAGCCATTAGAATTTTTTTTTCTACCTGGAATCCTTTGGCAAGTGGGTGAAGCCACAAGTTAGTCCACGTGGGACATAGGCCAGGTGCCTGCTGGCTGTCCATCTGGCCCAGGCAAAAGGCAATGGGTAACTTCTAGGAGAAAGCCCGTGGGGGCAGGAGTGGAAGGTAAGGCCAAGGAGCTGTAGTAGCCATGCCCAGATTCATGACCCAAGCCTGGCCAACAATACTTGGCAGGCTCCCTGGCTCCCTGTTTAGGGCAGGTCACCATGGTGCTTGGCTTGCTGGCACATAGGGGTTGGAAACAGAGCAGAGACATGAGCCCAAGAGTGGGGGCAGGGGTTACAATAGGAGAGAGCAGGACTTCTTGCCCTAGTTCCAACTGGGTTTTGAGTCATCTGCAGAGTAGCGTGGCTGCCATCCGGAGAAGCCCCTATGCCCTTATGGCCCCAGGGATTCCTGCCACTGTGAGTGCTTACGCTCTTCCCAAGGGTCCGTTATCTGTGCCATGGCTCTACTTCCTCCACTGACTGGCAGATTTTTCTTATGCCTAGTGAGCTCTTCCTGCCCCTGCAGCTGAGCTTGGACAGCTTTGTTTATCACCCCCACTGTGAGCCAAGCAGCCACTTCTGTAGACCGCTTCTGTGGGGGATGTCTCCCATACCCTCTCAGTATCTGCGCTGGCTTAATGTTTAGCAGCAGCCTGCGGAGGGCTGGCGAGAGGGCTTAATGGTCCTTTT
The DNA here is from genome assembly GCF_982192425.1 of Myodes glareolus. Lineage (NCBI taxonomy): Eukaryota > Metazoa > Chordata > Mammalia > Rodentia > Cricetidae > Myodes > Myodes glareolus. The sequence goes on along the minus strand of NC_142053.1, from coordinate 82,256,005 downwards.
GAAGAAAGCATTAGAGCTAAGTCTAAACTTCTGGGCTTGGTGTTCAAAGGCTTCTACAACTGATCCTGATAATACACAGCATTCCCATGCCACATATTTCAACTACCAAGATACACATACACACATGCACATACATACATTGAATACTTGGACGTCTGGCAGTATGTAAGGGATATGGGAAATGTGGCTAGAATGTTCTCTGTTTTTATTTTGTATTTGACGTCTCATAGGTATAAGTATGTTGTCAAATTTTATTCACAAGTTTACAGTTTCCAACTTTGTGTATCTACATATGTTTGAATGGTCAGTATTTAATCTAGAAATTGGTATGTTCATGTCTGCCTTTTACTGCCAGGTGGAGCAAACCAGCTTGTCCTTACTGTTCAGATACGAAGCTAACATAAAGTACCCCCTCCCACAGGTATGGTGGCTCATGTTTGTCAGCCCAGCCCTTAGGAGCCTGAGGCAGGAGGGTTGCCAAGAGTTCTAGGGCCGGTCTGGGCAAACAGTGAACCCTTCCCAGAAAACATGAAAAAAAGATCACAGACTCCAATACCATCCATCTCTCAATGCCCAGCACAAAGGCCACCTCCTTCTGGAGCTCCCTTGGCCTCTTCCAGCTGGGCAGCCTTTCTTTCCCCTCCTAGCTATGCCCCCAGCTTCCTTGGCTTTACTCCAGCATCTCCAGCACATCCACTCTGAGGTCACAGTTAGCAGTGCACTCCCCCTCCACCCCATGGCCTATGCTCCCAGAAAGCACAGGTCTGTTCTGGTTCCTTCTCAGCACCTTCAACTTCTACAGCCGAGTCTGTGCTTGAATCCTCCTGAGGATGCAGGCTTGCCTCTGCTATAATTTACCTGCATCCAGACAAGCTGCCGAAACCTCCAGTTTTTCTTTAAGGAGAAGAATCATCCCCTTCCAGCCTAGGGCACTGAGTAAAGGGGTTTTTCACTTCTCCCTTTACTTCCATCTCCTTTCCCACAGCACCTGTGTGACAGGCTCCTCCCCACAGTTAGTCCTTGCTGGTCATAAACAGGATGAGAGCCTGAGGAGACAGAGGTCACTCAGTCTTTCCCTCCCCTTAGCCTTTAATGCTGGACAGGAGAGAGGGGGGAGAAAGGGAGGAAGAACTTATGCTAAATCTAAAATATACATAAATTTGGGCCCAGGGAAATGGCTCAGTGAGTAAACTGCCCGCTGTATTAGCATGAAGACCAGAGATCAGATACTTAGCATACATGTAAAATCTGGTCATGATGGCACATGTCTGAAACAACAGCACTGGGACAAGCAGATCTCTGGAGCTCATTGGCCAGCCAGACTAGCCAACCTGTGAGTTCCAGGTTTAGGTGGAAGCTGGTCAGTGGTATGCATGCCTTTAATTCCAGCGCTCCGGAGGCAGAGGCAGGTGGATCTCTGTGAGTTCGAGTCTAGCCTGGTCTCCAGAGCGGGTTCCAAGACAACAAGGGCTACACAAAGAGATTTTATCTCAAAAAAGCAAAACAAAACAAAACAAAAAAGGTGGAGAGCAAACAAGGAAAACACCTGACATCAACCTGTGACTTCCACGGGCAAGTAAGTGCATACACACGCGCACATATATGACCATTCAAACACACACATACACCACGCACATAGATAATAGAAAAAGAAAACTATTATAGATAAAACTTACCTGTTTTGCCATTTTAAGCATACAGTTTAGGTGGCTTTAAGTGTAATCATATAAAGTGCAACTGTCATCAGAACTTTTTGTCTCCCCATAAGAAACTCTGCCCATTCATTAATCAGCATGTCCTCCTTTGATTTTTCATCCATCCCCTTATAAACCAGAATTTTATCTTTTGTCTCTATGAATTGGCCTATAAGTACTTCATATACATGGAACCACACAATATAGGTCCTCTATACCTGGCTGTCTTTCACTGAGCATCATGTCTTCAAAGCTAATCTGTATTGTAGCGTGTGTCAGAATTTCCTTCTTTTCAATGGCTTAAGGGTGTTCATTGATTATTCTGTAGAATTTGTCCACTCACCTGTCACTTGCAATTAGGTGGCATCCATCTTTTTGCTGTTGTGAATAGAGTTGTTAGGAACATGAGTCTCCAAGTTCTTGCTTTTGATTCTTTTGGATATGTGTATGTGCAGAAGTAGAATTGTTGGTTTTCTTTTACATTCTTTTACTGTGTGTGTATGAGATGAGGTTGTGTGTCAGAGGACAACTTGCTTCTTTCTCTTCCCCATGTGGGTTCGGGGGATTGAACTCAGGTCATCAGGCTTGGCAGCGGGGGCCTTTACCCACTCAGCCATCTCACCAGCCTGTTTTTTGTGCTTAAGACAGAGTCTCATAACCGAGGCTAGCTTGGAACCGTCCGTGTAGCTCAGACTGGTCTTGAATTTCCTATCCATCTGTCTCAGCCTCCTGAGTACTGGGAATACAGGCAGGTGGCACCTCATGTAATTCTCCTGTCTAGTCACCAAGCAGTCCTGATCCTGCAGAGCTTCCAGGGTCTCATGAAATCTGGTACTTATATGGTGATATCGCTATAATTCTTGTAATTCTGTGTTTAAATTTTCGAGAACCAACATCCTGTGTTCCACAGTGTCTGACTCATTTTACAACTCCTCCAGAGATATAGCAGGTTCTGGTTTGAATACGTCTTCCAAACACCTCTCCACGGTGAGGAGTGTGAAGTGGCATGTCATTGTGCTTCAGGCTGGAATTTGTCAAGTGACTATTGATGTTGAGCAGTAGTCTTGTGTCGGGCTCCGAAGTCTTTGACCTGCCGTCGAGACTGCACATCTAGCACTGTTTCTTAGGAGCTCTTGAAAGTGAGATGTTCCTGTCGTTTTTCAGGCTAGAATGTACTTGACTTTAACAAATTCTTTGTTGTACGGTCAGTGGCCTCTGGACTCGCTGTACTAAAAGCCTGCAAACCCATAGCCACTGAGTCCTGCAGCTTCTCTCTCCTTTGCCCGTGGTGAGGTGTTAGTTTGCTTGCTTTGTGTGTGTGTGTGTAAGTGCCAGTGACATGCTCTACCACTGAGCTGTATACCCAGAACTGATTTTGAGAAACATTGTTTTGCTGAGTTGTCTGGGCTGGCTTCAAGGTGTCCAGCTTGATCCTTTCGCTTGAGTAGCTGAGATTACAGACTTTACCCATCCTTTCTGAGTTGTAATGGCCATAGCCCTTGGGTTTCTTTGATTCTCTGTTTTCTGTTTATTCTCTATTTTGCTAGCTAACAAGCCATCCTAAAAGGAAAAGAGTCAGGGAATGGAGAGGAGGGGAGACGCAACAGGTAACGGATCTCTTTAAAGCCATTTTCTGGTTCAAACAAAGAACAAAACAAAACAAGACGGCACACAAAGCTGCTTCTCTCTCCACGCAAAGCAAGCCAGCCCTTCTTCTTCTGCCAAGGAGCTCCAGCACATCTTACCAACTTAGCAGTTTTCTCTCAGTCTAATTCACGAAGAAGAGAAGCAGATCCGAACAGGAAGTGTCAAATGCCTGCATTAGTCATTGCAAATGTCATCAAGAACTACTTTTTTTTTTATTGTCTATGTGTAAAGAGCTGGCGACTCCCACGTAGGAAAACAGGAAACCTGTGCTGGATGCAGTGACTCTGGCCTGCCATCCCAGCTTCTCAAGAAGCTGAGGTAGGAAAATCACCAAGTTCACGGCCAACCTAGAAAACTCAGCAAGGCTCTATTTAAAAGCTTAAAAATCTCCCCTCTTCCATATTAAGGACTGAGGGTTTGGATTGGTGGCTAAGTATTTGTCTAATGTGCACAAAATGAAAAACTTCAAAGGAAGCACCTCCCAACTCCTAGCAATGTCTGAGTATATTCAGGCTGCTATATCAAAATTCTGTATACTTTGTAATTTATAAGTAATAGAAAGCTATTAATTATAGCTCTAGAGGCTGATAAATCCAAGAACAAGATGCTGGCACATTTGGTGTCTGGTGAGGGGCTATTGGTCATAGATGGAATCTTCTATATGTTCTCATAAAGTGGAAGGCCCCAACAAGCTCCCTTTTCCCCAGCTCTCTTTTAAAAGAATAGGTCCATTCCTTGGAGGGGCATCCTTAAGAACCTGTCACTTCTTATCGGCCCCACAGTTTAGTGCCACCACACTGGGAATTAGGTTCCAGTATATGAATTAGAGAGCAAGTGGTACCAGATCAGATCATAGCAGAAATACTACCTCAGTTTCTCTTCCTTGGTAGAATCTTCCTGCAAATCCTGCGGTGGCCTGCAGAATGCTCTGTGTTAACCAATCTGGAGATCAGATCCAGATCCTTCTGGAATCAATAGGAACTTTATAAACTGCTACAAGAGAGCCAGAAGCAAATTATTATGGAAATTACAACCAGGAGGATCTGAAATGTGGGTTTTCTGAGAGCAGGTTTGAGATCTAATAACGAGCCTCATCTAACCCATGAGGAGCCAAGGCATTATGGTTGGTCCTTCCTCTGACTTCCTTCTATTCCAGCCGAATAGTCCAGTATCCTGAGCCGGGTACTGTGGCTTGAGGGTGGTACATCTCCCACAGGCTCGTGTATTAGAACACCTGGTCCCAAGTTGGCAGCTGTCTCAGAGGTTGTGGAACTTTTGAGACATGAGTCCTAGCGGGTAGAAGTAGGTCAGTAGGACTATGCCTGCTTCCAGTTCTAGCCTGAACTCTGTTTCTTGAGTTTACTATTACCCACTAAGATGTGAGGGACCTCCAGCACACAGTCCCACCGTTCCATCACACCTTCCCCACTAGAATGGACTGAAATTCCTTTGGAATCATGAGCCATGGTAAATCTTTCCTCCCCTAAGAGATCATGATTCTGATTTTTTTTTTTTTTACCTTTAGCTGCTACCTGCATCCCATCTGGGAGGTAGCTATGCTACCAGGTCAATGTGCTCAAGACCAGAGGTCTTGTTCTCTGAAGCCAACTTTTGAAAGTTAGCCCCATGTACCCTGGGGATGTGTACATCTCGTGCTTTTGGATTGTTATTTTCATAGAAGTGTATTTTATTTTTATAGCTTCCTTCCATTTAGGTCATGTGATACTGAGTTCACTTGCATCAATGATCTAGACTGTATTACTTTTCTCCTTGTTGTGCTCAAATGCCTGACAAGGGTCCCTTGAGGGAGGACGGGTTTATTTGCTCAGAGTGTGAAGGCACTCACAGTTCACCACCACCGGGAGGGCATGGCAGCGGGAGCCTGAGGCAGCTGCTCACATGGCCTCTGCAGTTAGGAAGGGGAGACTGGTGAATGCTAAGCCTGGGCTCGCTTTCTTCTCTTTATTCAGTGTGAGGCCCCACCCCATGGAGTGGCATGCCCACATTTGGGATGGGTTTTCTCATCTTAGCTAATCCAGTCTAGAAGCTCCCTCACAGATGTGCCCAGAGGTTTGTCTCCAAGGTGATTCTTGATCTTGTCAAGTTGACAATATTAACCACTGCATATGCTTTAAGAGTGAAAAATCAAAAGAAAAGTATAACTGAATAATAGGGTGTGTGTGTTAGAAAATCAGGAAGGTGTCGCACAAGTGACAGCAATTGGAATACTTTCCGAAATCGTTGTGACGACTGCGGGACAGGAATTGCCAGCATTCAGTTCCACTGCCCTTCCCATTCCGAATCTCTGGTGTTCTCTGGTGAGAGCAAGGAAAGCCTAGAATAGATCTTTCTCTTCTCTTAGAATAATTCTATAATAGCTTTCTCTGTAAGTTTAGATATAGGGCCATTAGCTATGTGTTGTCCCCTGATTAGCTTCCTCTAATGGCATCCTTGCCAAAATCCCTAACCGACTTTCTTAGTCCATTTTTTCTTTCTATAACTGAATTTCATAGACTGGGTGATTATAAAAAGGAAATTTAAAAGCCCATGATTCCAGGAGCTAAGATGTCTGAAGGCATTGAACCAGCATCAAAAGATGGCCCCTTGCTGCATCATAGCATGGCAGAGGGCAGCACATGGCAAGGTGCAGCAAGTTACTAGCTTCTTCTCTTCTTGTAAACTCACCATATGGATGTGTGTTGTGGGAGTCCCATCCTAATGACCCCAATGTATAAGCTACTGGAACCAAATACCCAAACAGAAGCAGCTTAAGGGAGGAAAGGTTTATCTAGGCTCGCCATTTTTGAGGGCTCTCAGTCCATCATGGTGAAGAGGGAAGGTGGTAGAGCTGTAAGGTGGCAGTTTTTCACACAGGGACAGACCGGAAAGCAGAAATAGCCATCAGAACCAGAAGTGGCTCTAGCCTCCCGAGACCCACCTAGTGAGCTTCTTCTGTCAGCTAGCCTCCACATAGAAGGCTCCACCACCACATGGTATGGTAGTGCATGCCTTTAATCAGTCAGGAGGCAAAGGCAGGCAGATCTCTGTGAGTTCGAGGCCAGGCTGGTCTACAGAGCAAGTGCCAGGACAGCCGGGACTGTTACACAGAGAAACTCTGTCTCAGGGGGAGAAAAAGAAGGCTCCATAACCTTGATAATCGCGCCATCTGTTAGAGACTACACGTTCAGATTATGGCCCTATGAGGTCCAGTCCAGATTCAAACCACAGCCCTCACTTCATTCCCCTCCAGAGGTCCCTCCTCAAAATGTCCCCATTCTATGAATTTGGGAATTTGGGTTTTGTATTAGTGGCTTTTCTCACCGCTGTGACCAAGTGCCTTACAGAAACAAGCTAAAGGAAAAAGAATTTATTTGTGCTCATGATTCAGAGGGCACAGTAGTTTAGTATGGCAGCTGAGTTGGTCTGGGGCAGCAGGAATCTGCTTCTCACGTTTTGGAGATCAGGTAAGAAATGACAGTCCCCTGCTGTCACTCTCAAAGGCCTGCCCCAAGTGAAACAACTCTATCCACGCCTTCAGTTCCAAAGGTTCTACAACCTTCCAAAATAGTGTCAATGCCTGGGGACCAAGTGTTGAAACATGAAACTTCACATTCGAACAGTAATAATCTCTCACACAAGGATTTGGTGGAATGGAAACATTTGAGCTATGTGTAGCAATGCCTAAAAAAAGCCTAGAATTACTCTTTTATGGAAGAACCTCTTCAGCATAATAGTGTACGACCATTCTCAGCCTGGCCCCGCCAGAAAGAGAGCCAGGCCTTCTCCCTTGACTCCACACTTCCCTGGCCCACATTCTCCCAAGGCACCGCGTAGAGAGCATTCACACAGTTTCAGTCCCGAAGGAATTTACATGCGACCCATTCTTCTACTCAGGAGAGTGCTTCTTGCTCCCCCGTATTTGGGCATTCTCTGGGGAGTTTTCCAATGGGGTCCCTGCCTTGACCCAGGCACGGTACTAGGCTAACATAACAGGGATCATCTGACATCTGGGAACACTGAGGCTTCAGGAAATTGCCCAAGCTTGCCAGACAAGGAAGGGGCTAAAGCCAAGAGGACATGCCTCATGAGGGTCTTCTGGCACCCACAAACTTCATATTCTTGGACAGCTAGTAAGAGTTCCCTCCACAGGCTGTCTTTGTGCCTGTGACAAGAGCGCACTAAGTGGAGGAACAGATTGCTTTGAGTTCAATCTGTCCTAGTGGGAAACCCGCCAGAGCATCTCTGGAGAGCCTGGGCCAGAGCCCGAGTTACTGTCAGGATGTGGCCTAGAGCCTCATTTCCCTTCCTAGCCCTCTCTTTATCTTGCTCTTCTCCTTCTGCTCCCTGACCCCGCTGCCCCTTCCATGGGAGCTGCAGCGCAAGCTGCTCAAAAGGAAGCCGCTGTTGTTATTCGCCCTGCAGAAGCGTTTTGGCATGCCTGCTCTGCAAATCTACTCATGGCTGAGGAAGAAGACCTGGGACATCCTAGCGGGTTTGGGGGAGGTACAAAATTTAAGTAAAAACAGCACATTCCTGCTTTTCTACCTCTTTGGGGATCCTATTTTTGTTGCCCAAGCTGCTTGGGAACTTGTGGACTCAAGTAGTCCCCTTGTGTCAGACTCCCGAGTAGCTAGGCCCCTACTCCTACAAGCACAGTAAACGGTAAATATGCAGAACATTTATCGGGAGTTTCAGTTACCAACAAACTGGCCTCAAGCAGCCGTCCTAACTTCTGCTCACCCGTTTCTTACTTAGTCCTCATTTCTCGCTGGCCATATCTACCATAGCTAAAACATGTCCTGCCTGGCCTCCTACTCTTCCCACATCTGCTTATTTGACAGTTTCACGGAGGCAATGTGAAGTCAGAGGCCCCACTTACCAGGTTAACCCTCTATCAGTCTCTCAACTGTGGCTAATCATATAACCAGCCTTCCCTGTCCGATGGCTGTGACCGTAAGAATGGTCTGAAAATTGCCTTGTAAAAGGTTCTCACCATCTAAAAGTCATTTCTTTCCTTCTTTCTTTCGCCTTCCCCTTTCTCTCCCCCTTCTATTCCTTCTTCATCAATCCCTTCCTTCCTCTCATCTTTTTCTTCCCCAACCCTTTTTGGACACAGAACCTCTTACATAGTCCAGGCTGGCCTGGCACATAAATCCTCCTGCCTCAGCTTCCCACACGCGGAGATTACAGCATGTGGTATTATATCATGCCTGCCTCCAATGCCATTTCTCTCTCTCTCTCTCTCTCTCTCTCTCTCTCTCTCTCTCTCTCCAGGGTTTCTCTGTGTAGCCTAAGATGTTCTGGAACTCATTCTGTAGATCAGTCTGGCCTCAAACTCACAGAGATCCGTATGCCTCCCTATTGCTGGGATTAAAGGTGTGTGTGTGCTCCACCACCATCTGACTCCAATGCCATTTCTTATTGGTAAGGAAAACTGACCCATCCTTAACGGCTCATCCCAGTGATACCTCCTTAATGACTTGGCCAGAAGTGAGCTCTCAACTATCAGCACTTGGAAAGTCTTCACAGGGCACATGGCTTGGTCCCCAGAGGGAAGGTTACTTGTGTCCAAGTCTGTGTATGGTTCTCTCCTGGGCTATGTACATATGTGGAGGCAGAGAAGTGATGGAAATCTTTCAAATAATGTAGATGAATCTATCTTCTTGACTCCACTTCTTTTTTTCTCATTTGGTTCAGGTTTTGCCAGGATCTCTGGGAGACAGAAGTGAGTCCCGCTCCATTCCTGCCTTGTCCCAAGCACTTCATAGATAAATGAGACAGCAGGCTACAGAGCAAGGAGCTTGCTTCCAGGAGCCCCACACCGCAGCCCCTGAGCAGCAGAGGAGACTGCTGGCCTCAGAGTGCCACCTCCTGTGACAGAGGTGATGTGAGGTCCCTGGAGGGCTGCGGAGATGGCTCTGTGTTAAGAGCACAGGCCGCTCTTGCAGGGAACCTGAGTTTGATTCCCAGCACCCACATGGTGGTTTACCACGATGTGTAACAATTCCAGGGACTCTCCTGGCCTCTGCAGACACCAGGCAGGTGTGTGGTGCACAGGCATAAGCAAGCAAAATACAAAAGCACAGAAAATAAAGTGAAATGGACAAATAAAAAAGAAAGCTGCCTTGAGAGTAGCAAGTGTGTCCGTGAACCAAGGGAGAAGGAGCCCTGATCTTGAACAAAAGAGCTACTTGGAGGTCACATTAGCCACACGAGGCATTGCTAAGTCCTTTCTTGGGGTTACACTTGCTCTGACCCATCCATTTTTACATTGTTGAGGTAAAGGCAGCTCTACCACATGACACGTGTGAAGTGGACAGGCTGTTCAGTTTCATTTTGCGTATGAACCTGTGCAGTACTACTAAACCAGCACAACGACCATATCCACTGTGCACCCAAACTTTCGTCTCCTGGCTCCCTTTCACCTTCCTCTACAGCCTAAGTGGGGAGAACATGGAGGGGTCTATGTGGGTGGGCTCGTCTAAGATCGGAACATTCTCAGAAGCTGTGACCTTAGATTTTGAGGACTGGGGCCAGCAGAGTCTTGGAAGTCAGTTCTTCATGAACACTTGGTCTTCGGACATTGAAGTTTGGGTGACCTGAGGCAGACCTTCCTCTCTTCAGGCTTGGGTGTTTTTATCAACGAAGTGAGACAGTTGGGCAAGATGCTAAGATGTCCTGTCAGTCTGGAGCACGCGCCCTTTCCGTGACAAAACTTGTCTAAACACTGGTTTTAAAAAACATAAAAGAAGTGCAATCCATCTTTGTTTTCTGAAGCGCCGAGTTCTAGCAGTGCTAAGGAACTGGGGAGGATGCTGGCCGGCCGGGACCCTAATGCAGTGTTCCTGGTGCAGCCTAACTCTACCTCGTTCTCTTTTCAAGAATACAGACTTGTTTTTCTCTGCTGCGCTCCTAAGACATAGTGGTGTTCTGGCTCTGCTGGAGAAACAAGACTCACTCTTTCAGGGGAGAATAGGGGTGCAAAAGGCGACCTCCTCTGTCCTCCCAAAACACCATATCAGGCCACAGAATAGGAGCCTTAGTTTTTCTTCGTCTGGAGTTTCCAGGCACTGCCTTGGCATGTAATGACTGAAGGGCTGCACCCTCCCTGTACTGGATGTGGGCACACGGGTAAGCCCTGGTGGTGGGAACACAAGAACAGCAGGAGAGGGCAGAAACCCTGAGGTGTGAAGGGAGCTTCACCTGGCACACTGGGTCTTGGGGGGCTGCCTGTGAGGATAGCCCACTAAGGGGACAGGCTTTGAGCTGGGCTTGCAAGAACTAGAGTGAGCAAGATAGGACTTTTGAAGAAGGCACAGGCCTTAAGGACTTTTCTCACTCCCCAGGGGAAGAGAGGAATCAGTTACACCCCCCCACACACACACACACTTGTTACTGTCCCCTGCCTAGCTGCTGTGCCCTAGGGAAAGGTGTGCAAAAAGGCGGTCGCAGGGTTGTGAGCACATTCCGGGGTTTACTTCCTCTGCGCTCAGTAGGTGCTCAGTAAATATCTGTTGACAGATGGAGTGCACTTGAATGCCATGTCAGGCACTGGGAGGGGTACCGAGAGAAACTGGCCCCAGTCCCTGACTGTGGTCAAGAAAGAAGGATAAGACAAGCATAGAAATAACTTTATACAGGGACAGACTGTGGTAAATGCCTTGGGAGAAAAGAGCCATGGAGGAGGGGCGCTCACATCTGGCAGAAGAGGTAGCAGGGCTCCAGAGCAACCCGGCTCCTGGTGGTGCCGAGCAAGCTGATCTGGGGTAGGGATGGGGCTTCCACAGTGGCTCAGGAATGTGTGTGTGGTGAGGGTGGGGAGTGAGCACAAGCTGCATTCCAGACCCCAGAGGCAGACTGGGGGGACTGAAAGTTCCTTCAGAATGGCTCCAGCAAGCACAGGAAGAATAAATCACTGACAAGCCGGAGCCTTGCTAGAGCTAGTCAGGTCTCTGACTTCTTGCCATGTGTCAACCCCCAACTCACAGAACAGACTTAGCAGGGGTCCTTGCTGGTTGGGCAGCTCAAACCATACGTGGTAGCCAGTCCCAGTGGCCTACCCGTGATTTCACAAAAGCCTTCTCTCCAAACTCACTGTGCAGCTAGGAACAATAAAACTCCTTGACCCTAGGAAAAGGCCACGCAAGGACCAACAGTTGCTGGCTTACTTCATCCATCATTCATGTGACTGGGATGGGCTGTTGCTGGGCAGCAGCGTGAGCAAATGCGGACGGGAGCCACGTTATTTTACTTGAGATCGTTTATCTGCTTATTGGCTGCCCCAAACTACACAATGGGGAGTTGGGTAGCAACATTCCTGGTTGTGCTATACATAGACAAGAGCCTGGGAATCAAATCCAGTCCTTCCTCTGCTCTCTGCCTCTTTGTTCCCTAGACTAGGTCTAAAGGAGGGCAGCTGCTGTTAGCCAATACATCGAATAATTTCCTTTAACAAGCTATTATTACCGTCATCAGACATTTCCAAGTTTATTATCTCATTGAATCTTCAAAAATTCTTCTAAGGGGGGTTATTATTTTTCCTTGACAGATGAGAAAATAAATGGGGAAATAATAGAGATATTAAGGGCCTTATCTAAAAACACACCAAAAAACGGCACGCCTTTTGGTGTGGTCTCCTAATGGCAAATGGCCCCAGCTCAAGTCCGAGAGTTTGAAGTTGGTTACAAACCATCAGCATTCAGGAACCAAACAAAGGAAAAGTGGATGTGCAAGAGCCACCAAACGAGAATGCGCTATCATAGAGAAAAAAATTCATCACAGTGTATAGTTGGTTTTTAGTTTTTCCTCTTTGGCTCTTTGTTCTTTGGGGGCCTACCACCCAGCTCCCAAATAAATCCACGGAGACTTATTCTTTCTTATAAATGCCCAGCCTTAGTTTGGTTTGTTTCTAGCTAACTTTTCTTAAATTATCCTGTCTATCTTTTGCCTCTGGGTTTTTACCTTCTATATACCTTTCTTTACTTCTTACTCCATGGCTTGCTGTGTAGCTGGGTGGCTGACGCCTGGAATCCTCCTCTCCTCCTTTTCTTGCGCCTCAATCTTTCTCTTCCCAGATCTCTCCTCCTATTTATTCTCCCTGCCTGCCAGCCCCGCCTATCCTTTCTCCTGCCCTAGGTACTGGTTGTCCAGCTCTTTATTAGAGCAATCGGGTGTTATAGGCAGGCAAAGTAACACGGCTTCACAGAGTTAAACAAATGACACAGGAAAGAATGCAACACATCTTTGCATCATTAAACAAATGTCCCACCGCATAAACAAATGTAACACATCTTGAAATAATATTCCTCAACAATAATGGAAGAGAAACAGCACAGCAAGCTCAGTATGGAGGCATCTAGAAGCCTCCAGAAAATTGGGAAAGAACGGAGGTGGAGCTCTTCCTCACCTGGGATCTCTTGTGCCCACTGTGTTGTGGCTGCAGCCCATTGAGGGTGCGCATGGGACAGCTCTGTTCACAGCCTCAGGGCTGACTTGGCCATGAGAAGCACTAACACTGATCAAATTGAATCCACGAACATTTGTTGCATGTACAAAAGCAAGAGACAACATAGATATCACTCTGTGTGTACATGTTTATGTGTTGGTGCATGTACACATGTGTGCATGTTCATGTTCACTCCTCAGGCTCCAACCACCTTAGTTTTTGAGCCGGGATCTCTCATTGACCTGGAGCTCACCAAGTAGGCTAGGCTGGCTGATGAATGAGCCCTAGGCATTCGCCTGTCTCCACCCAGTCCTGGGATTACAAGGTCCATATGGTCCATATGGTTGCACGGCAAGTACTTCAGCATCTGAACCATTCCTTCTGGAAAGAAGAACATGTCCCAACATGTAGCAGCCTGGGATATATAGCAAGACTCTGTCTCGAAATAAAACAAATAAAATAAATCAAAACAAATGTTCAATTATCGCCACAATCAATTTTAGAACATTTCATCTTCCCCGCAAATAAACATCGTACCTGTTAGCCTTGTCTTCCACACTCCCAGCATCCTTTACTCCCCAATCCCCAGACATAGGCAATGGCTAGTCTACTCTGTCTCTATGAATTTGCCTATTATGAACATTTCATAGAAATATTATACAACACGCCTTCTTTTATAAATGGCTTTGTTCACTTAGCATAAGCTGTTTTGAAATTCAGCCATGTTGTAAAGATGGGTCAACACATTCCTTGTTTGTAGAAAGATATTAAATTATATGGATACTCCATATTTTGTTTATCCAGTCATCAGTTCATATGGTTGGCAATTTTTAAAGGAAATTCTAATTTAAAATTTGTATTTATTTATGTGTGCGCACACATGTGTGCAATGTACCACCACTACGCGAATGTGGGGGCCATAGCGCAATTTCTAGTTGGTTCTCTCCCTCTACCATGTGGGTCCCAGGGATTGAACTCTGTTGGTCAGTACTGGTGGTAAGCAAGTCTTTCTATTTTAGCAACTGAGTCATCTCACCAGTCATGGCAGATTGTGTATGTGTGTATGTGCATGTGTGCGTGTGCATGTGTGTGTGTGTGTGTGTGTGTGTGTGTGTGTGTGTGAGAGAGAGAGAGAGAGAGAGAGAGAGAGAGAGAGAGAGAACACTCTTTTGGAGACTAGGAGTAGAATTTCAGAGTGAAAGAATTACTCTTCTGAATTTTGAGTACACGGGAGAGTGGCTTGTGCCAATTAGGTTATGTCAACTTGACACAAGCTAGAGTCTTATGGGAAGAGGGAACATCAATTGAAAAAGTGCCTCCGTGAGATTGGCCTGTAGGCAAGGCTGTAAGGCATCTTCTTGATTAACGGTTGGTGTGGGAGGGTGCAGACAGCCCACTGTGGGTAGTACCACCTGTGTGCAGGTGGTCCTGGGGCATATAGGACATCAGGCTGCATGAGCTATGGGGAGCCAGCCCGGAAGCAGTGTTCCTCTACAGTCTCTGCTGGGTTTCTGCTTCTAGGATTCTGCCATGACCTCTCAGTGATGGACTGTGATCTGGGAAGTGAAAGTCAAATAAACACTTTCCTCTCCAAGTTGCTTTTGGCTGTGGTGTTTATCAGAGCAGAAGAAAGTCAACTAACGCAGGCTACATCATCTCTCCACGCTCTTGACCAACACTAGCTATCCAGTGTCACGGTAATCAAAGCCATCTCAGTGAGGAAAAAGTGAGGTCTCACTGTGTTTTTGAGTCATATTTCCTTAAAAATTCATTATGCTAGGTAACTTTGCTTGGTAGTAGGTCATCTGTATCGCTTCTTTGGAGAAGTATTTATTCACATCTTTTCTTTCCTTTAGCTGGATATTATTTTTGTTTTTGACATGTAATTGTTCTTTATATATTCTCCATACTAGAATCAGATAAGTAATTTACAAATATCTTTTCTCATTCTGTAAGTTGTATTTTATTGTCTTGGTAGGGTCTATTAGTGCATAGAAGGTTTCAACATTCATAAAGTTGAATTCATCTAATTATTTCTTCTGTGACAAAGCTTTTTACTGTGATATCTGAGAAACCACTGCTAAATCCAAAGTTAATATTCTCTCTCTCTCTCTCCCTCTCTCTCCCTCTCTCTCTCCCTCTCTCTCCCTCTCTCTCTCTCTTTCTCTCTCTTTCTCTATCTCTGGTACATTGGTATAAAGAAGTAGAAATTCAGCTTTATTCCTTTCCGTGTGGATACCCAGTCTCGCAGCACCATTTATTGGAAAGACTGTTCTTTCCTTGTTGAATGCTGCCGCCACTGTTGCCAAAAATCGGTTGTCCTTAAATGTATGGGTGTATCTTGGGGTTTTCATTTTAACCAGCTGTGCCATCTCTTCAGCCCACACTGGGCTTTCTTAATTACGTTCTGTTCTGTGTAATTGTTCATACAACTTCATATATCGTATGCCTCATTTGCATCTGAAATCTCCGCCCGTTCAGGGGTGTGTGTTTTGCTACTCTAAAGAACCGCAAATCATCTTTGGACACTCTGAGTGCTTCTGTACCTATCCAGATTTGTGGGTTTTGAAAGACTTAGTGCTGTTAAACTGTCAATATTATTAAGCAACCTGCAAAGACCGGTGTGATAAAGCACACCTGGGAAGCTGAGGTCCGAGGATTGTGAGTTCGAGGCCAGTCTGAACTACAGTGCTTTTTACTGAGGACAGGCAGTGGAGGCGGGAGTGGAAGGGTGGTGGGACAGTGGAAGAGGGAGGAGAAATGGAGGAGTGGAAGTGTGTTTGAGCCTTCTATTTGCCAATTGGTTTCTTTCATAAGCTAATATTGCAGTCTTTAGGCAAGGCCTTTTGGACTTTACTCTGTACTATTCCCCTGCCTCAGTAGGACTAAAAATCAGATGTGCGTGTTCTCCAACTTTGTTGTTCTTTTCCAAGACTAATTTTCCTTAGACATTCCAAAGGGTGCCTTGGAAATCCATGTAATTTTAAAATTAGTTCTTCCATTTATACCAAAAAAGGCCATGGGGATTTGAGTAGAAGTTACGTTGTGTTTGTAGGTTTGGGAGTTTTGTTTGCGTGTGGGCTTATTTCTTTGTTCATTTAGATTGGGTCTTCTGCAGTGCAGACTAGCCACAAACTTCCTAGGTAGTTGACAATGACCTTGAACTTCTGACACTCCTGCCTCCAGATCTCAAGTGTTGGGATTACAGGTGTGCTCTCATGCCTGGCTCCGATGGGCCTCCTTCTAGTATATGGCTTATTCGTAACTGTTTTTTTTCTACATTTCACACTTTTTTTCACTGGGAATTGGACGTCTTAAAAAACTAGCACATTCCAGCTACTTTTGGCATTGGTCTCTCCACACCTCGTCCCAGCAATTCTTCATGTTACTTCCTCTCTTAGTTCAGGCTGTAAAGTTTTCATAAAGGCCATCCCCCTGCAGGTCAGCAGGAGGTGATCCCTAGGGTGCCCCCACACGTCCAGAGTTTTGACTGGGCGCTTTGTCTCTTTCCCTGATCACACCTAATGGGTAAATCCATTAACTGTTAGATACTAATTCTATTGGTTTAAAAAAAATACCCAGGGCATAAATTACTCCCTAACTTGTCCAATCAAATTATAGGGGTTGTTTCTGAAGTACCAGTTCCCTAGATTAGTGTTTGAGATTTGTTCTGACCCCTGGTGTGTTCATCTCTGATGTCTCCTATTCCTGTCCAGAAAAGTAGCTAGTCTATAGTTTTGCTGCATCTCCAGGGCACCCACCAGGCCCCATCCATTGCCTCCCCCCCACCTCCCCAGGTTAGGTATGGACTTCTCCATGCTGTTAGACATAAAGTCAATTCCTTTGGGGAGTTATTTAAAACTCTCTATTCTACAGCCTGCTTTTCTCCTGGGACAAAATCTCCGAGCCACAGTTTTGTTCCAAGGTCAAAGACGATGACCAGTTTCTGAGTAAATCCCCTCCTTCCTCTCAATTTAGGAGCTGAGCAGTCACCCAAAGGGAATCACCGCTGTTCTGGATCTTGCTTTTCCTCACCTCGTACGTGAGCCCCAGAGGCCAAGTCAATGGGCATTAATATCTTTCATGGTGTTCTAGCCCACAAGAGGGAGCTGCATGGCAGAAGGGAGCCTCCTCCTCTCAGACTCCCTTACCTGGAAGTAAACCTGAGCAACAGGTCACTGAGGATGGATGACAAATGCTCCATCTCACTCCTCCTAGGAAGATAGTCCTCCCACTGGAAGCTGGAGAAGAGGATGCCTGGAGGGTGGTTGGGGCGGGGGAGTTCTGTCCCTTTGCACCAGAAAGGAGGAGGTGAGAGTAAGTCTTGTTTGAAACAGCCCAGGTTCACTTTTCAGACTGAAATTTAGTAGATTTTCTTGAATAAGTGGCTTCTTTTTCATTCGTTGCATGCTTTTAGGACCATTTCCAGGGACTCACGATTTTATAAATTACACTACTTAGTGATTTTAAGGTTCCCACAGAACCTTCTCACATCCCTCCTGCATACATCATGACCTGCCTCCTCCAATGCAGACAGTACACATTCGTTTTGGCTGATGACACATCGTTATCACTGACGCTAACAGTTTGCATTGCTGTCCACCCCTGGTGTTGTACCCATGTGCAGCGGTCTGAATTGTCTCCTGTTATCACACAGGACCCCTCCACTACCCTAAGCGTTCTCTGTGCTTTACCCACTCATTCTTCATTCCCGATAACACCAGGCAAGTTCTGATCTTTTTTTGCTGTCGCTGTAGTTTGAGTTTTTCTGAAATGTCATATCTAGGCGGGATAGAAAGCCAGGGAAAATTAGAGCACTATGGAACGGGAAAAACGAGAGTCAAAGACTTCAACACCACTGACAAAATAAAGATAACCTACAGAGACAGCATTCTCCTCTTCTAAGAGATGCCTTAAACAAGAGTAATAAAATCAACGTGTAAACCTTGTTGCTTCAGGCCAGAATGTGTGCACTCTTTCAGGTGAGCAGCATCAGCAACTCCTCCCTCATCCTTAAGCCTAAATGTGCCTCATAAAGCCACCTTACGATTTCACTTACAAAAAGCAAATTCTTTGAGAAGAGAAAGGGAAGCAGCTCATCTATTTTTACTTAATTTTTACTTAATCTTTGAACCTGGTTGTCAATTATATCCTCTGAGCAATGCAACTTCACAAGTCACAAAACCTTACGCCTGTAAGTAACATTAAGTGTTAGTCTTTCCTGGGGCCCAAGACATGGCTCAGTGGCTAAGCTACTTGCCCAGTAGACTGGGTTCAATTCCCAGCACCCACATGGTCAACCTGATGCCCTCTTCTGGTCTCCAAAGGCACCAAGCACATACATGGTACATACACATACATGACACAAAACACCCCACACACATAAAATAAATAAAGTTCCGAAAATATTGGTCTTTTCTATAAAACACTGTAAAATTTGCATTTACAGAAAGAAATTCCAATCTTTTAATCTATTGCTTTATAAGACTTGTATGCCAGTATTTGGAGCCCCCACCCCAGCTGGTAAAACCTTCATTAACCCAAAGTCACCTCTGCATTTCAAGAAGGCCTAGAGCAGTGACCCCTTTTCCCCTTTGCATCATTTCTTTTATGCTGAGTCTTTTAAAACTAGCCAATCAAGAAAAGTTGTGAGGTCAGACCCCAGCCAATAGGGAAAAGATGCACTCACCACCTGCCATAGAAGAAAAACCAAGTTCACTTCCTGTCTTGATGTGCTTGCTCTCCCAAGTGCACCCTCTTGAAGCGTAAAATTTCCTTTTGAGACAAGTTAGTTGGATTGGTAGTCTGCTCCCAAGTTTTCTTTCTTTCTTTCTTTCTTTCTTTCTTTCTTTCTTTCTTTCTTTCTTTCTTTCTTTCTTTCTCTCTCTCTCTCTCTTCTCTCTCTCTCTCTCTCTCTCTCTCCTTCCTTCCTTCCTTCCTTCCTTCCTTCCTTCCTTCCTTCCTTCCTTCCTTCCTTTCTTTTTTCGAGGCAGGGTTTCTCTGTGTAGCCTTGGCTGTCCTGGAACTCGCTTTGTAGGCCATGCTGGCCTTGAACTCACAGAGATCCACCTGCCTCTGCCTTCTAAGTGCTGGGATTAAAAGCATGGACCACCACTGCCTGGCTCCCAATTTATTTCTAACACAGTCATTGAGACACTCAAGGTGCATCTCTCTCCCTTTCTCTCTCAAGGTCCACACTTAAACAAAAAGCGGTACTATTCTCTTTCTGCTGAACAAACTCACTAACTTCGCTCTACTCCAATTCCTCTCAAGATTCTTTTATGTGACGTAGTCAAGGACGTTGTTTTACCTGAATGGAGTCTGCTAAATGGGACACCTCCTTATGCTATAGGATAGCCTTCTCAGATTAGTTTCTTTCACTTAGCAATATGCGTTTAAGGTTCTTCCATGTTCTTCCATGGCTTGGTAGCTCAGTTCCTTCTTGTTTGTTTTGTTTTGGTTTTTGTTGTTTGAGATAGGGCCACTAACCCAAGCTGGGTAGCTCATCTCTTTTAGCACTGGATGATATGCCATTGTCTGGTGGCAGCTTAGTTTCTTCATTTGCCTACTAATGACCGTTTTGGTGGATCCCAAACTTTGGCAGTTATTAACAACGCTACTACAAACATACATGTGAAGGCTAAGATTGTACTGTTTTCTAATAAATTGCCAAACTATCTCCCCAGCTGTGTGCACCATGTTGTATTCCTACCAAGAGTGAGAAAGCTCCCGTTGCTCCATATTCTTGGTCGTGTCATGTTCTAGATCTTGATCATTGTAATACTAGATATTAATGTTTCATCGTTGTTTTAAGTCATAATCCTCTAATGACATAATGTTGACTATTTCTTCTTTCTTTTTATTTTTTGAGACAGTGTGCCATGTAGTGCACTCTGGTCTCAAACTCGCTACATAGCTGAAGATGCCCTTGAACAACTGATCTTTTGCCTCCACCTTCCAAGTTAGGGGATTTGAAAACTGCCCAGCTTGAAGATTCTTTCATATTCTTATTTGCCATCTGTATATCTTCTTTGTGAAGTGTTCAGGTCTTTCATCGTCTTGTGGTCATCATCATCATTGTTATTGTGTGTGTGTGTGTGTGTGTGTGTGTGTGTGTGAGAGAGAGAGAGAGAGAGAGAGAGAGAGAGAGAGAGAGAGAGAGAGAAAGATGTGTGTGTGTGTGAGATGTGTACCACTATGGGATTCCAGCATTGCACTCAAATGGTCAGACAAAGGAAGCTTTACCTGCTACACCATCTTGGCAGCTGTTATTTAGATCATTTGCCAATTTTTAAATCATGTTCTTCATTTTCCTATGGTCCATTCTTGTGACTTTGTATATCTGAGACTAGCAGCTTTTCTCAGCTATGTCTTTTCTAAACATTTTCTCCCAGTTTGTGGCTCGCATTTCCATTCTCTTGGCAGTGCCCTTCGCAGAGCAGAACGATTACCATTTTTCCCTTTTTTGTGGTGCTACAGTTCAAACCCAGAGCCTCAGGCATGCTAGATAAGCACTCTGCCATGGAGTCATATCTCCAGTCTAGAATTTTTACTATTAATGCATCTAGCACATCAATGATTTCTTTCATGCCTTGTGCCTTTGGCATTTTGTCTAATAGTCATTGCAGTGCAGATTTATTGATCATAGCAAATGTCCAGCTCCGGTGTGATGCTGTGATATGTGATGTGGTGTGATATGTGGCCATTGTTTAGCACCTATGAAGACGGGGCTTATATAGAACTCCACAACTGCTACTCTTTTGCTATCAATCCAAAGGCTCTCTGAAAACTAAAGTTTGTGTGTTTGTTTTGGCTTTTTGAAGTCCTAGGTGAAGAAAGCTGTTAGCATTGTAAGTAAACTACTAATTGAGGGGAAAATAATCATCACTGTATACAAGGCCATCTAGAGTTTGAATTATATTACCATCTAGGAGGTGTGTGGTTCTGTGATTTGCATTTAGATCTGTGGACAATTAAGAGTTAATTTTTTGTGTGAAGTTTGTGTTTCTTTCTTCCCTCCCTCCTTCCCTCCCTCCCTCCCTCCTTCCTTTCTTTGGTACATAGATGCCTTGTTTCAGCACAATTTTTTGGAAAGATTTCTTTGCTCCATCATGTTACTTTGTCCCTTTCTCATAGAGCAGTTGACTGATTCAAGTAGGCCTATTTCTGTTCTCCACTGTTCTGTCTATCTGTCTATTCAGTCACTAACAACAGTCTTGATTGCTGCGGCTTTACATAGGTTCTCAGGGGTTGGCTAGTGCCAGTCCTCCAACTTTGTTCCTTTCCTTCAATATGGAGTTGGTTATTCTGAGACACTTGTGTTTCTATATATAAAACTTTAGAACTAGTTTGGTTAGATTCAGAAAATAACTTTCTGTGATTTCTATTGGAATCGCATAGAACTGTAGATGAACTCGGAGAGAACTGGCATCTTGACAATGTTGAATCTGCCTGTTGTGAACACAGAGTATCTCCTCCATTTACTGTTTGATTTCTATCATTATGGTTTTATACTTTTCTCTATACAGACGTTGTATAGCTGATGTTAAATTTTTACTCAGATGTTCGATACTTTGGGAATGCTAATATATGGTAATATGTTTTTAAAACAATGCGTAAATAAGGTGAATGTATGTAACAAGTTGTGCATATTTGATATATATCTTAATAAGTTTGAGGTAAGGATATACTAAAACTATGAAGCATTTCACGATGTTGTCTGTCATTCTTGCATAGGGTCACACTAATCTCTGTATTGTCTCAACTTTACATGCTCCTGAAGAAAGCACCACAGTAATGTGTTTTTAGTTCCACATTCCACCTACTCATTGCAGTTGGCTTTTGTAAGTCAACCCTGTGTCCTGTAACCGTGCGATAACTGCTATTAGTTGTCAGAGTTCACTGTTTTTTTTCACATTGCCTACCTCTATGATCATGTGATCTATGAGTAGAGTTTTCCCCCTTCCTTCTTTGTTCACTCTTTCTTTCTTTGGGGGAGGTGTATTTTGAGACAGGGTTTCTCTATGTAACAGCTCTAACTATCCTTGAACTAGCTCTAGTAGATCAGGCTGGCCTCTAACTCACCTGCTTCTGTCTCCTGAGTACTGGGATTAAAAGTATGTGCCACCACCGCCCAGCCTACCCTTTCCTTCTTATTGCATTGTCGACGATTCCCTGTAAATTGTTGGAAAGCAGTGGCGGGAGGGCACATCCTTGCTTTTGTTCCTGATATTAGTGGGAAAGCTCCTCAGAGTCTCACCATTAAGTGTGTTTGCTGTAGGTATTTTATAGATTCTTTTCTTTTTGTTTTTTTGAGATGGGGGTCTAGCAATGGAACCCAGGCTTACCTTGAACTTAAAATCCTTTAGCCTCTGTGTAGCGTTGGGCTTCCAAACGTGCACTGCCACACAGGCCCTTTTACTCCTAGTGTGCTGAGGGTCTTACTGTGACTGGACATTGATATTTTCATCAAAACCTTTCTCTGCATCTATTAATATTTTTTTTAAAAACTTTATCCCCTAAACATTTTTTTTGTTTTTTTTTGTTTTTAATATTTATTTATTTTATTATGTATACAATATTCTGTCTGTGTGTATGCCTGCAGGCCAGAAGAGGGCACCAGACCCCATTACAGATGGTTGTGAGCCACCATGTGGTTGCTGGGAATTGAACTCAGGACCTTTGGAAGAGCAGGCAATGCTCTTAACCTCTGAGCCATCTCTCCAGCTCTCTGCATCTATTAATATTATTGTGCTTTTTCTTTGTTACATTATCAAGTAATCAATTGCATTACTTAATTGATGTTTCAGGACAGCGTCTCACGGTGTAACTCTGCTGACCTGGAACTTACTTTGTAGTCCAGACTTACCTCCAAACTCCTGGCTCTGCCTCTAGAGTACCTTGATTGATTTTTTAAAATGCTGAACCAGTCTTTCCTACCTAGCATTAAATCCCACGTCATTGTGATGTGTAATTCTTTTTCTACATTATTGAATTTGACTTTATCTTTGTATGATTTTAGTATTAGGATGATGCTAGTCTCATAGAATGCATCAAGAAATATTCCCCCTAGTTTCTAGAAAAGTGATACATGCCCCCCCCAACAAATATTTGGTAGAAGTTACCACTAAAGCAATCCAAGCTTGGTGTTTTTTATTTGGGAAAGGTATTAGTGACAAAGCTCCTTTACTAAATATAGGCCTATTCATATCACCTAGTTCTCTTTGTGTGGATTTTGGCAGGCTCTGTCTTTAAAGGAATTGACTGGTTTTGTCTAGGGTGTTGAATTTGAGGGTATAGAGTTGACCACTGAATTCCTTTCTTCTTTTGGTGCATGTGGATCAGGAATGATGCCCTCTTATTTGTGGCATTGATAGTCCATGCCATCTTTTTTTTCCTTTGCCTGGCCTTAAGGGTTATTGGTTTTACTGATCTTCTCAATGAACTCATCTTTGGCTTTGTTGATTTTTCTCTAATGATTTCCTACTTTCAATTTCATTAATTTTGCTCTAATTTTTATTATTTCTTTTCATCTATTTAGTTTGGGTTTAATTTAGTCCCTTTCTAATTTCTGATGGGCTAAGCTTAGGTTATTGCTTTTTCTGCATTCCTTCCTTTCTGATATTTGCACTCAGTGCTGTAACTCACCCTCGAAGCTCTGCTTTTGCTGCATGTTGCCCATCTTGGAAGTTGTAGTTTCACTGCCATTTGATTAAAGCATTTTTTTTTATTTCTTTTGAAATCCCTTCTTTGACTTGTATGTTATTTACAAGTTTGATTTTAATCTCTAAATATTGAGGTTTCTGCAGACAGATTTCTGTTATTCACTTCTAGTTTCACCCCACTGTGATCTGAGTAGATTGCATGTAATTTCTTGTCCATTAAAGTGGAAAGGTGGTTGAATGTGTGCTTTGTGGCCCACAAAACATTGCTAGTAGCTAGCCTCTGTCCTCACTGAACTTTCAGTAATCAGTCAATTGACAATTCAGATTTCATTCCCTAGTACTGTTTTCTGCTTATGAGACCTCCATACCGCCTTCCACACACATTGTCTTTCAGAGTCACGGTCTGGTCACAGTGTACTACCTGGTCTCAGAACTCCTGGGCACAAGTCATCTATCTCCCTGCCTCAGCAGCCCAAGTACCTGGGGCTACATATGTGTGGTACTCCAACATGCTGGCAAGCCTCTGCTACCTCAAGTTGGCATTCTCTGTGTCTAGTGCCTGCTCCAATTTTAATGCAGCGCCTTTGCCTTGGGACTTCTCTGCTGGCCCTAAGGAGAGTTGCCGATGCATTCAGCTTTTCACCTGTTAGGGCAGAGTGGTGATTTTGTTTTTTTTTTTTGTTGTTGTTGTTGTTGTTTGTTTGTAAAGCTTTTTATATGCTCAACTGGAAATTAGAAACCAAACTTGGTGTTTGAGGTTTTTGATTTGTTTGTTTAGGTTTGGGGTTTCAGGTTCTATGTAGGGACTGTGGCGGTGGTGGGTGACTTTCTATGTTTGTTTCCTTTTGGTTTTGAGCCAGGGTCTCTCTGTGCAGTCCAAACTGGCCTAGAACTCTCTATGTAGCTCAGGCTACTTTCCAACTCACTGGCCCCCTGCCTAGGCCTGCTGGGAACACAGGTGCATACCACCGTACCAAACTTGAGTATTGAATTTTTGAAAGATTTTGTAGAATTTATCAGTGCGATAACCTGAGCAGGACTTTACCATGTGGCAGCTTCACATTTGTTGATACCATCTTTTTATTTGTTTTACTATATTCATGTTTTTCCTTCCTTTTGAGCCCATTTTAGAAGCTGTTCTCACTGGGAATTTTTCTATTTCATTTTACTTTTCTAATTTGTTCCCACATAGTTATTCATAGTTTTATATTCACTTCTTTTTAGTTCCATAATGTCAGCAGTGTTGTGTCTTCTCTATTTTTCTGTTGGTCTAGTCAAAGATTTGCCTTTTTCCCCTCAAATAACTAATTTCTGATTTCGTTGATCTTCTCTATTGTTTTCTTGCTCCCTTATTTATTGCCTTTTATTTGTTATTATTTCTCTTGCTTGCTTTGAATTTAGTTTGTTCTTTAGTTTCCTAGGCCGTTTGGTTTTTATTCTTGCATGTCACATCTTGTTTTGTTCCTCTGTTCTTTTACTGACTTCTTTCATATTAAGTAAGTGTTTCCTGGTTCATTTAGTGATTTTTTTTTCAACTGCAGTATTTTTATCTCACTTTTGGGGACTTTTTGTCTTTGGCTTTTTGTTTGTTCTGATTTTAACTTGGGGGGGTTGTTTTTCTTAATTGTTTCTTAATTGACTTGAGTATTGGAATATACATTTTGGTTATGCATTAGTTACTTTTTCGTTGCTGTAATAAAATGTCTGACCAAAAGCAAAAGCAAATTAAAAATTAAAAAAACAAAATGGAGGAAAGGGTTTATTTTCACATGGATCCAAAAGAGGAATCGGTAAAGATGGAGGAGGCACAGCAGCAAGCAGTCAGAGCAGGAAGCTGAGAGAGCTAGACTTCAGACATAAAACAGAGAAAGCAGACCAGAAATGTGGCTATCCTGTGCGCTCTCGAAGCTCACTCCAGTTGGCATACTTCCTTCATCATTGCTGCCCCTCCCAAAGGTTCCAGAACCTCCCTAAACAGTGCCGCCAGCTAAGGGCCAAGTGTTCAAATATGTGAACTTAAGAGGGACATTTCTCACTCAAACTGCCACAATCCACACCTGGCTCTCCTAGGCCCATGACCATCTCATGATGCAAAGTGCACTGAGTTCAAAAGTCTCCACAGTCTTTCGGTTTCAACATTGTTTAAAAACCTACAGTCCGAGGTCACTTCTGAGACTCAAGACAATTTCTTAACTGTGATCCCCTGAAAAATCAAAAAGCAAAATATATACTTAGTATATACTTCCAACATTACAGTGACACATTACCATTCCCAAAGGGAGGGATGAGGGCATAGTGGGGAGATACTGGGCCAAAGCAATACTGATATCCAGAAGGGCAAATACCAAATATTATAGCTCTGTGTCCCTTACTTAGGTGGCTGTGTGTAACATGAGGGGCCGGCTTGTTGGGGTTTCTGTCCCACCTGGTACCCCACAGCCCACAAGCCCCAAAGAAAATTACACACAGGACTCCATAAGATTATAAACTGATTGGCCCTTAGCTCTGGCTACTTATTAGCTCTTATAACTTATGTTACCCCATTATCATTATCTATGTTAGCCACATGGCTCAGTACCTTTTCCAGCGGGGCAGCTTACATCTTTTCTCTCCAGTGGTCTGGGCAGAACTGGCGGAGGAAACTTCCTCATCCCTATTCTCATTGCCCCACCTCTACTTCCTATCTGTTTGACCCGCCTATACTTCCTGCTGGGCCACTCAGCGTTTTATTAAAATACATGATTGACAGAATACAGACAATTCTCCTGCACCAGCTGTGCCTAAGACTCTAATGCCTGCCACGTGTCTCTCTTGAGCTGGCCCCACTCCCTGTAGGCAGCTCTCCCCTACGCATGCCCCACACCTCTGACATCTCCAACATCTCGGAGTCTCCACTGTACTCAGGCTCCACTATTAGAGTGGCGTACAATGGCTTCTTGTGACCTCCTGGTCTCTCAGGGCCTTCTTCTCACAGTGACTCCAGCACTGCCACACCTTGCCTGGCTGCAGCAGCTCTCTGAAACCACGGAAGAAAATTGTATAGTCTCCTTATCCCTGTATCTTTGATGCCTCCAAAGCCAGTACCGCTAAGTTCGGCTGCCAGCCTGGGGCGGCCCCTCACTCCTTTGATTTACATTAGTAACGGCCCTTCCCATGGTGAAGCAATTGCTTTCCAGTAGCAGAAAACCACTTGGGCTCCCATTTTCACAAGTTGGAAGCTTAGTTGGGTGGAATATTGCCCTGTGGGCACCCTTTCCATGGTCCTAGAGCAAAACAGGACTCCTCCGCTTAGAGTAAAACAGGACTCCTCCGCTTAGAGTAAAACAGGACTCCTCCGCTTAGAGTAAAACAGGACTCCTCCGCTTAGAGTTAAACAGGACTCCTCCGCTTAGAGTAAAACAGGACTCCTCTGCTTAACAATTACAGCCTCCCTTCCCACACATGCCTTGCCTGTCACATTAAACTTTTTCTCTCCAAACTGTACATTTTATATTTCTCTCTGTCCTGCAATTTCTTTTTCATTGGAGACCTACATAAGTATTACCAATAACAACCATGCCACGGATTTGACCTTACCAAAGAAATTAGACCATAATTTTTTTTAACGTAGCCTCAGGCAAGTTCTTATGACACAGGCAAAAAGCAGCCAGTTTCTTTGCCAAGATCTCACAGGAGTGGCCTGTTGCTAATACTGTTCCCGTCTGAAACCTCCCGACCCACGCCTCTATTGTCTGCATTTCTCTCAGGATTGCTGTCTTCCAGGATCCGTTAAGCTCTGCTTACAGCATTCAATGGCTTTTCTCATCCAAAGTGTCAAAATCTTCCACATTCCTTCCAAAAGGAACATAGTCAAGTTCTTCACAGCAAGAGCCACTCCCGGTACCCACTTCTGTATTGTTTCCTTTTCTGTTGCTGAGGTAAAATTCTGGGACTAAGGCAATTTACAGACGGAAGGAAGTTAGTTGACTTGGTTGTTTAGCTCTAGAAGGGAAGGTTATAATATCAGGGGAGGCAGGGCTGCAAGTGCCCCAGTGGGAAGCTGAGAGCCCACATCTTCAACCATAAGCATGAACCAGAATAAATCGGAAGTGAGGCTAGACTACAACCTCTCAAAATATGACCCCCCAATGGGGTACTTTCTCCAGCTAGGCTGCACCTCCTAAAGGTGCCACAGCTTCCCCAAACTGCACCATTAACGGAAGGGCAAGTGTTCAAATATGTCTCTGGGGGACTTTTCTTTTTCAAGCCTCCACAGGTTGACAAAATCTACTACATATTTATACTAAACCAACGCTAATGAGGTATAGGAGCTGCATCTTTATGTAGCCCCCTTTTCTCCCTCTGTTTTTGTGCTTTTATTATTGTATGCCCATGTATATTTAAAATCTAACAATACCTGTTTATAATTACTGCTTTATATAGTCTTGTATTTTTAGAGAAAATATGAGAAGACAGGAGAAGTCAAATCAATTTTTGAAGTTCCTGAAATGCACTGCTGGTCCTCTTCATTTCTTGCTGTACATTGGACATCTTCAGTCATGGCCTTATGCCAGCGCATGCGCTCTGTATGTTTTTTATCCTAACTGCCTCCTTCATGCTGTTCTCAAAACTGGTTTATTTACACATAATAAGAAATAAAATATAATTTTATAGACATTGTTTATGAAATTACTTTTAAAATCAGTTAAATAAAAAATATGTTTATTATTACTAGCCCCTCCCCCTTTCTCTGAGAAATGCTGGAGATTGTACCCAGAGAATGTAGGACCTTACAGAGGGTTGTGAGCCACCTGACAGGGATGCCAAGAACTGAACTCTGGGTCCCCTGTAGGGGCAGGAAGCACTCAGTTGCTGAGCCATCTTTCCAGCCCCATGAACCCAGGGTCTTAAACACGCTAAGCAAGTACCCCACGGCCATGCTACACCCTCAATCCTCATTATGTCATAATTGCCTTTTCTGGGGCTCGAGGTCATTTGCATAACTGCACAATGCTGTTCGGTGTCATCCCCTGTCGGTGTGAAACGCTTCCTTTAGTATGTTTTAAAAAGCATGGACGCTAACAGAGCATTCTTTCGGCTTTGTTTTCCTGAGGTCTTTCATTTGCCTTCGTTTATAAAATGTGCTTTTATTGGGTTTAAGGATTAACCGTTTTATTTTTCTTTTAGCGCTTTGGCTGCATCATGTCCTCTTGCCCTCTCATGGCTCTGTTGAGAAGTTAACTGTTACTTCATGTTCCTGGGGTTTCCTTGTACATGGGTTTGAATAGTTCGGCATTTCAATAATCTTGATGTGTTGATGTTCCTTGCAGTTCATTGAACTGGGTGTGCTATTAGTATTTTCCATCAAATTAGGTTGGGTTTTTTTTGTTTGTTTGCTTGCTTTGGTTTGGAATTTTTTTTTACATTGTCTGTTCTTCCTCCTCATGTACATGTGCTGGTACACTTAATGGTGTCCCACATATCTCTGAGGCTGTATATATTTTGTTGCTTGTTCAGATCAAAAAATCTCTTCTCACTATGTTTCCTGGTGGGTGAGTGCTCAGGTGAGTGGTGTGGCTTGGCCTCTGCCATCACAGGTTGGGAAGCTTTGAAATGTGCCTCCTGTCCAACCAGAAACAAGTAGCTTAAATGTTCTCTCCCAAGTCATTCTTGAAAGGGGTGGAATCTTAGGCATACTAGTAGTCTTCAAGACTGCCAGGGATCGGTGTGGTTTGGCTTTAAGCCTGGTTTCCCAAGAGTGGCTCCTGGGTGGAAGCAGCTAACTCTTCCATCAGGGTCAGATCAGAGGTTGTGGGCTGGTAAGGCATCCATTCATCTGCATGTGGTTTGAGACTGTGTCCAAGTCTGCCCCATGCCCTGTCTCACTGTTGCAGGCTGTAATGAGTCTTTCTCTGTCCCTCCAGCCAGCTCCCAAATAACTACTTGGAGACTTCTTATTCACTATGAAATCCCGGCCTTAGCTTAGGCTTGTCCCACCAGCTCTTATAACTTAAATTAACCAATTTATATTAATCTACATTCTGCCATGTAGTGTTGCCTCTTCCATCTTGTACCTCCTGTTTCATCTCCATGTGTGGTGCCTGATATCTCCTGTGCACCTAAGATTCCTCCTCCTCTTCCTTTCTCTCCGAGAAATCCCACCTATATTTCCTGCCTAGCTATTGGCTGTTCAGCTTTTTATTGCACCAATCACAGCAATGTGCAATCACACAGTGTACAAATAGTCAAACAATGCTCTTACGTGTGAACTTCTCCATGGTTTCTTCTAAATAATCATAGGGCAGAGCTGTGAAACTCTCCATCCTACCACCTTCCTATGGGGCTGTGGGCCACTATACTGGAACTGGTGATGACCGGTTCTGCATCTCCAAGACTGATACTTCTTGCCCTATGAATGGACACTGAGAAGACAGTAATACCAGTCCTCCTCCGCTGGTTTATACGACCCTCCATCCTATGAGTAGGCTGGGAATGATTGAGGCCAGTGTGTTTGGCCTGCCTGCAGGACCTAGGACAAAACTTCTGCCCTGTTACTGGGGTTTGTGTAGGGGAGAGGCTGCTTCACCTGGAATGGAGTGTCTGTCACACTGACCCAGGGAGATGATGCTCCAGGAGTGGAGTTGTCACCATTAAACTGGGAAGTGAGGAAGAGCAAATGGTGTCTTCTTGGCCTTGCCCACCCAGAGTAGTCACACAGAGTTGGTTACAAAGGGTCGCTGGGGAGAACTGTTGTGGACTGTAGTGCAGATGCCACAGCCTAGAGGTCCTTGCCGGCACTTAGTAGATTTCCTTGGATAAATACTTCTCCGTTGGTCTGTACTCTGAGGACAATTGCCAGAGGCTCTAAATAGGTGCTTTGAAATTTTTCGCCTATTTCCCTGGCGAGAAAAATGAGCTTCCCACACAGTCCTCCTGGAAGTCCCAACCCTTCGCACTTTTCCAGTGGAAAAATGTTTCTTTGGTTGGAGACTCTGCCACATATTATCTCTCCTAGAATTCAATCAAGTCCAGATCTGGGATTTCATGCAGGCGCAAAAGAAAGCACACAAAATGATAAACTAGGTTTCCAATCTAAGGCTTATTTCAAAAACCAGCCGAAAACATCATTGGAGGTGCTTCGCAGAGGAGCTGCTCTCCAGAAAGCAGGCGCTAATCAGAGGGGAAGCACTAGTAATTATGTGTAAATCACTCTAAACCTGGAACAGCAGAAAGAATCTCATCCCTGGGAACTGCTTGGGGGTTATGTTGGGACTTCTTCGCTGTTAATGCGACTATGGCGTTGAAATTCCAATTTCATTTTTATGAAGGTGGGTGGGGAAATTGTCTTTAATAAATATTGGCAAAAACACAAAATAGCCCCCCTCTGGTTTCTAGAAGCACATAGGACAGGCTACAAAGTACAGTAGGCTGTGCGGCAGATGGATAGAGTGTGGCGCCGCTGTGCCTCTGAACTGCTTGGCGGTTGGGGAGTCCTTGTCCCTTCTCTCTGCCTCACTTGCTCCTGCCTCCCTGGAGGACACAGTAAGGTGGTGACCCTGGGAAAGGTGCCTTCCTGACTGGATAATCGGCTCCCCAACTGGGCCTCTCCTCAGCCCCACAATTTGTTCAAGAGAATGGCCAGTTGTGACAAAGGGCAGTGTGTCAAAAAGAAGATGGCCCCAGCGGCCCTTGCTTCTGTCCTCCATTCTTCATCCTGTCTGTCCCAGTTCCGAACAGCCTTGATGTTCTGAGCAGATGGCCGTTTTCCCTGGCTTTCGAGCTAACATGGCTGAAGGGGTAAACAGTGACTCACTCACCTGATCCCTAGGGACACTCCCTTACTTGCCTTTAGTTCAGGATTGATGGCTAGGGACACACTGAGGACTTGCAGCCTGTGACCACTACAGGGGTGACCTGACCTCTCCCTCTCTGAGCCTGGCCTCCACGCACGCACTCTCCCTGAGCACATTTGTATCCAAATGCCCCCCTCTTTATCTCTCTATTCTGAGCACAGCCTTTCCTCCCACAGCTTCCCAGTGCATCTGCAGTGGGGCCTCTTAGCTTTTTCCAGAATATCATGAATTTAGACACTGCCTTCTCACTTCCCTGCTTATCTCCCCCCAATCTCTGTCTCTCCCCAAGTCCCTCTTCTCCTCCTTCCACTCTCCCTCCATCAGTAAATACCTTCCATTCCTTCTCCAAACAGCCTGGCCACCATGATGACATTACCTCCTTGACCTTTGGCCCCCTCGTCATACCAATGTCTCAAGGCTTATTCTGGGCCTCTTTCCAAAAGAGCCTTTTCTTCTCTCTTGGCCTTGAGTACTCTTTATAGAGACAGCAGGAGTCCCTTCCTACCCACCCTCCCCCCAGGATCCAGGTTTGAAGCTTGATAAAGGCAGGGCTCCTCTCCTCTAGTCAACTAAGATGACAGAGAAGTAGGCCGTGGCTGGTCCTGTGAAGTATCCTAGAGTCGAAGGAAAAGCCTGCAGCTGGACGCGCCCACTGTGCCCTGTTGAAACACCTACTTGGTGCTGCTCAAACCACTGGATGAATAAGAAAGGAAAGCAACCCAAATATTAAGGTAAATTGTCCCATTTTGAAGAGTTGACAATTACTCTTTTTCTCCCCAAGAACCTAGGAGCAGGGCTGGAGAGAAGCCGTGGCAGTAAAGAGCACATCTGCTCTCACAGAGGACCCGGCTTCAGTTCCCAGCACCACAACTGCCTATAACTCCAGGCCCAAAGGATCCCACCTACAGACATGCATGCAGACAAAACACCAAACATAAAATAAAAATAAATAAATAATTGATTTTAAAGAGAATCTGTAGCGTGCGGTTGTCATAAGAGTAAATGGGTTACTACATATGAAGTGTTTAGTACAGCAGTTGGCACATAGTAAGTCTTGATTTAAGTAGCTCCCATTACTAGAATAGGAAATGGATTAAGAAATCATGAGGTCTGCCTGAAGCTTTGCCTCTGGGTTTCCTTTGCTAGTTTCGGCCTCACTTTGCCATGTCTTACAAGCCTCTGATTGAAGTGCATGCCTCAAGAAGGGATCCCGCTCTCCCTAGCTTTACCAGCCCCCACCCTTGAGTGCTTTAGTCCCAACCTCAGCCACAGGGCTCTCACTTGGCGCCAAGACTCTTAGGACAGCTACTTGGAAATCTCCCTCATATTGTTGGACTCTTGGCCCCACATTCTGTGATCCTAAAAGAAGAAAAGCTTCCCGAGCGGTTTTATTCAGCAGTGGAGATGTAGAGCGGCACGCCACACCAGGTATGAAGGTGTTAATGCATCTCCTACTCAATGCTTAGTGGGGTTTGGGGTGGGTGAAGTGGCCCACCCACTGAACCCCAATGCATGGGAGTCTGGGGTAGTAGGATTATGAATTCCAGGCCATCCCAGGCTACAGAGCAAAGGCCCAGTACCAAAACCCAACCCAAACCAAAATGACAATGAATGGTGAGGTTGCATTTATACTGCTATTAGGTTACTCATGGCTCTGACATCCTTCAGCCTACTCTGGTCTCACATTCGGTCCAATCCTAGCTATGTACCACACAAACTGTACTCATGTAGCTTTCCTCCCATGCGTCTGAAGCACTTATTACTTAACACATACACATACATAAAGATAATGAGTGTGCAAAGATCAATAGGAGAATGATGCTTACTTCTGCATTTCTGCAGCTCTGTAGCACTGAGACTTGGTCCAATGCACATCTTGGCTCTGCTTCTTGTCAGTTGTGGAGCACGGGGCAAGTTCATCTGTCTCACTTGAAGGTTTACTGTAAAATTGAAGAGGTAGCATTGGTAGATTAGTTCCTTTTCTACTGCTGTTTTAAAACACCATGACCGAGGCACCTATAGCAGGAAGGACTTATTGGGTTTATGATTCCAGTGGATTAGGTATCCAGTAAGACAGCATGGCATTATGGACAGACATGGTAGCTGGAGCTGGAAGCTGAGAGTTGAGAGTTCGCATCTCAAACTGCAAACAGAAATCAGAGAGTAGACTGGGAATATGGAGGCTTTTGAAACCTCACAGCATGCCCTTAGTGGTGTGATTCCTCCAGCAAGGCCACACCTCCTAAACCTCCCTATACAGTGCCATCAACTGGGGCTCAAATATCTAGATGCCAGAGCCTATGAGAAATATTCTCATTCAAACTATCACAGTAGGTGAGTACCAACAGATTCCTAATTGAAGACATTTCCTGTTATTATGAATTATGATTTTGCCTAATCCCAATACCCAGCTGATGTCTAATGGTACTGAAGCAAGTTCATTTTCTGTGCTGAAAATGAACACATTAGAAGGCAAGAAAAAAGTGTTGTAAAAAATCTGGGGGAGTCCTGATCGAGCCACCATACAATTCCAGGGAAGTCAGGGTTCTCTTGTTAATAAAAGAACCTGAGAATGAACTCAAATGGAAGCTCAGGAACAGTTTATCAGAGTTTAAGAGAAAATCCCCGGTGCAGATAAGCTGGAAATCTTGCAGGTTCCTGGAGGAGGAGAATGGAGACCAGAAGGAGGGAAAGTCACCCTGTGAGACAAGCTGACCAAGAAGTTAGCCACATACCAGGGAGAAAGAGAAGAGAGAGGACGCTCAAAGCATTGGGGAGCTGAAAAGAAAAATCCCAGTGTAAGTGAGCTTCAAATCTCGAAACTGCCCTTGGGGGGATGAGGAGAAATAAATGGTGTGGGGGGGGGTGTCATTTAAGATCCACTGGCATGGAGATTAGCCAGTGGCAGCAGGCAGCCCCATGACAGAAGAGGACCTTTAAAAGAAAGAGTTAAGAAAGCACAAAGTACCAGGGGGTTTAAAAGGCATCCCTAGACTCTGGCCAAGACCCCAAAGAAAAAGACAGTCGAGAAGAAAAGGAAGAGTTACACCGTCTGAGTTAGGACTCAGAAAGGCCGTCTGATCCAGCTGAATCTCGAGGTGTCTCTCCTAGCGGCTGCATTAGTGGGTGGGAATCCTGGGAAGAAAAAGCACATCACCTTCTAGAGATCCCACCATCCTACGGATGATCCCTTAGGTAGGCCCTTGGCCTGACCAACCAGCCTAGCACTTGAGGGAGACTTGCAAGGGAGACGAGCGTGTCTCCACCTAGAGGCAGATCCCATTCTTCACTGTAGGAAAACCAGGCTGTTGCTCCCAGAAGTAAAAGGGAGAATCTGGAGGGAAGGGGAGGAGTAAAGGTGGACCCTATGTGCAAAAGTTAACTCAAAATGGATTGATCAAAGGGGTACATGGAAGAACTAAAGCTTTAAAACTCTTAGAAGGTAGCATAAATCTCCCTAACCTTGAGTAGGCAATGACTTCTTAGATATGACACCAAAGGCACAAGTGACAAAGAAAAAACTAGAAACATTGAACTTTGTCAAAAGTGAAAAAAGAAAGAGCTTCAAAGGGCACAATGAAGAAAGTGAAATGATCTCCCAACAGAGAAAAGCCCACAGAGGATGGCTTCTTTCTCGTGGGAATTCTCCCAGACTTTAAAAAGAAGAATTAGCACCAAGTTTACTTAAACTACTCACAAAATGGAAGGACAAGAAAGAACCCTTTCAGACTCATGCCTGGTTGAAAATAAAGCATATAAAGTCACATCCAAAATAAAGTTACAGACCACTTTCCTGAATGAACATGGGTGAAAAGTGTCTTAAATGCGAACTCAACCCAAGTGATCAAATGAACACCCATCTTGATCAAGAACCATCTCCCCAAGCAATGCAAAACTGCTTCAATGTATGCAAATCAATATACTGTCTCCCACCTTTTTCTATGGGAACCTCTCAGCAGACTATGTCGAGACACCCTTGGGTAAATGTCAAGGGACTCAGAGCCAGAACACAATGGAAGTACCTGCATCCCCGTGTTTGGTGCAGCTCTGTACATGACAGTCAGCCTAGATACCCATCAATGGGTAATGGGATAAAGAAATGTGCTGAGTCAATCTTGATGGCACAAGACTTTAATCTTAGATATTCTAGGGACTGAAGGAGGAGGATTAGAACCTAGCAGGGCTGTAGAGTGAGTCCAAGGCCTGTCACTAAAAGAAAAATGAAATTGGTATATATACACAATGGAATATTCCTCGGCCGTGAAGAAGAAAGAAGCCACTTATTTTCAGGAGAAAGGATGAAACTCCTGATTTTAATTTTACTGAAGATGAGAAAAAATGAGAATTGAATATTTTTCTCTCATATATAGAATCTAGATAAAGAAGAAATGGAAGTAGAAGATGACCTTTTAAGAAAACAGAATCCAGGGAGTGGGAAAAGGAGGTAAAAGAGGGGGTAATGAGGGTGAACGTGATAAAGCGCATTCTCTGGGTGTGGGAAAACGGCACACTCAAGCCCCTTTTACACGTAGTTTGCTTTAGTTTTTTAATCTTGCTTTTATAATTAGATATAAATCAGGAGTGGTAGTACTTTATAATCCTAGTACTTGGCAGGCCAAGGGAGGCAGGAGGATTGCTGTGAGTTTGGGGCCACACTAGAGTACATAGTAAGTACCAGACCAGCCTTAGCTACATAATGAGACCCTGTCTCAGAAGAAAAGTAGAGGCTTAAATTAAGTGTTG
This sequence comes from Myodes glareolus, assembly GCF_982192425.1. Lineage (NCBI taxonomy): Eukaryota > Metazoa > Chordata > Mammalia > Rodentia > Cricetidae > Myodes > Myodes glareolus. The sequence continues at coordinate 82,219,980 of NC_142053.1, read as the reverse complement.
GTGGTTTATGCCTGTGATCCCAGCAGTTGAGCGGCCACAGCAGGAGAATCATGAACTCAAGAGACGACACATCCGTTAAGAGCATTGACTGTTCTTCCAGAGGTTCTGAGTTCAGTTCCCAGCAACCACATTTTGGCTCACAATCATCTCTAGTGGGATCTGATGCCCTCTTCTGGCGTGAAGGTGTGCATGCGGTTAGAGCACTCATACATAAAATAAATCTTTAAAAAAAATAGCAAAGAATTCAAACAGATTGTACCCTAAGAAGATATACAAATGACCAACAAACATAAAAACATTAAACATCATTATCCTTGACAGAAACTTGAGTCTTGACCACATGAAGTACCACTTCACATCTAATAAGATGACTATAATCTTTTTTGTGCCGTTTTTTTGTTTTTGTGGCATTGGGGTTTGAACACTGGGCCTTGTGCATATTAGGCAGGAGCTCTATGATTGATCCACATCGCCACCCAGGATGGCTATAATCTAGTAGACAGACAATAAAAGGTGTTGATAGAGATGTGGAGCAATTAGAACTCTCCAACATTTTCTGAAAGGTAAGACACTAGGGACCAATCCTTTAACTCAGACGTTTGGGAGCATTATAGGTCCAAGAGCAGCATGTAAATTATATCTTAATAAAACTGTTTTTTTTAAGGAAGGAAAAGACTATCCAGAGCCACCATGGTCGACCTGACAAGGAGTAACCAAGAGGTATCTGTATAGGAATTGTGTTTCCTTTAGCTATTGTGACTATATTGTATGTGCATATGTGTGTGTCTGCATATGTATAACAGTGCTTCAGAAGATTCCGGTCCTGGCCTAGCCTAAGCTGTCACATAGGCAAAATTATCCCTCTGGTTTTCCCAGTCAGACATGAAAAAATTGAATTTACTGTCCTTTGAAAAGGTTTTGCATTCTTATTGGACACGATTGCTGAGTACAGATTAGGCAGCAATGATCTTTCTGGGTGAGGCCAGTTTGGAGAAATTTTACCATCTATTTCTCTTTGCAGGCAGGGCTGCAAGAGAAGGGCAGAGTTATAAAGACTGTGCGTGCAGCATATACCAGCACACTAGAATGTCACCACCAGGCTTGCCAGCTTATGTTAAGTGTTCATTGTACAAGGAGCCCAGTGCAGAATGCTAAGCTTTCCTACTGGAGACTCTGTCTGATGAAGGCCTCCTCAAGTTGACCTGAGCCTCAGGCCACTGACACAAAAAGCAGGGGCTTCTTGGAAGAATTAGCCTTGACAGAATTTCCCCCCACTTTTAGGTTTTGACTTGCCTCAGATGAGGGACTTCTGTGGCATGATAGAAAGGGGGCTGACACACCCGTGGCGCTGATGGTAAAGTTCTGGACAAGGAGCGCCGCCCTAGACTTCCATATTATTCCTGGCTGGACTTGAAGTAACCAGAGTTGAATATGCTCATAGAAAGAAACAACAATAGCCTGTGATAGCCCTCACATCAGGTCCTTTCTCTCCAAGGCCGACAAGAACTTTAGTTATTCGTTTCTCCAAATGAAGCATCTCAACTGTTGTTCGCTCCTTTACCAATTTGGAGCACTCTGTTGACTTCCACTAAACTGGGTGAGGATTTAATGTCATTATGTTATCCCTCATCATTTTCAGTCCTTCCCTGCTCACCCGAGGGGTGTTCGCAGTAACTAACACCTTTCTGTTTCTGTCAGCCGCTCAAGCCCTGCTTGATGAGGTAAATACTGGTCGCCTTCTCCTTTCCTTCGGCTCTCTTCTCTATCCAGCCCTCTCACCAGGAAGTATTTTAGTAAAACATTTGCTCCTTTTTTTTTTCATTTTAGTGTTTTGAGACAAGTCCTCAAGTAGTCCAGGTTGGCCTTCATCTTGTTCAAGGATGACCTTGAACTCCTGACCCTCCTGCTTCCACCTCCTGAGGGCCAGGATTTCAGGTGGGGCTACCACTCCTGTCTGTCCTTGTTTTCAAAAGCCCTTGTTGTAAAAAGCAGATGTGAAGGATGGCGCCTGCGTTTACTGAGCAGGCACTGTTGTCAGGGCTGTGCCTCATGGCAGTCCTGAGAAGCCAGTCACATCCTTGGGATTTGAGACATGAGAAAACTGTGACCAAACCACACATCTGGGAGGGACCCAAGCTGGATTGCAATCAAGTTAGACTCCAAAGTCCCTATCCTTTTCCCAGAGGCCCATGATTCCTCCAGCTTTGCTTTCATTTACAGCATTTTGAGTCCCCTTTCTAGGACCAAAGTTTGGACTGAAAGTCATTATCTATTTTTGGAACCCCATGGCGATTCTGGCTCACTCACCAGGGGGCACAGGAAAGGGCAGCTTAAGCGGGAACTGTCCCTGGGGTGGAGGGAGCAGGGCATCTGCTGAGGTGACTGGCTTAGCTGCATCCTTAGCAGGTCTCTGCCTGTGCCTAGGTCTTGGGCTTGGAAAGCCAGTACAAAAATCCCGGGTGGTGTCTGAGGCGACACTGGGAGCCATTTGATAGCACCGCCGTGCTTCTCCCGGTCATGCTGCCTTTGATAGGAAGCAAACTCTGAATTTTGAAGGTTACAGCTGACTCAGAGCATGGCTCTGGCATTGTAGTCATAGACACATGTGGGAAATTCCCAAACTGCCTTTCCCACAGAGCTGTTTTGAAGTGAGGGACAGAAAGAGGCCAGGGGCGGGGATGTATTTTAGTTATTTATTTGATTACTATTTGTCAAATTGGCAGACCATTTCAATCAGAGGCTCTGAGTGGGATTCCCCCAGGGGTCACTTCCAGGCATATAAAGGAGTCCAGAGGTTAGAAGGCCCAGGCTCAATTTTCCATACAGAAGGGGACGAGGCCGTAATAGCATGAAACAGACTATCTAGATTCTTACTCACCTTCATGCTGCTATCATAGAAAAACATAACATCTGCTCCCCCCAACCCTAGACCACTGGGTTCTTCCTCTCCATTGAGACTCTAGACATTCACCCACCTTGGCCGCATCTCGGTCTATCTTTTTGTTCAGTCCTTCTTCTTGGCGCCTGGCTTATCAGCGCCACTGTACCTCCAAAATCCTCCATCCCCACGGCGTGGCCCCAGTTCATCTCCTCACTGCTACTAGATGGATCTGCCTCCAGAACAGCTGTCTGTGGACTTCTCCAAGGCTGCTACTCTCATAAAATCCAAAAGCCTCAGTTTGGCACTTGAGGGTCCACACTACCTGCCCTCAGGCTACCTCCCGGCTCAGCTCTTGCCATCCTCTAGTGGACAGAGAACTTCCCAAAGATAGACAGCTGTCGGGTATACTTTGGATCTATGGTTGCATGGAAGGTTACTTAGGATGTGGTGGGGTCAGGACATGTTTGATGAGGGAAGGAAAGAATGAGTGTGACAAAGACATCATGCGCGGGAGGGGAGTCCCTCAGTAGTAGCGTGCTTTATCTAGCACCCAGAGGATTGTAGAGGCCAGCTTGGTGTCACAAACAACATAATTAAAGATGAATTCATGGTTTTGTGTGTGAAAGAGCCGTTGTTGGATGAACTTTGTCAAATAGCTGTGCAGAGTCTCCTTCACTGGCTCAGTGAGTGACCTTGGATAAATCTTCCTATTTCCCAACTTCTTGTCTTCCAACTCGCACTCAGGTCTAAGAGGCCCACCCAGGCGTTTGTTGATGAGTGCATGAAATTCACTTGAAATGCCTGTGTCAAGCACATGTGTGCTCTAGTTGTGCACTGTGACAGCCCGTTTCTTCCCCCTGCCACCCCCCCATCATTTTTATTAGCTGTTCAGGGCCTGGAGGCATTTGTGACTCTGGGATTAGGCCATGTTTACTTCCCCTTTCAACTCTGGCACGGCTGGAATTCTGTTTGACCCGCTTTGAAACCAAACTTGCTAGTGCGCTGCCTAAGTGCTTTGCAATGCCAGCCAACAGACAGCAGCCAGGCAGGACTGCCCATGCCTCCTGAAACAGCCCACCCACCGAAGGACATTGGTGAGTGCCGTCAGTATCTCTGCCTTGTGTGGTCAGCTGCGCAGGGAGATGCTATTCCATTAAAAGAGATTGTCTTTCCATAGCCGAGCACAAGTGGTGCCCGTCGACAGTGCAGAAAGGACCAAGCACAGCATGCTATTGGCAGTCAGCTGACCATACAGAGGGCATTGGTTAGAAGCACAAAGTATGGATTTAGCCCAAGTTGCCTGGCAGGGTACTCTCCAGGACAGAGGGTTGAATGGGAGTGTGTGCTGGATATGGCCCAGTCTATGGAGGGACTCCACAGAGCCACTCACAGAAGGCAAGGCGGGGCGGGGGATCAGGAAAGCATTTTCCCCACTGAATTCCTTGGCATTAACCAGTCCCAAGGGCTACATGAGCTGCAAATCTGTCTGGCCACAGGCCAGCAGAGCCCAGCTCCCTGAGAGACGTTAGACAGGCACAGCAGTGGCTGGAAGCCGTGGCTCTGCCCTGACACCAACTGAGCCCCACTCTTTTGGGCAGCATCTGGGTAAGAAGTACTGAGAGCTAGGTAGGTGGATGGTGAGGGTGTGGGCCCGTCATGAGACACAGACAGGCACCGGGTCAAAGTGGAACTGCTGACGACTGCAGCCACTGTGTACACACCGTGGTAGAGCTGCCCCTAAACTTGGCGTGGATGCTAGGGAGGGGCTGTCCTTTTAGGAAATCATAGTAGCTGGTACACAGCATGTGGGTAGCTGTAGGCTCCAAAATGATGGGTAAGGAAGGGAGGGGCAGGGAGAGGAGGGAAGGGGAGGGAGGGAGGGCTGGCAATGGGGAAAGAAAAGGCCACATTTCTGACTAAGCCGGCTCACGTGCCTGGAACAACTCCAGGGTGCTTCCCAGTGAACGAGATTGACTCTGTGTGGCTTGGCCCTGGCTGTCTCTGTTCTTCCCTGCTCTGCTGCTTATGAACTCAAGGAGACAAGTCTCTCATAGTCCTGTTTGTCAACATCAAATAGAATGGAGAAGGTAAGTTTTACAAAGCAACTTCATGAAACACAGTGCAAAGTCCGGGGGAAACGCTTTGGCATGCTTTTTAGGAATGGTTTCCTTTGCATGGCTACAGCCTACGTGTGGCAACCAGGCAGTGAGTGACAGACACACTTAGGAAGGAGGGATGCAAAAAATGACTGGTGCTTGGGTGGTAGGGCTGTCAGGTCTCCCCGGTGTTAGAGGATGCTGGATGCCAGCTGGGCAAGGCTTGGTTGTGGTCATGACCAAAGATCAGGAAAACAAAGGAAGGAGGGGATGTAGAGATGAGTCACAATTGGAGGGTGACCAAGGTCGTGCTGTATGTTATGTGTGTGTTTGTGACATGGTTGGGGAACCTGCCCGTGGCTGTGGTGTGTGGATTTAGTCTGAACAGCTTGAAACCACAATGCTCTGGCAGTGACAGGGTGGCTAGGGACAAGGCCAGAGAGTCCAGTGTCAGGTAGGTAAGAGCGGCAGGAACTGGCAGCCAGACCTGTGCCTGGCACTGGCAGACCCATTGAGGTTTCCTTGCCTCCTCCTGCTAATTTGCAGTGTGCTCTCTAGAAGCCACAGAAACGCACAGACTGACCTATGCCCTCCCTGAGACACCCAGGTGTCCCCGAGGCCCTAGAAGTGCTGTTTCTCCACAGAGTGAATAGCAGGGTTCCTGAAGCCAGGATCTTAGTTACAGATATACCAGAGCCTCTGCAGCTAAGGCTATATCACCATCGCCTGTCCAGCATGCTTGCTGGAATGTAGTCGCTTGCTGAGATAGGAGCTATGGGAGGGATCCTGGGGTCTCTGTTTTCTCTCTTTTCAGTACTAAGAGTTCAGAGAATACTAAGGGTTCAGAGAAATCCTGGGCTCTGCAGCTGCTGCCTGTGCCCTGCCCATCTTCCCCATCATTTCCTACCAGGGATACCTGAGAGGGTTTGCAACAGCGGCTAACAGACACTTGGCTCTTCATACTTGTGGCTGCTAGGCAACTAACTGGCCAACCTTGATGCTGAAGGCACCCATTATATGAGGGCTCTTTGTGAGCAAGCCAAGGACAGCATCCCTTAAGCAGCAAGACTTTGGTCCAGCAAGTGGCCTGGGGATGTCACACTTCCCACCCCAACCCTGGCAAATAACATATGGGCAGGAGGCAGCCAAGTCTGAGACAACTTGTGGTATGACCAGCCACAACGCTCGTCTCCTCACATTACTTTTGAAAACGCTGTGCAGGAGAAAGAAGGCCAAGCCCAAGGCATCTGCAAGCCATATTCAGCCTCCTCGCTGACAGTTCGTGACTGATGTGAAAAGCAACACTGGCTTGCATGTCTCGAGAATTCTTTTTGTCTGGCGAACTGTTTTCTTTTTAAAAGATTTATTTTTCAATTTATGTGTATGTGGGGGAGAGTATGCTCTGTGTGTATGGGTGCCCAAAGAGGCCAGAAAAAGGGTGTCAGGTCCCCGGGAGCTGGAGTTACAGGACATTGAGTTGTCCCCTGCCCCAATGTGGGTGCTAGTAACAGGACTCAGGTCCTCTTGAAGATCAGCAAGCACTCTTAACCACTGAGATGTCTCTTCCACCCTAAACTGTTTTCTTGGGAAAACAGTTCCAATGGGATTTTGTATCACTTTCTCTAACTCCTTCCTTGAGACAAGTAAACACCTTTTTCTTCAATCCTTTAATATTCCACTGAAATCCAGTTGAATATTCATTCATTCATCCAATAAACTTTATAGAGAGATGGTGTCTCATATAGTCCTCACTCTGGGGAGGCTGAGGCAGGAGGATGACAAATTTCGAGCCAGGCTAAGTTACATAGTGAGATTGTTTTGAAAGAAAAGGAAAGGGGAAGAAAAGAGGTCTCAGTATGTTGTATAAGCTGTCTTGAACTCCTGGACCCAACTGGCACCCCCACCTCAGCCTCACACATAGGTAGGATTACTGGCACCCACCACCAGGCCTGGCTTTCAACAGACCTTTATTGACTTCATCGGCAAGGGCAGTGCTGGGTTGCATAGACGAAGAAATAAAAAAAAAATACCTACCCTTAAGTAACTTAGTTCAGTAGGGAGAGAAGAGGGAGCAAGCTATGGCTCTTAATGTGTAAAGCTCACACAGAACCCCCTGAGAGAGGCAGCTCCGAGGTTGGAGATAGAGGAAGGAGACAGATGGCCAGGACCAATAGGATGAAAGCGAGTGAACCCGACTGAGGAACACACAGGGCTTTCCTGGCCTGGGGATCCTTGGGGAGATGCTGAGAGTTCTGGAAGGCAATGACATGCTAAGGCGTTGGCGAGCAGCCCTGTGACGGGTGTGTGAGGAATGGAGAGCTGGGAGTGGCAGGAAGTGAGGCGAATCTTTTGGGGCCTGGTGGGCCATGTTGTGGATCTTGGCCATTTTTCCTCTGGAGGCTGTAGGGAGCCAGCTGAAAAGCTAAAGGGTAGTGACGGGTCTGCCTGACCTTGGCTTTGGAAGTTCCGTACTGGGGCCTGTGTGTCAGATGGATAGAAGGGACAGTGGCAAGGAGCGCCCTGGGGATCCAGCTCAATCCAGCCCTGCAGAGTGGGGGTGGTATGAAGATGTGCTGGTGATCCTTCTGTCATCGTGACAAACGCTTGCAATGAGCAGTTTCTTAAGGGGGAAGGGTTATTTGGGCTGATGATCTAAGAAGTCTTAGTGCATGGTTGGCTGGCCCCCTTGCTTTGAGTCTGTGGTGACGTGGAACAGCCTGATGGGAAGGAAGGTCACTGACCTTAAGGTGGCCAGAAAGCTAAATGAGAAACTGGAGACAAAGTTCCAATACTCCTATATGGTCACATCTCCCTCCAGTGACCTAACTTCCCTCCCATGGACCCCACCTACTAAAAGTTCCCCTATAATCCATCAGGGGTAGCGGTAGGAGGATGTGAAAAGCCAGTCCTGGGCACTCAGCTCACCACTTCACGGGGGCTGCCTCCTGTGAACATCTACTTCCAGTCCCTACTGGACACTGCAAAGCTGACATATTCGAACTCCCAGCCTTGTCTCTTGCTGTTGCTACAGGTCCTCTCCATTGCTGTTAATGTCACAATGAGCTTTCCAATTGCTCAGAACCCAAAGTTCCTCGATTCTTTTCTCCCACCCCCCACATTCAAATCATGCTGTTTTCACCTTCAAAACATACCTGGAACCAAACTACAGGTTACTCCTTTATGGTCCTGCAGCCCTGCCTGTCACCGCTCAGCTGGACATCTCCAAGCATACTGTGGGATCTCCTGGCAAAGCCTACCCTGGATCCTCTGCTACCTCTTCCTATGGTCTGGATGGCGGCAGGCACATAGAACCTACTCAGTAAGGACTTCTTGTCTAGATGAGAGAGGATCGAGGAGGGTCAACGAGTGGTCCTGGGCCACCTCTAGTCCATGTGACCTAGAATTTTCAGAAACAGGTTGTTTAAGGGCCGCAGACTCCATTGGATTATAGGAGTGAGCAGGTCTAGCTGGGGTGACCATGACTAGTCTTTTCTCCTTGCTGATCTTCAGTTTGCTCGCTTCTAAAGTGATTGTTAACACCAGGGTGGGAAACGGAGATGGTTTAGAAAGTAAACTTAAGTTTCATCCCAAGATCCACAGTGGAAGGAGAGAATCAGCTCCCAAAAGTTGTCTTCTGATATCCTCATGTGCATCATGACCTGTGCACATGCGCACACACACACACACATTAATTCTTAACTAATTACAGTAGGGCATAACTCAGCGGCAGGGTACCTGCTTGACACACACAAAGCCCTGGATTTCAACCCTGGTGCTACAAAACACTAAGCAAACAAAATGTGACAGACAAATAAAGTACTTTATATTGCAATGTAATAATCTTTAAGAGACAGCCTTGTAGTCAGGTGACACGGGCCTATTATCCTGGCTATTTAAGAGGGCAAAGTGAGAAGATTGAAAGTTTAAGGCCTGCCTCGGCTGGGATTGAGAGTGAGTTTAAGGTCAGCCTGGGCAATTTAGGAAGACCTTGTCTCAAAATAAAAACTGAAGAAAGAGACTAAGATTATAGCTTAATTGTAAAGCATTTGCCTAGCATGCATAGGCTCCTACATTCAATCCCCAGCACTACAAAACAAACAAACAAACAAACAAACAGTGTTTGGGGTCTTCTGGTGGTCAGATGAGCAACTGGCCTTGCCACTCAGGCCCAAGGCAGAAGGCAGAGATCCCCATTCCTGTGACTCCCCATTTCTTTCTCGACCTCTTCTAAAACACAGTCTTATCTTCCACCTACATCTATAAATAATACTCCATTACAGCTGTTCAAATAACAGTGGAAAAGGACTGCCAGGCTGCTGCATTCAGCTGAGCCAGCAGTGTTCCCTGAAGTGGGCTTGGTTCTGGCCAGATGGTCTCACACAGGGCAGTGATCTGGGAGGGGCCAATGGTAGGATGACATCCCAGGCCACTTCTCAGAGCCATCGTGCCCACCATGCCTGCTGCTCAGGTTGGCCCACTAGGGCTTACAGTATGCCAAGCACCTGGCATTTAGGATTGAATCCTCACTGTAACTGCATGAAATCAGTATCCTTAGGACCAGTTCTCCGAGAACCTCTTCCTTTTCCCATAGAAATCATCAGATACTTGCTCACCAATGTCTAGGCGGGAGCTACGAGAAAGAGAGGATGCTCCGTTCTTTCTTTGGCTCTATGTAGGCTGCAGGTGGAGCCTAGGGGAAGGAACGCAGGCCAGGCCAGATGGAAGTCATCACTATTCCACAAGCTCCCTGAGGCTGAGCAGAAGGGAGGCACCTTCTCTGCCCAGCCCCACCAGGAATGCTGGGCTTCCTAGGGTCAGTTGCGGGGGGGTTGGGGGGCAGGTTACTCTAGGTGATGAACTATTTTCCTTTCTCATTCCGAGGATCAGAGAGTTCTTAGTGAGCTCTTCTTTGTTGCAGTAGAAACAGAAAACCAGACAAGCCCAGTGGGGGTTGGCCAAACTTTTCCTTTGTTCTGCTGAAGGAGAGGACTAGGCAAGGGGTGGGGTGGGGTGGGGCCAACACAAGGGCAACAGATAGGAGACTAGGAGAGAATCCTATCAAAAACATCAAAAACAGTGAAACTAACCAAAAGCAAAAGCACTAAATGCATCCAGTGAAGAGGCCTCCTCCCTCCTCACAGGCCCAAATCTGCAGCCTACCACAGGGACCAATGTCACTCTGGAGTCTCAGCATGCAGGGCCACTGCTCTCCAGACCTAGATGTGCTAAAAACTACCCACAAGAGCCCTGTCCACCGTGCATCCTCCAAGGTCAGGGGCCCAGATCTTTTCCTACCTCCACAACACACTGTGCTCCCATGATGAACAAGAACTCAAATATGTCATTGAGTTTGTCAAGTACTTTCCCGGGAACGTGCTACGGGAACTGTGCTAGGGCACAGTTGCCTACCTGGTAATAAGAGAGGTGCAAGACCCACTCGTCCTCACTCTGACATTCCACAGCTGTGGGGGTATTAATTAGGCAAGTTATTTAGCCTCTGCACCCCAGGCTCCTCACCTTAAAATGGTAATGCTCTTGAAGAATAGAGTTTTTATCTTTCCTTCAGTGCTGTATCTCTGTATCAGCATGAGATGCTGGGCATCTAGTAGGTAGTTGGTCCCTACTTACTACACATGCACATGGCTTAGGATGGGTGATGGCTCTTAGTAGGCACCAGAGATGTCAATTACTGTCATGTGAGCGTTCATATTTTCACAGGGCTTCCAAGAAGAGCATTCTGAATTTCACTCGTGCCAGTGCTATTCTGTGAAAGGTTCGAGTTCTGAGTTTCTTGGGTTTTTGTTTTGTTGGTTTGGTTTGGTTTGGTTTTTTGTTTTGGTTTGGTTTGGTTTGGCTTGGTTTTGCTTTTTCAAGACAGAGTTTCTCTGTGTAACAGCCCTAGCTGTCTTAGAACTCACTTTGTAGAGCAGGCTGGCCTCGAACTCAACTCACAGAGATCCACCTGCCTCTGCCTGCCAAGTGCTGGGATTAAAGGCGTGTGCTGCCACTTCCTGGCTCCTGAGCTTCTTGAAACTCGGAGGAGACAGTGATAACAAAAGGCTTCTACTTTTTTATTTAAAACCAAGCCTCCTGTAGCCCAGGCTAGCCTCAACCGTACTATGTAATAGAGGCAGTAAATGTTATAAAGAAAAAGCAGTGTATTGTGGAAGGCTAGAGCATGTCAGGAGTCTGGCACCGGTGGTCTAGGTGTGAATGGCTGGAGAAAAGGGACTTGTGAACACGTGGTACGTATGCAGAAAGGTCCTGTCCTTGAGTGTCCTCTAGCAAGAGCGGTGGTTGGGTGGGGTTAAGTAGTAACAATTAGCTGGTTTTCAGCTTCCCTGGAGATTCTCCAGTCTTGTCAGCGGGGTCAGTCTTGTCTGACGGTAAGTCCTCCACACCCCAAGCTAAACTTAGTGCCCATGAGGCCTGCTCCTTCACGTGGATACATTCTGTCTCATCTTTCAGACAAGACAGGCACTATCACAACCCAGATTGTGATAATAAGCACCCTTTTTCATTCCATGCTTGGGCCTTTGATGCTCAGTGTAAAGTTGGCAGCTAGGAAACGCTTACTGAGTGAAGGACTAAATGGGTGGCTCTTGTTCCCTCGCTTCCTCAGCTGGCTGGGTCATTCCCACTCAAGCATGGATGCTCGGCTTACCTTTCATTCCACATGAGAAGCCTGTCTTGGCCTCCTTGCGCCTCCCTGGTAACTCTTGGCTATCCTTAGTCTTTGTCTGTGAAGCCTTCCTTCACAGGCAGGGTTGATCCATCCATCCTCTGAACATTCTAGCACATTCTGTACCCTCCATCCTAGCCCTGATCCCTCTGTAGGTTTTGTCTGTTATTGCTATCACTTCTACCCTGTGATTTTTCTCAGTGACAAGGACTGTTTGTCATCTGTGTACCTCCAGCAGTAGCCTTTAGAAGAAGCCCAGTAAATATTTGCAGAAATCGGGCTGGGACTCTAGCTCAGTAGAAATTTTACCTTACATGCACAGAGCCCTAGGTTCAACCCTCAGCACCAAAAAGTGGAGTCAATGGTGAAAACAACAACAGCGATGAACTGCTTCTCAGCTTTTCTTTGAGTGGTTTGCTGGAACTGGCTTGTAGTGGTTAGTGACAGCCAACTGTTTAAATATTTAGGAATGTGTGAGCCAAGTGGTAAACATCCCATCTTTAAAAATTAAATTGCACCAGAAAACAGAAGACAAACTGGAACGGAGGGACAGTCAACAAAAGAAATGACCAAACACATGCAATATGGGATCCTGGAGTGGATCTGAAAACAGAAAGAAGACGAGGGAAGCCAGGTCAGTCCCAGTGACTTCGTACTCTAGTGCATCGCAGTGCTGTGCCAAGGCTAACCTCCTCATTTCGACAAATGCTTTGGAATTACATGAGATGTCAGCATAAGGGGAGGCTTGGGGAAGGGTATGCAGGGAAGAAACGGAACAGAAAAGAGATTTGTAGTCTAAAATTTTCCTGGACATTTAAAACGAACTCTTAAGCCAACATACTAAATTTCATAAACCTATAATCAATAAATCCTGTTGAAAATAAAGGTGGTAAATACAACTTTTCACCACCTAATCTTCCAATTGCTTTCCATGTTAATCTATGCCTTTGCACTTCCTGTCATCTCTCGCATATGCGTGGCATACTCCATCATATCGCCTCCCACTTTGTGCCAAATTAATGTCACTTTGAAAGCTTGAAATGAGCCTAAATGAGTGTTTACATCTTGGAAATCTGTATCACAAATCTGGTCTTGGGCCATTGTTTTGTACACTGTACTGTAGTCTTAAAAAAGTGGTGGGGACTGTATAGGCTTAGCATGCAAGAGGTCCTGGGTTCCGTCCCCAGAATGAGAACTGAAAAAGTGACAGAGGGAAAGAGGAAGGAAAAAGAAAGAAAGAAAGAAAGAAAGAAAGAAAGAAAGAAAGAAAGAAAGAAAGAAGAGGAGGAAGGAGGGGGAGGGAGAGGAGAAAGGGAAGTAGGGAGGGAAATAAGGAACGAAGGAAGGTAGGAAGGCAGGCAGGCAAGAAGGTATGTAGGAAAGCAGGAAGGAAGGAAGGAAGGAAGGAAGGAAGGAAGGAAGGAAGGAAGGAAGGAAGGAAGGATAAAATGTTACTTTCTTACATGAACCTTGAAAATGTGATGTATCTATTGCTGTTGGCTTCACAAGGATCAGACAAATGAAGAAATAATGTTTTCTTTCCATAAGCCCTATGATTCAACAGAGAAGTTCATATGATGAAGAGTCGGCGAGGATCTACCACTTCTTTGTCGGTTCACTTTCTTCTTACTCATGAGCACAAATGAGCTATCTACCTCTCATGTAGGAACCACACTTGCCTTTCTATCACAGCCAGAGTTTGACTTTGGACACGGGGCTCAGCAAGAGCGATAAGAGCGCTATTCAAGAGTCAGTTGGCCGTATGGGATTTGCGATGAAGACCTGTCCCATCACTGTTTGTAATCGTGTGCTGTATCATCTTAGATGAGGAAATGTGCAATATTTACCTAGCTACATGCATATAGTTTTGAGAACCCAGTGCTGAACCTTTTTTAAAAGGACATCACTGATCCCAAGGACTTACTTTGTCTTGGAGGAAAAGAATATCTGCATTTCCTCTGGGCCAGGCTACAACATCCCTTTCTAATATAAAGTTATTGTAGACCCTGGTTGCTCTTTGGCTCAACTGTGTGAAAGCATTGTGGTCACCATTTCACAAATGGGCTGTTGAGATCCAAAGAGGTTAAGTAAGGAGGCCAGGGATAGAATACTACTTATCTACTTATATCTGCATCCAAAGCTAATTCTTAGTTTGGGGGGCTTATTTGTTTTTCCTCGGTTGTTTGGTTGGTTTTTTGAGACAGGGTTTCTCTGTGTAGCCCTAACTGTCCTGGAACTCACTCTGTAGACCAGGATGTCCTCGAACTCAGAGATCCAACTGCCTCTGCCTTCTGAGTGCTGGGACTAAAGGTGTGTGCCACAATGACAGCCTCCTAATTCTTGGTTCTTTTTGCCGCTGTAACAGATTACCATAAATGTAGCATCTTAAGGCAACACAAAATATTATCTTCTGGATCCGGAGGTCAGGAGTTCTAAGTGATCTGAACCCTGGTCCTCATACTTGTGTGGCAAGTAGTTTACAAACTGAACCATCTCCCCAGACCTATGTTGTCATTTTAGTTAGCATATGTTTACTATATATGATGATAGGTTTGTTATTACATTTTTATATATAATACATATAGTGTAGTTTTATGATAGTCACGCCCTTTACTTTCTTCTGCTCCCCTCCCATTCCTGCTTAGTCTTTTCCTCCTCCCCCACCTACTCCCTCTTCCACTTTCAGGTTTCCATTTATTTGATCATTTTTGATGACCCAAAGAGTTTCATTAGGGTTGCTCGTAGAGTTCTTACAGCTACCAATGGCTACACCACTGAAGAAAATCTCTTCCTCTCCCAGAGCCTTTGAAGTGCTATATCTTTTCAAGGAAGTGGGGAGCCTCATGATCCCTGCCCTAGAGCTACCATTATCAGCCCTTGGTCCTGGGAGGGCACCTTTCAGCCCGTTCTCCTCCCATGATAGGATGTTGGCAGCCCCAATCTTGTGTGGGTCTTATGCCAGTAATCTCAGCCGTGTGAGTTCAAAGGCCTGACAGCTGGACCATGTTCTAAGACAGCGTTCACCATCACTTTTCCCTATCCCCCAGCTCTTACATTGTTTATGCGCCTTCTTCCAGGATGTTCCCTGAGTCTGGAGGAGGGAACATAGATGACCTCCTTCCGGTTAAACCAGCACTTATTCTTATAACCTTGACCGGCTAGAAGTCTCTTCAGTCTCCACTGATCACTGTGAAAAGAAGCTTCTCTGATCAAAGCTGATCATAGATTAATCCATAGGAATAAACATAATTATTTAGATGGCTATTTGAAGGACACACCTGTCCATTTAACCAAACAGTAAAGCAGCTTCCTCACTAGGACCTATATCCTCCCCAGTCATAGGCTTTGACCAGGTTTCCAGCACCAGGCAGGAGTTCCCTTCTATAGAGCAGGCTCTGTGTAGAGGTTGTAGGGAAGAATCTCTTTCCCAGATTCTAGAGGTTGCTTACATTCCTTGGATTCAGAACCAGCCATGGCTGGTGAAGTTTTTGTTACATCCCATCTTTGATGGTGTCACATAAACCTCTGCCTTGCCCCTCTCCTTCGCTTTAGAAAGACCTCCTTTCTGTCAAGGGCAGTTGTTTAGTAACCTTTATACCACTTGCAAGCCTTACTCTTCTTTGCAATGTGAAGCAACATGGCCAGGTTCCAGGGATGAGGACCCAGGCACTGTTGTGGGCTGGGTTTATGCCTACCTCTTTATCTTGCTCCACACTGTCACCCACTTCATTTTCCCTCCGTATGTGTGCACACAGCCCTGTGCTCCCCACTTATGCACACAGCCCTGTGCTCCCCACTTATACACACAGCCCTGTGCTCCCCACTTATGCACACAGCTTGCTTTGCTCCTTTTCTGCTAGTAGCACTTATTTTCATAGTCATATCATTTATCTTATGGGGAAACCACAGCTGGTGACCATTGGCTAAATGGCAGCCAGAGTGTGTCCCAGCACAATTAGTAACCTTTCCGTGTGGCCTGGGTTTCTGACTCCTTATGAAAAACAGAGAAATCTAGGAAAGCAAGATCCACATTTCCACAGGACAGTGGGTAACTGGGATGAGATGGTGGCTTCCCTTTGGGCTAGGACGTGTGATGTCCAGCTCTTCACAGTCCCCACCACCTACCTCTTATTGTATTTCTTCACTGTCTTCACTGTCCTGTCTGCTTGGCTCTTCAAGGTATCTGAGTCATCTGAGCTATTTCGCTCTTGCCTCAGTTCCCGCATATACCGCAATCTCTTATGTGTCTATGAAACTCTGAATTTATTTCCCCCATGCTGGTCCAGACATAGCAGAATGTTCCAGCAATACTGAGAGATGAAACAATTTTCCTCTAGGTGATTTCATCTTTTTTTCATTTTCTGCGTGTGGAAGTTTGCCTGCATGTGTGTCTGTGCAGCACGTGTGTACCTCGAGGTGATTTTAGATCATGTACGGATTTCCTTTCACAGCACAGGAAGGCATTATAAAAGTAATACTTACTGGGAGAACCTCATATCCCTGAGTTGGAGCCACACTGTGCAAGAGGTAATATCATTTCCACATCACGGGGGAACATTGAAGTTCAGAGAGGCCACACAGTAGGGCTAGAGAAGTAGATCTGATGGCTTCTGGAGTCAAGACCAAGGCTTTTGTTGTAGAAAGCAGCTTCTAGAGCAGGAGACATGCTGCCCCAGGGACTCTCTTCGAAAGTCTGTGCACAGCCTCTGAGCGTTCTTTTTGCTTAGACAGAGATCGGCCATGTGTCACACACCTGCTCTGTACCTCCTGCACTCTTGAGAACTCCGAGCCTCCCAGCAGCCCCCTGAAAAGGTGAAACAGATGAAGAAGCCAAATTACTGTTGGGATTTAGGGCCCATTTGATGAGTCACATGCGATTGACAGAATCGCCAACGGTCTCCTTGCCTGCGTGTGCACAGAGTTTGCCGCTTCCTCCTGCCATCACTGACTGTGCAGTGTGGGGTGGGAAAACACAGAGAAATTATGCGTGGCTAATTGCACAGCAGCAAGCAGGAAGGAATGCGCGATTGCCAGAGGCTCCCACTGGGGCAGAAGTCTGGTGTCATGTGTTACTAAACAGCTGCAGGAAAACTTGTCTGGACCTTGGTTGCAGACGGGTGGGTCTGGCAGACTTGGGTTGTGAATAACTTTGGTGGTAGAAAGGATTTATAGGAAGCAGATATCCAGCATCTAGAAACTTTCCTCTGGAATTTTTGTCTGGTTTCTTTGCCACCCTGCCCCCTCTAGTCACCTTCAGTTCCAGCCAGAGCTAAGAAAGGAACTATGTAAGAAGACCTCAGCCCCAGGGCCAAAGGGTTCCCTCAACACCTAACCTGTCCACAGACCCATCTTAGGGTCTCCAAAATGTGCTTGCACAGCTGGGTGCATGCACCAGACCTCTGGACCAAGAGCTCCAGGCCAGCTGTGAAGGGGGAAAGGTAGGTCAGGATGGAATGAGGAAGCCAGAGGCTCAACTAAGAGATTTTGTCTTTCAGACTGTACGGGAAGCCCAGACTCCATAGCCCCAAGTACCTGTTCTGGTCCTACAAGCACAACCTTAGCAGGCCACTCGGTCTCTTCACGATCACATGGATTACCTCCTTCTGCGTGAGAAGGCACAGTGTAATGCCTGCCTGTCTATCAAGAGATAAAAGTTTAGGCTCTGTAGTAATGCAGCTAAACAATAAACTATTGCGTTACTTACTCGTGTGTATGTGTGTGTGTGTGTGTGTGTGTGTGTGTGTGTGTGTGTGTGTGTGAGTTGCTGGGGATGGAGCTCAGACTTCACACGTGCTAAGCAAATGTTGTATCTGAGCTACCCCAGCCCTATTCATTACTCCTTATCGAGGGCCCCCTGTGAGTCCCGCGCCAGCCTAAGATATTTAAATTCATTATTTCTTTAATCCTTAAAAGAAAGATCAAGAACTTGAGTGAAGAGAGGAAGAATAGCTCATCAAAGGTCACCCGGGGAGTAATCGACGACAGCATCAGCACGTGCTCCATGGTGAGCGAGTGTACCACCTGCCAGTCCCGCTTGCTGCGAACGAAGGAAATGGAATTTGGGAGGTTACTAGCATCAGGGCAGGCCTGGATTTTCCTCTTCTGTCTCTGCTATTTAACGTGCTATGGGACCTTAGGTGCGTTACTCAGCCTCTCCCAGCTGTCTCCTGTTTACAAAAGGAGTCAGAGTTGAAAATGTCAGGATTCCAAACCTCTGAAAAGGCTATATTGTGAAAAGCAGCATTAGCAGGAAGGAGGTTGGTGGGGGGGACTCAGAATGCCTCACGGACAAAGGCTGGGAAGGCGACCTGGGTGTGCCTTGACTGAAGCAGATCTGGAAAAGAGACTCGTCAATGTGGACGCCACTCACACCACCTCCTCAGCAGCCATTCTGTGAGTGGCCACATGGACCAGGTGGACGTGATGGTGGCCAGGTCCAGCAGGCACACCTACACAGTGGGCTACTGCTGCCACCTAGGGGACAGTGCTGACCCGGAGCTCAGACTGCACAGGACTGTGATTCAGCCACTTGCTGCACATTCCCGGTCTCCTGCTGGTTTCCGGAGTGGAAAGGGGCAGCTTGGCCCTCCCTGCTCAGCAGTGGGGAGGGGACTATGGCAGAGAGGCCCGCGCGGCCTCTGAGGAGTTTAGAAATCAATCCATCTGGAAGTGTTTGGGGCCGTGAGAGCCGGGAGCTGGCCCTGCAGTTCAGGCCATGTGGCACATATTTCCATCCGCACCAGCGACCCCCTCCCCAGTCCCTAGAGACTGTCTGAGCCAGGGAGGACCGTCTCAGGCACCACCTCAACTACCAGCCCCCACCCAGGCCTCCTCTACTCTGGTAAAATCCACAAGATCATGGCTGAGCGCTACTTCGAACGCTTTCAGCTACTCGTAGATGCTGGGTAAATGAGTGAATTATTTTGTTGTAGTTCAGCATTTAGCTGGCTGGGCAGGGCCCGTGCTGGACGTAAAGCGTGTTAGGTTTGTAGGATTACCTTAGTGGGCAGCTAAGGCTGGCCTTGCTGGGAGTAAAGCGTGCTAGGTTTGTAGAATTACCTTAGCGGGAGGCTAAGGCTGGCCTGGATAGAAAGGCACTGCCCTAAGCGTGTTTGTCTCTGGCACCTAGTAGCACAATGCTCAATCAGAATGAAGCCATGAGATGATTTCGTAAGCGCTTATTCACACCATCCTGTTCTAGACAAGGAGGACAAAAAGGGACGGCCTCAGGGAGTTCGAACTCACAGTTCTAGTTGCCCCCTTATCCATGGGGTGCCGGCTCCGAGACACCTAGTAGGTGCCTGAATTGCTTTTCCTTTTATAAAGCCCTATGATGAGGCCCAACCAATACACTAGTCGCAGGAGGAGGTTAGCAATAACTAATAACGAAACAGAATCCTTATAACCAGAAACTGAAAAAAGAATTTAAAAACTGACAATTGTTATATCTGGAATTTTTACTTTAATGGTTTAGACTATAGTTGCCAGTGAGTAGGGGGAACTTCAGAAAGTGCAACCATGGGTGTGGTGTCGGGGCAACTGTGCTGTTGACAACTGGGGTCACACAGTTCTCTGCAGTGTGAAACTTCCCTTCACGTTGTGGAGCCCTCAATGCCCTGACTTCCTGGCCTGACATGGTAGTTGTGTTCTGGAGTCATCATAACAACCAGACACGCCTCTGCATGCTTACAGTTATTTCCAGGTGACAGAAGGGACACGCTCTGGCGACAGGTCACTTGTAAGGAACTTGCCAGTAGGGAGAGAAGGAGATACCTCTCCAACGTGAGATGCTAAGTCGGTGCTCTGTGTTGGCAGGCACATTGGTGCTATAGAATTGGCAGGTTGTGTTTGGGCCGCAGGTATAAAATGATCCTTAATTACTGGATCAGACTGGAAACCCACAAGACCACATGTGGTTCTGCCAAACTGGTTGGGGGCCAAGAAGCTTCATAAGCATGGCAGTTAGGGACCTGTTAGTGAGTTGATTACTTGGGAATTCCCAGAGGCAACTGGAACCCAGCCCCAGGGACAGGTGAGAGGCTGGGTAGGTGCCATTGGATGGGTGCACACTGTGGTGGAAATTGCCCTGGAGGCCTGAGCGCCACTAAAATGGCCACAGGTTAAGGTGTTAGCATTACAGGGAGCCCACCAGCTAGGACCACTCGGGCACAGTTTATAGCCAATTGAAAGTCTTCATGTCAGGCAGTTGGGATTACACTCAGGTATTTGGGACCCAAGTGTAGCCTTGAGTGTTTGGAATAAAGGGTTTTTAAATGTAAAAAAATGCACCCTGGTATCTCACTCGGCAGCCGCAGGGGAGGTCCGCACAAGCAGGCGGTTGAACAGAAGCTAAGACAAATTAGCTGGGGCATCTTGACCTCGGGTTCCTAGAATAGAGTTGGCTGATTTTCCACAGGATTCTCCACTAAGAGAGAAATTCAAGTTAAAACTGAAATGGCCTCAGCAAGAACCCAAGGTGGAGAAAGCACTGCACTGTCTTGCCCTGTCACACTGGCCCTGCTGTCTCTTCTCTGCCTCTTGCTTCCATTCTTGAGGGGGAGCATCCTCATCCAGGGCTTCAGCTTGTGTCAGGACCATGGCAATAGTATCCTGACTGGTCTCTTCTTCTGTTTCTGCCTTCTGGAATAATCATTTTAATTGTTCTGGGGATACAATTTAAGACTTCTCACAGCTGAACAAGCCATACACTCAGCCAAAGTTATCTTAAGTCCCGGTTTTCACTATGTCCTACCAACATTTACCAGTGCCTTGCCACCTGACTTCTAAGACATAGCCCTTGTCACCTGTCATTCTGACCAGCTGGCTGCAGTTAGCTTTTTTCAGGCTCCCTGGTACCAAACCTTGCGGCGTGGACACCCAACTCAAAGCCTACACTGCCCTTTTCTCCTCACGGTGTTGCCATCATTCAGTGCCCTTTGAACCTTTCTCACCGCAGAGTGAGTGATTGCTCAAGATTCAAGGCTCAACGGAAGTGTTTAGTCTTTAGGGGAAGCCTTCTCTAGTCCCTGAGACAAGCAATCACTCTCCCCATTCTGTGGTCTCTGCTAACTGGCGAGTTGCCTAAGAGCATCAGCCAGGCCTCATTTGGTTTTGCCATCTGTAACTGGAGACTGTTCGTTCATTTCCAGAGCACCCCGACCCAAATAATCACACAGAAACTATATAATTACAACACTGTTCAGCCAGTAGCTTAGGCATCTTCCTGGCTAACTCTTATGTCTTAAATTAACCCATTTCCCATTTCTATTAGTCTTAGTCTGTGTATTGCCATGAGGCTGTGGCCTACCAGTAAGAAAGGTTCCAGTGTTCCTGCGTCTTTCTCCTATGGCAGCTATATGGCATCTCTCTGACTCCACCTACTCTCTCTCTCTCTCTCTCTCTCTCTCTCTCTCTCTCTCTCTCCATATATATATATATATGTGTGTGTGTGTGTGTGTGTGTGTGTGTGTGTGTGTGTGTGTGTGTATTCCAGCCTGGCTATATTCTGTTCTACCATAGGCCAAAGCAACTTTATTCATTAACCATTAAGAGAAACACATATACAGAAGGACATCCCACATCAGCCATCGTCCTCAGTCCCCAGTGGGAAGGTGCAACTGACAGATAGAGTGACCCCAAACTGGACCTGAACTGGGCCAAGGGGTCTACTACATTTTTTCGGAAACTACTATATTTCGGGTGATGGCTTTTGAAAGAGCTAATGAAGGAAAGGACAAGATGGAGACCTAAGGCCAGGGACAGGGAGAGAGAGAGGGAGAGGGAGAGAGAGAGAGAGAGAGAGAGAGAGAGAGAGAGAGCAATAGAAAAAGGAAGAACCAGAAGGATAGAAAAGGAAAGGCAGGGGGCAGAGGCCCTTTAGCCGTGCACAGTCAGAGAGCACTCTGGTAGCACAGAGTGGGGTGAGGAAGGCCTGAGGTTCTGGAGATGAAAGCAGCTGCCGTGGCGGGTCAGCCAAGTACACAGTTATTAATGGGCATTAGTGCTCTTCGGTGGCAAGCAATTCACAGAAGCATGTCCTGCTAGGACCAAATGACAACCAACCAGGATGCCTCTTAGGAAAGAGCAGAAACAAGTATTGATCCAAAAGCTACCGAGCTCCTCAAAGAGCTCTCAGGGGCTCCAAGCCACTGGAACCCCAGAATTGCCTCACCCCACAAGTCTGGCTCTTGCCCAGAAAAGGTAGACACAGGGAGAGAAGAGACAAATTCTAAGCCTCCAGGATTCTAGGGCCTGTGCCCGACACATGTGACACACAGAGTTAATTTGACCCTTTCTGTGACTCTGGGAGGTAGAGAATGAACCCGTTTTTTAGATCAGAAAACTGAGGTCCCAGCCAGGTTCAGGATATTGCCTAAGGACACCCAGCCTGAGAGTGTTGGACCCAGGGTTCTAATGTAAGTTAGCCCTCCCTTGATGAGTGGGCCAAGGCCCAGAGCCTGGCAGCAATTTGATCTCCAGCTTTTCTGACTTTGGCTGTGGCGCTCCTTTCTTTGGATTGATTTATGTAAGTGTAAACAAAAGACCAGCAGTTTTTTCGAGCTTTGGAATGGGCCCCCAGAATCACGTGCTGTTTTCCACTTTCCAGCTGGGCACCTTTGTTTAGGGGTTCGTCAATTTGAAGCAGCATGTTTGACCCATGAATCTGCAGTGTGCACAGAAACACACGGGGTGCTTTTTGTCCTGAAACACACCCAAGTGTGGGAGCTTGCAGCCTGGGACCAGGCTTTCCATCCACTCCCTCTCAGCGACCTTACCAGTATATGATACTTCTGGTGCTTGCCTGGGCTCCCAGCCCACCCCCACCTTTTAATTTCTTTCAGATGTCGCCTCCACACTGTCCCCACTGTGGTCCATTGCTTTCGCTCAGTGGGTGATAGATGCCTTCTGTCTGTTGGCAGCTAGGAATGACAGGAAGCTGGACAGGGCAAATTGGGACAGCTTTTCTTGGAATTCTGATGTTGATGTGGTTAGCCTAGCCCATGTAGGAAGAGTGACTGGTGCCAGCCAGGGGCCCAGTGCAGGGGGCAAAGTGGCATGTAGCACTCTGTCTCTCCAGTAGGCGTTTGGCTTTGAGGTGGGACAAGTTAGCTAGAAGGCCCACGATGGCTGTTTTCTGGACTTGCTCTAGAGTCAGGAGTAGACTAGAACCCTTTGAGCTTCCAGCGTTGTGTGTCCTACATGAGTGGCAGTGTCAGGATAGGATGCTCCTGCGCGGGTGGCAGTGTCAGGATGCTCTTGCTACACCGAGACCTTTTGAAACCTTGGGGGCAATAGAACTCTCTTTAATTCATACAATGACCTGGAGAGGAAAAAGACACTGATCTTGGGTTGGGGCTTATTGATCTTGGATTGGTGATCTTAGTGGGGCAGGACACCTCAGAAACACCTTCAGAGGAAGGATAAGAGAAGATGGACAAATATGAGAAAAGCAAATGATATACATGTTTGAAATTCTGTACAGTGAATATGTGCAAATAAAAATGAAGTATATTGAGAATCTGAGCTGACTGTAGTCACTTGGGCCTATAAAACCAGCAGTTAGCAGACCAAAGCAAAAATATTTTCAGTTTAAGGCCAGCCTGGGCTACACAGCAAGATCCTGGCTCAAAATTAAACAAAAACCAAATCTAAACAACAAAGCATGTAACTGCTTCTTCCCACCCTCTGTGAGGAGAAGATCGCCTGCAGGAGTGGGGTGCAGTCAGCACAGAGGAGTGGGGTGCAGTCAGCACAGAGACCCTGCACAGAAAGCGCTTGGGGAAGCAATGGCCTCGCCTCACTTTGCTTGGTTTTCTCTTGTCCTTACAGGTGCCTGCCACTGGGTGAATGGAATTCGCAACCAGAGGGCAAGGGAGCTTGTGGATGCAGCCAGCACAGGTCAGTTACAAGGACCAAACTGGATACAGGAGGGTAGAGACTGTATGGAGGAGTAAGGAGAAAATGGCCAGGCAAACTGCCTGTCTTGGGAGCTGGCTTCTCCACTCCTGACTCCCTCTGAGGTGCTGATTTCTCAGTGAGACCTTCTCTGGCGACATTTCTCCAATGGCCTCACACCCTTTTCCCATTGCTGCTCTTAATAATAGCACTTAATGCTACCCATCAACTAAGTTCCTCATTTAGCTTGTCCGTTGCTTACTCTCCCAGTAGAGCAGGGCAAGGACTTTGTTTTGAACATCACTATTGGTGCCATCTGGCACATAGTAGGTACTCCACAAATGGTGAATTAAATAATTGAAAGGACGCACAGGCTGGGGCCGCCCAAGGTGAGTCCGTCCTTAGCCTTATGTGCTGGGTTGTAGGCATCCGGCCTTTACTCCCACCTGGTGCTATTGATTTCTTCCAAAAGGCGCAGCACCTGCCATGTCTGAAGGTCTGAAGGTGGGGAGGCCTTTGCTGCTCCCAGGATTGTGGCTGTGTGACACTTTGTTGACCATAGTCCTCTAGAAGATGTGGTTATGTTGTCTGCGGTGTAATATTTAAGTGGTTGTGAGCAACAGTGGGACACTGGCTCTTCCTCGGGGACAGCTTCAGCTGCTGGTGGGCCTGTTTCGAAAAGAGGAGGATCAGATCCACTTCTTTCAGGTTCAAGGGCAGGGAGCTGGGAGCTATGTCCCTGGCTACCATGCTGATGAAACATGCCAAATGCAGGTGAGCAGCCCGGATTTGGATTCCTAGAACACTGCAGGGATGCTTTTATAGCACAAATAATATGAATATATTCTCAGCAGTGTTTGTGTTGTTCCAGTGCTGGTGATGGAACCCAGGGCCTTGTGCACACTAGACAATCGCTCTGCCACTGAGCTGAACCACTAGCCCATGAATACATTCTTATTGTAATCAAAACCAAAGCAGCTACTTTTAAAATCCGGTGTCCACCCTGATCCCCAGAGGTGGCCACTGTTCCTGGTGTGGAGTGCTTGCCTTCTTTTGGGTCTTCGTCTCTGTGTATAGCTTGGTTTTACGTGGAAACTTGAAAACAGTCAATCGATGGTGCACTAAACAGTGATCGGCAACTTCCTTTTTTTCACTTAACATTATGTCTTGGGAACCTCTGTGTCAGGATGCGCGTTTAACTCACCGTTCTCATAAATAAGCGTTTTATTTTTTTTAATCATTGTAGAGTAACATGCCATTACAAAAATACTACAGGTGCTCTTTGCCCAGCTTTTCTCTATGGTTAGAAATCCAGAATAACATACAAGCAGAATGCTGAGACCAACTGCCACAAAATAGCACTGCCACACTACCAGGCCGTGCCTACCCAATGCCTATTTAACCCCATTGATCCTTTATTTTATTTTTGCATTCATTTGTGTATGCGCGCGCGTGCACGCACTCATGCCCGAGTGTGTGCACACACGTCCATGCACACGCATATTAATGTGCCTGATCAAGTCATAGTGTGAAAGTCAGAGGACAGTTTTCAGGAGCTACTTCTCCCCTTCCACCATGAGGGGCTGGGGTGGCACCCAGGTCATCTGGCTCAGTGGCACCTTTACCCTCTGAGCCATTTCACCAGCTCCACCATTTTTTCTTTTATTTCATTGACTATATTGTACATTATAGTATAGTACCTAAAGATGTTTTCATGCAAGTCTATGTTATACATTGAACACGTTTCCCATACTCTGTCCCCACCTTCATATTTGTCAGCTTTGTGAAAGCTTCACTTCTAGTTCCATGTCGTATGCACATAAATGATTGCATGTATCTATATAAAACCTAGGAATCACGAATGAGAGGAAACATATGATATTTGTCTAAGGCTCTCTTAATTTGCTTAATATAAGTATCGCCCCTTGGATCGATTTTCCTGCAAAGGATAATAACAACTTTGACCCATTTCTTGAATTCGGTCGTTTCAACAAAATTAGGTTAAAAAAATGCAATCATATATCATGTGACCTTTAGGGATTTCTTTTCATTGCCACCATTAGCTAGAGCAGCGGTTCTCAGCCAGTGGGTCGTGAGTCCTTTGGGGGGTCATATATCAGACACCCTGCATATCAGATATTTACATTGAGATTTATAATAGTAGCAAAATTACCGTTATAAAGTAGCCATGAAATCACTTAATGAGAAGGAGTCACCCCAACCTGAGAAACTGTAGTAAATGGTCACAGCATCGGAAAGGTTGGGAACCGCGGCTCTAGAGCGTCATCCTCGAACTCATCACATTTGGCAATGCTCTGTTTCATTCAGTGTTTGTTTATTTGTACAACAACCCTCCTTTGTTTTGCCAAGTAGCTTTCTGTGATTCCCACAGATCACAGAAAGTGTCCATTTACGCATTGGAGGGCATCTGTGGTGTCTCCTGGGCGTGGCTTTTACGACTAACATTGCTATGGGAATTTGCCTAGCAGCTTTTTCGTGGACTTAAGCTTTCCTTTCTATGGGACAGATGCCCAAGAGTGCAGTTGCTGGATCATATGGTACTTGTATGTTTAGTTTTTTTTTTAATTAAAGAATCCGCCAAACTGATTTTCCAGAATGCTCTACCATTTGCGTTCCCACCAGTTGTGTCCGAGGGATCCGATTTCCAGACACTTTCATCAGCATTTGGTGGTGTCGCTTTTTAGTAAACTTTAAGTATTCAGTGAGGTGTGGGGTGATGTTTCACTGGGGTTTTAATTTGCATTTCCCTGGTGGTTCCTGAGGCTGAGCATCTCATGGACTGATGTGAAAACCATGTCTCCTCTTCGGTATATGCCTATTTATGTCTTTAGCTCATTTTCAGCCTGGGCTGTTTGAATGTTTAACCACAGAATTTTCAGAATTCTTTTTGCATTCTAGATTCAAATGCTTTGTGGGACATATGTTTGGCAAATATTTCCCCTAGCGTTTAACTTTTGAAAAATTCTCTCAGTAGGGTCTTCCACAGGAAAAAGTTTTGACTTTGATGAAGTGCAATTAATTAATTCTTCTGTAAATCCTTTTGAGTTAGAGTCTGTAGCCCAAGCAGGCCTTGAACTCCAGATCCTCCTGTCTCGACCTCTTGCTGGCAGGCACTACAGGCCTGTGCCCCAACTCCCAGCTACGAACGAGTTTTGATGATCAAAAATGTGAACTGGTTTATATGGCCAGCTGTAGATTTCAAGATGAATTTCCCTTCTTTTCTTATTTTTCAAAGATTTTTAAAGTTTACCATGAGTATAAGAGTTTATCAGATGGTTTTCTGCACTAATAATTGACATGATTTTTTTCTTCTTTAATATGTTAATATGGCGGATTACATCAATTGTGTAGAATTAGTATAGAATTCTTTGAGCAGTTGGAGGAATTTCCCAATAAATCTATTGGATCTTGATATTTCTTTTGGGGATGGTCAAGACAGGGTTTCTCTGTGTAACAGCTCTGACTGTCCTGCAACTCTCTTTGTAGACCTTAAACTCACAGAGATCCACCTGCCTCTGCCTCCCAGGCACTGAGTTTAAAGGCGTGCACCACTACCACCCAGTGGATCTTAATATTTCTGTTTTAAATTTTAAGCTCATTTCTCTTCTTTCTTTCTTTCTTTCTTTCTTTCTTTCTTTCTTTCTTTCTTTCTTTCTTTCTTTCTTTCTTTCTAGATCAGGGACAATTTTATTAAAACTTAAAAGAAAACTGTAGGTCAGGCAAGCTGCAAACCTCAGCAACTTCCCAGAGGAGGAGACTGAGGGTGGGGGCAGCAAAGCTGGGCATGGAGATCAGCCATATGGCAGCCGGCAGCCACATGGTGGGACAGGGGCTTTACAGAAAGACTAAAGAAGTCCAGTGTGTTAGGGGATTTATGTTTTTCTGAGTAATTCAGAAAAGTGGGCTGACTTAGAAAACAGTGTGGTTATGCTCTATAAGAGACTGCAGTAGGGAATTCTGGGAAGGAAAAGTACAATGTCTCATTAAAGGGATAATTATTCCTCCTATTTCTCTAGCATGGCTTATAGTGATCCTGACTTCCTAGGAGTGATCTACCAGAGGGATGGTCTCTTGGCCAGGTAATTGACCCCGCCAATTGGAATGCTAGGTCTCCATCCAGGCTAGAGATTCTACTCTCTTGATCAGAAAGGATTTCCTTTAATGGGACCTTTATTGCTATTCTAACACCCCTCCATGAAGAGGCAACCCTAAAATCATTAGGAAATAGACTGAAAATGGAGAACAGAACACATTTGCACCATGAAAACTTAGAGTTGCAGTTCCAAAACTGTCCACTAGAAGGGGTCAGTGTCTAGACTGGAAGATCTCAGTGTTCTTAATGGCTGCAGAGGTTTTCAAATCTATTTCTTATTAGGTAGATTTTGGGGGTCTGTGCTTTTTTAAAAAACTGGTCCATTTTATCCAAGTTACCACTGTACAGTTTCTCCCAGCATCCTAGATGTCTACTGCTGTGTCCATTCCACAATCCATTAGGTACCATGGATTTAGTACTTCGTGCAGTGAATCAGCTTTCATTCCATTTTCTCTAAAGTGTTTTTTGCATTCCTTATGAATGCTCCCTGATTTTAAAATGGGTTTGTTAAATTCAATGAATAATTCCTGTGGAGATTTAGCTGGAGGAGCAGTGAGTTCATAGACGACTTTAAGGAGACGCGGCGGTCTTGCTCCCGTCAGGCAACCTTTCCTCCATTATGGAGACCACTGGAGCCCGCATGAAAGGCAGCCAGGTCTAAGGAACACACATAGCCCACCTCCCTGACCTACGCCCACACTCACCATCACCCTGTTTGTGTCTGCTTCTGAAGGCCTGATCTTCAGGCTCCAGAAGTTAAATATTTATTTTAAATCTTTAACAGGCTGTGGAAACTTAGTCTACTGCTCAGTGATACTCCCAAGTAGAGACGATACCTCCTTTCCCTGATTTGAAAGAAACAGAAAGCGTGATCAAGTGCGTAGTCAAGCACTGTCAGGAGACAGTGGGGTGGTGCTTTTCTAGGTAGAGCTCAGGCTGCCAGCCAGTCGGGATGTGGGGAGTGAGAATACCAGTGGGTGCGGAAACATGAGCGAATACTCTTATCTAACTTTCTCTCGTGGCTCCAGAGCAGCAGGTCCTCAACCTGTGGGTTGGGACCCCCTTGGCAAACCTCTGTCTCCAAAAGTATGTACATCACAATCCCGTTTTGGTTGCGAGCCTAACCTTTAGTGACTGAGCCATCTCTCCAGCCCTACAGTAGCAAGATCACAGTTAGGAAGTAATAATGAAAATAGGTGTGTGCTTGGGGGTCACCGCATGAGGAACTATATTAAAGAGTCACAGCATTAGCAAGGTTGAGAACCCCTGCTCTGGAGCCACACTGTCTGCCCAGCGCCATGTCTGTTCAGTGGCGCGGCTAGCAGCAGGTACTCGTTGGGAAGTCAAACCGGCCTTGATGCCTGGCTCAGGGTAGAGGTGTCTGAATGACTTGAGGGGCTCACTCAGGTGCAAACCTTAGGGCTGCAAAGACATTCAGCATCACGGTGAAGCAGCTGATGCTAGCCACAGCCCTCCACACTTTCCCACAGGGGACAGTAGGGACCAGGCTAGGGTTTCTATGGTTTCCGCAAATGCTGTCTGGGCAAGCAGCTCTGCCCTGACCTATGTTTCATTCAGCCCACGGGATGGGCACTGCTCTCACCAGTCTGGATTCTCTTCCCCAAGGTTATGGTCTCCAAAGCAGAGGTGGAGCCTGAGCTGCAGGGGCTGCTCTGTGGTTTTTAGCATCTAACAAAATCAGCAATATATCACTACTATAGAAACAAAACAGGCCGTGGCAAACACCAGAGGCAGGGGCAAAGGCGATGTGGACTGTAACTGAATCATTTTCTATCTTCTTCTGGACCTCGGAGCCATACCCACTTTTGGGCTCACGTTCTTGACTCAACTGCAGATGAAGGTTACCAAGGTTCCAGGGTCACCTTAGGGACCTCTCCTTCCCACCTGTTCCAATTTCTGGTGCATGTCCCCTATCCACAGTTCCTGCCACTGTCCCCTGTCCCTTTTTGTTTTGTTTTAGAGCAGGATCTCACTATGTAGCTCTGGCTGGCCTGAAACTCACGGAGACCTACCTGCCTCTACCTCCCAAGTGCTAGGATTAAAGGCATGCGCTAATATGCCCAGCTCTGTTCCCTGCTCCTTAACCCCAAAACGTTTTACACCCTTTACACACTCAAGCCCCTCCCCTATCTGCCTTTCTCATTAAGTGCTATTTTACAGCTTTCCTTTTGTTTCTAAAATGGAAAATGTTTGTTATAATGCTCGAATTTCAAAGTCCCGTATGACGTCATGGTCTAACTGACCCTTCCTGAATGTTTCTGGTGCCTGTGTAGGGTGCAATTTGATGTTGTAGAAAGCGCATCTCACCGTGAACTTTGGAGACACACACGACTGAGTCATGTAGCCCCTCCCCTACTCCTTAGCGGTTTGATGTCTGCCTTCACCCCGACTTTCTCTGGCCCTCACTCAGTCCCTGTTCCCATTAGGAGTTGTAATGAATCGATGCGGGGGAACAGGGGGCGGGGGAATCTCAGCGCGATGGGGTTCATATAGAACGGGAGCATGGGAGGGCAGAGCAGGTGCTGCCGTCAAGGCTCAAGGTCCCCAGGCTGGTTTGCGTGAGCAGAGAAGCTTGGCTCGGCTCCGCGCGTCACCAGGCGCGTGCGGAGGCGGCTAACAGGCGGGAGAGGCGGGCGGTGAGTCATGATCCCCAAGCACCTCCGGAACTGGAGGCTGCTAGGCGGACTCACTGCCCCCACTGCCGAGCTCCTAGGGGCAGGCAAGCGGCAGCAAGGCCCGATACAGGGCAGCAGAGGGCGCTGCGGTGCAGTCGTTGGCATTCCACACCGAGAAGGCTGGAGCTGCCTCTGGATGGAAAGGGTGCAGCGCCGGCCCAGGGGCGGGGCGAGTGGAAAGTGATTGTCAGGGCAGCCTTGATTTTTTTTTTTATTACTTAAAAAAAAAAATACCAATCCAAATTCCCACTCCCTCCCCTCCTCCTGATGTTTTTTAAGAGAAAGGAAGTGTACTTGAGGATGATTCATCCCTGTACTGAGTGATGGAGCTATGGACCCCCTGCAGGAGAATGCCCTTCTTGCTAGGCCCACGCTGTCTAAAGCTGACAGCATTCTCTCCGCAGACAGGGTCTCTGATAGAGCTGGTTACCTCTTTTCAAAATGGATCTGCCCAGGGGACCCAGCCTGCGATCTTCTTTCCTCTGATGAATGGCACTTGAGGGAAGTGGCCTAAGATTTGAGCTGACAGTAATGCAGGGCAAGAGAAAGTGCTCTACTTACGGGGGACCAGTTTTGCTGTCGTTTTTTCTGTCTTGAGATGCTGTGTGTGACCTTGGGCTTTTTTGCTCAGGATAGACCCCCAGAGCCTTGTGTATGCTAGATAAGTGTTGTTTCACCGAGCAGGACCCCCAACACCAAACTTTAGATCACTATTCGTTCATTCAGAAA
Organism: Myodes glareolus; assembly: GCF_982192425.1. Taxonomy (NCBI): domain Eukaryota; kingdom Metazoa; phylum Chordata; class Mammalia; order Rodentia; family Cricetidae; genus Myodes; species Myodes glareolus. Next base: position 82,188,887 of record NC_142053.1, on the reverse strand, counting down.
GTGTTCACAGTGCAGAGAAGGTAGGAAGCCAAATGTGAGAACAATGACCCTTGAGCAGAAAGCAGCTTCTGCTTGACGCAGGACTGTGCACCCGAGTGGTCTGTAACGTTTACTGAGCAGGTAAAAGCAAGGACTTCATGCTGCCCACTGGAACAGAGTTGCCTTGGTCACTGATGCATCCCGAGGGCATACAATAGCTACTGACACGTAATAGGCATTCATTTGTCAAATGATAACGAAATGCCTTGAGTGTTTTGCGGGCTCAGAAGAGGGCATGGAACCCAGAAGAGTACATGATGAAGACATCAGCTGAGCAGATCGTGGTCAGATGGACGGCAATTCAGAAACGGGCCTTGGCAATGTGCAGAGTTCACCTCCTTGTGCCTCGGTTCCCTCGCTCAAGGAGAAAAGCATAGAGATGACTCGGAAGTCTCTCAGATTCTTCCAGCTCTAAGACTGCTTCAGAAATGACCCCAGGAACGTAGGTTAGGCCCTGTCCAGAGCTGTTCAGCTGTTCGGCTGGGCAGGCAGAGGTTTTGACCTCTAACTCAGGCTGTCTTCAGATTACAAGCTTGGCTATCCTCCATGCTCCTCCCTCCCTCACACTGTCTTCCCTCCAACTCCCACAGAATAAATTATCTATGACACGAAAGTCTGCACTTGTTTGTGTTTTGCCATGAGTTTTCTTTGTATTAATTTGTTTCAAAATAAAGTCTTTGTTATTTGAAGATTTTATACTAACACAGTTTTGTTGTAGAAAAACAAGTCAGCACTTTTGTGCTAAGAATAAAATAAAATCCAAACATAATTTCACCATCCGGTGCAGCTTTTGGATTTTTGGAAGGCCTTCATTAAAATTCGCACACACAGGCACTCATCCAGGTATAACTGGCGCAGGGTGAGTCTTCTGTGTCTAATGAACTTTCTCTGAGGTCAGCTCTGTTTCCACACCACTGTATGGATACTCCCCTAGGCCTTCAGTTGGGTTGGGGTTCCCTTCTATTTTGAGGGCCACCGAGACAGTGTTGAACTCCTTGCTGTGGGGGAGAGCTAGGAAAGGATGCTTAGGAACCTATTGCCCCACTTGTCCAAGGGGGAGCCCTAAAACAAGCCCATAACCGTGGCTGACTAAGATTTTTCTCAGCTTATTTAAAGCTTCAATGTAAATACAAGGACTCTCTGCTGTCTTTAGTCTTTGCTTTTCAGTGTGTGTCCAGTGACATAAATAGCAAAGTCTTAGAAGGTGGCTTGTATGTCAGAGATTGGGAGACACAGCCATGGATGGTGCACTCCAGGGGCAGAGGCAGGAGGATCCACAAGTTCCAGGTCAAATAAGGCTACATAGCCAGACCCTGTCTCAAATCATGCAAACAAACAAGAAGGATTATGACATAAAATGTAGATTCTGTTGCTTTAATAATTTTATTTTTTGAGATAGGGTCTTCCTGTATAGCCCAACTGGCCTTGAACTTGCGATCCTCCTGCATCAGCCCCTGGAGTGTGAGGACTGCAGGCACATACCACCATACCTGACCATACTGTGTTTTATAAGGTCTGGAGCAGAATATAAAAACTTCCATTTTATTTTTTTATGTTTTTATTGAGTGGTTGTTTGTTGATTTATTTTTTTTTTAAGAAAATAGTGTCTCGGGCTGGAGAGACGGCTCAGAGGTTAGGAGAACTGACTGCTGTTCCGGAGGTCCTGAGTTCAATTCCCAGCCACCACATGATGGCTCACACCCATCTATAATGAGATCTGGTGCCCAGAACACTATATACATAATAAATAAATTTAAAAAAAGAAAGAAAATGGTGTCTCATACTATATTCCAGGCTGGGCTGGAACACATTGCAAGCCTCCTGCCTCGGCCTCCTAAGTGCTAGGATTTCAGGTATGAGTCACCATGCCTAGCTTATTGTGAGACAGGGTCTGGCTAAGGTGCCTCGGCTGCTTTCACTCCTGGGACCCAAGGATCCTTCTGCCAGAGCCTCCAGAGTAGCTGGGACGGCAGGTGCACAGCTACACTTCACATTGCCTAATAAGCTTTCAAGATGTGGCGGTGATACTTCCGGTCTACAGACCACACTTTATTCATTTATTTTCCATTTTTTGTTTTTATTGAGCTATACATTTTTGTCCACTCCCTTTCTTCCTCTCCCCTTCCCTTCTACCCTCTCCCATGGTCCCCATGCTCCCAATTTACTCAGGAGATCCTGTCTACTTCCCATGAAGATTAGATCCATGTATGTCTCTCTTAGGGTCCTCACTGTTATCTATGTTCTCTGGGATTGTGCATTGTAGGTTGGTTTCCTTTTGCTTTATGTCTAAAAGCCACTTATGAGGGAGTACATATGCTATTTATCTTTCTGGATCTGGGTTACCTCACTCAAGGTGATGTTTTCTAGCTCCATCCATTTGCCTGCAAATTTCAAGATGTCATTGCTCTTTTCTGCTGTGTAGTACTCCATTGTGTAAATGTACGACTTTTCCTTATCCATTCTTTGGTTGAGGGGCATTTAGGTTGTTTCCAGGTTCTGACTATGACAAACATTGCTGCTATGAACATAGTTGAGCACATGTCCTTGTGGCACGATTGAGCATCCTTTGGATATATACCCAAAAGTGGTATTACCGGGTTTTGAGGAAGATTGTTTCCTAATTTTCTGAGAAATCTCCACATTGATATCCAAAGGGGCTGTACCAGCTTGCACTCCCACCAGCAATGCAGAAGTGTTCCCTTTTCCCCACAGCCTCTCCAGCATAAGTTGTCATCAGTGTTTTTGATCTTGGCCGTGCTTATAGGTATAAGATGGAATCTCAGAGTTGTTTTGATTTGCATTTCTCTGATGACTAAGGATGTTGAGCATTTCCTTAAGTGTCTTTCAGCCATTTTAGATTCCTCTGTTGAGAGTTCTCTGTTTAAGTCTGTGCCCCCCCCTTTTTAAATGAGATTATTTGTTCTTCTGATGACCAAATACAAACAATTTCTCGAGTTTTTGTATATTTTGGAGATCAGACCTCTGTCTGATGTGGGGTTGGTGAAATTATTTTCCCTTTCTGTAGGCTGTCGTTTTGTGTTGTTGACCATGTCCTTTGCTTTACAGAAGCTTCTCGGTTTCAGGAGGTCCCATTTATTTGTTGTTGCTCTCAGTGTCTGTGCTACTGGGGTTTTCTTTAGAAAAAGTTCTCCTGTGCCAATGTGTTCAGGTGTACTTCCCACTTTCTTTTCTTCTATGAGGTTTGGTGTGGCTGGCTTTATGTTGAGGTCTTTGATGTATTTGGATTTGAGTTTTGTGCATGGTGATAGATATGGGTCTATTTTCATTCTTCTACATGTTGATATCCAGTTATGCCAGCACCACTTGTTGAATATGCTTTCTTCTTTTCATTTGATATTTTTTGCTTCTTTGCCAAAAATCAGGTGTTTGTAGGAGTGTGGATTGATATCTGGGTCTTCAGCTTGGTTTCACTACAGACTACACTTTAAACAACAGGGCTCTTTATTAAGATGTGTCCAACCTACAGCCTAGCAGCTTAACTTTCAACCAAGGATAACTGTGAATGTGGCCCAACCCAAAGCCATAAAGTACTTAAGACATTTGGAGTTTTTGTTAATTTTTTTACATGGTTCTTAAGGTTGAACTTTGTAAATGACAACATCATACCCCAGTATCAAACGGTTGGACATGCCTTTTAGATTCCTTTGTTCTTGTCTTCCCTGGAGGTGAAGGAACAGTGGAAACCTGAGCACTCTACCAACGTTAGAGTATGTAGGCATGCACACACACACACACACACACACACACACACACACACACACACCATTGAGGTCTATGTTCTGGGTGTTTGGTGTGTGTTTGCTAAGTGAATATAGAGAATCAAAGGTTGAGCAGACTTAAAGTGACACTCCTTCTTCTCCAATGACTTGCTCACTTCAGTGGCAATATTGTCAGCTTCCTGGTCACCAAATGGAATCAGGTTGACAGGTGCCCTGGCTCTGCCTTCCCTTTATCAGTGTTTTCTGTTCCCACACATGTCTCGTCTGTCTCCTGCCTTCTTGTTTCTGGTCCCTTTCCTGATGGGTTTAGAATCACTGGCTGTACAAGCGCCCGAGAAAAGTAGGTGGGCAGAGAAAGAGAGCTTGTCCTCGGGGCTAGGTGGGGCCTTAAACCTCCCTTACAAGGTATGCTGGTCTATGAGGCTGAAACAGGTTCAGGTACCAGGACAAGGTCTCATAGCAAGAAAGTGATGAGCCGAGATTGGGATTCAAACACATCTCACTCCAAAACCTCCCCCTGGAGTGCAGAATCCCTTCTCTCTTACATTGAATACGGGTAGGTGAGTAGTCTAAGGTCAGTCACAGGGTCGCAGATAGAATTAATACGGGAAAGTCCTTTCAGACATTGAAACTAAATTTTCATTGGATAATCTGTCTATTCAGAAGCTTTAGAGACATCTTCTTACCTGTAGACTAGAGTGGACGCTTTTGATTCTGATAACCAAGGTCCTCCATGGTCCCTGGATCAGCTCAGCTCTTCTTCCCAGCCTGACTTTTCTCCTCCCAAAATCCTCTTCTTCCCTCCCTTGCACCATGCTTTAGAGTTTCCTTGCCACAGTGCCCTAGCTCTCTGGGGTTTGAGGGTGGGGCGGGGCAGAAGAGGACTCACTCTATGGCTCAGGCCTGCCTTGAACTCCTTGTCTCTGATGGCTAACATTGGTTATCAGCTTGACAAGATCAAGAATCAGTTGTTTGTTTCATCCCACTTGACATCTCCCGTTCCTGCAAACATCTGGCTCTCGCCATTCCCCCCACATTTTATTATCTAACACTCGATCCTAAAGGCTGCCTCAGATCGCCTTGACTCCAGGATCTGATCTGTGACATCTCACACCAACTGCTTTTTGCATTTCAGCCGAATTACAGCACCTCAGGCGCCTGCTTGGCCTGCTGGCAAAGTCAAATAAGCGGCTTGAGTCAATATTCACGTGGTTTCTTTGCTTTTCAGATCGCGTCTTCATAAGCAAGCTCTCGGCTCCTGGGAGGGGACAGGACTGTCTTATTCTTCTCTTTATCAATCACGCTCCAGATATTTCGTTTATCACCCCAACCCTCTCAGTTTTTCTTTTCTCCTCTATTTAAGATTTAGTTAGCTAGTTTTTCTTTAGGCAGGGTCTCACGTAGCTTAGGTAACTGTGTTGCCAAGGATGCCCTTGAACTCTGAATTTTCAGCTCACCTCCCAAGTTCTGGGATCACAGGTGTGCACCACAAAACACCCAGCCTTCATTTATTTTTTGGAAATCCAAATGTCCTCTCCCTGCCGGGCATGGTGCTGAGGGAAGGCAAAGAGCTCTAGAAGATTCGACTGCTCAATAACCGGAGACTGGCCAATTGATTTCGGGCCGAGGCCAGTAGAAATACTCGTGGATATGGTTGGCAAGTAGGCGGGGCCCGCCCATTCCTAGAGCAGATAAGGAGGGGAAGTCGCCTGGTACAGAGGCGGCCTTCAGGAGTCCTGGAGAGAAGTGAGAGAAGGAGAAGGGCCATTGTCTGCAGAGCACGCAGAAGGGGAAGTCGTGATTATGTTGCTGATGAAAACAGCATTTCCACTTGTTACCTGAAACAATAGGAGCCGGGAGTGTAGCTCTGAGAGGTGGTGATGTCATGGGAATAGCATGAAGCTGAGCTCCTTGCAGACCACGGCTCTTTGTCCTGGGGTTTGCTCCCAGTTCTACCTCCATCTTGCTCACTGTCAAACCTCACTGGGATGTTTCCCTGGCTCGGACTAGGTTTCTTCCACTCTGACATGGCAGGGTAGGGAGTAGGGAAGTGTGTGAGCGACTTGAACTGTCTGTTTCTTCCAAGCCCTGGGAGTTTGGGGCATGTGACAGAGATAGAAGCACAGATTAGGGAGGTTCTCCTGGAAGGCAGAGTCAAGGTGGATGGATAGGTGGCAGGGCCTGATAGGGTAGGTCTGGTGGTTTGGTGACTGCGAAGCTGATATATTCTGACAGGAACTGACTGAAGAGGTTCTGACAGGAGCCAACAGACTGAAGGCAATGGGAAGGCAAGGAAGATGGAGATTTCATTTGCCTCTGGGGGCCTGACTGAAGCAGTCTTGAGTCCCAGGTTTTGCTCGGCCTGCACACTAACAAGTGGCTTTAAGCACGCCCTTGCCTCCTTCAGGGTCTCAGTTGCCACGTGTGCCCAGGGAAACAATGGGGCTGAGCCACCTTCTCAACACAAGTTGTGGACAACTGCAACAAGTTAGGGAACTAACTCTTGAGGATCCAGATTACCTGTGAGCTTGCAGGACATGTATGGATTCTGTTTAGTTTGCCCTGGGTTTTGGGTTTTGAGGCAGGATTCTCTAAAGTGCTAAGCACCCGAAGTTCTAAACCTTAAATGGGAAGCCTGGGGCCATGGTAAAGGTTGCAATGAGAATGCCTGGAGAAGGGTGGTGGGGACAGGCCACAAGAGACACCACCAGAAGAAGCCTTGGGGGTTTTCAGAGGCTACACCTAAAAAAAGGATTTTGCTTCCAGACTCGGCGTGACTTGGCCTTTGCAATGCTGTAAGAGACACCTTTGAAGAGCCCAGGTCCCCCAAACGACACAGATAGCGTAGCAGCATGCCTGCAAACCCAGGGCCTTGTGCATACCAGGCGAGTACCGATGAGCCGCAGCACAAGCCCTGGATTGAAAGAGTCCTTTTTGCACACAAGAACTTAGCTGGAGGTGGGTTTGGATAAATGAACTCCAGGCTCTGACCCATAAAAGCCCTTTTGCGGCTACCAGCAGTAACAGCTGATGCCTGGTGATACTCTCCGGCCACCTACATGTGGAGCGGAGCACAGCGTTCCTGTTCATCAGCTCAGGCCATCCTTGCAGCAGCCGACACTTTACCGATGAGGAGGCAGGCACAGAGGGGCCAAGGAAGGTGTCCAGATCACACAGTGCAGAAGCAGGCAAAGCCATCTCCAGGACAGTAATGTGCCACGCTAGTAGCGGCACCTGTAACTGTCACCGGCCGAACAACAGCTATTTTCAGCCCATGTAATGGCTGTTGCAGGTATCTCAAAAATCATTTACACTCATCACTGTGCACTTGGAAATTATGGTAGTCATTAGATCCATTGCTAGATCTTGTTATGTTGAATATATTAATCAAGCAACATGCATGACTTCATTGTAAATTGCGCCTCAGGAGCCGGTCATCAATTCCCTTTCTGATCCTAGGTAATTTACTTACTGCAATGAAAGGCATTTTTCCTGAGAAAGGGCCGAAAAACAGTACCAGATTGCCAAGGCTGTGTATGGCATGACTGGGCAGGCTCTGTTGCTACACAGCTGGGTGCTAGAGGCCCATAGGTCCCACACTGAATATTCCTCCATGCCCCTGACCTTCACTCTTTCTTTCCGCAAACCAGGAATGCTAGCCAGCAGAGTATCAGGGCAGGTTGGAGACATTAGCAAACCAGGAACCAGGCTGGGATAGACATCTCGGTCTAAGAATTCACTCTGTGTCCGTCATGGCTCCACCCTCTCTGCAAGTAGACTGTCTGCCCTCCAGTGCAGTTCCTGCAAACACAAACGGCCTACTTAAGATGAAGGACACCTGCTAGGCAATAGATGCCGCCACCTTTGTAGCTCCCCAGTGCATCTGCATCGCTGGCATTTGGAGCAAGGGTCTCTCCAGCTAGGAAGGAAAGACCCAAGAACAGGCTACCAAGAGTGTGTAGTCCAGTGGCTACCACCAACCCGCTGAGTGCTTGGATCTACATCCCAGCTTCACTGATGCCTGCTTGTGCGCACTTAGACCTGTGTTAGTGGTTTAGGCTTTAGTTTTCTCAGCTATTCCGTGAGGACGAGACTGACACCAGCTGTGAAGAGCCTGGGATATGATCAGCTATGCCCAGGGCTATTGCATGAGCTGGTCTCATTGGCTCCTCCTAGACACTAATGCATGGGGGAAGCCAAAGGCATCTGGAAGACCTTTGGGAGGTACTGGCCCTTCCTCATAGCTGTTAGCTGGACGTCTGGGCTCTGATTGCCTGGTGTGATCCACAACAGATGCCCTTAACTTCCTGCTCCGTGCCTCTGCCTGCAAGTCAGAATCACCTAGGGAGCTGTGTCATTTGTTTTGTCTCTACTGTCTTCTTTTCTGTCCAGTTTTGTCTTGAACTCTGGATCCCCCCTTCCTCGGTCTCCTTGGGTGCTGAGATTACAAACATGAGCCACCACACTTGCTTGCCTAAGAAACTTTTAAAATGGCAATGCCTGGGCCTTGCCTCTGAATAATGGAGTTGGACTTGCGGTAGGGACTGAGAAGAAATCCTTTTTTCAAAACTCCTTAGAAGAGTCTCGTGTGGAGATAACTGCGAACCATGCCTCAAAAGAAATAACAGGCTAGTGTGCTTGCTGCTTTAGGGGCCGAGAAGGGGAGGAGGGAGGGGGAACTTGGAGTCCATGCCCTGCTAATGCAGACAGAATGAGAAGGAGCAGACGTGTGGCTGTGAGGGAGGCTCTGTGCATGCTTCTGGGAGGGGTGGGGGGAGCCGGCGCCCACAATAAGAAAGAGCTGGAGGAAACCACGAGGGTGGGAGCTTGACCCCAAGCCCTGCCAGCCTGGTGACCTCACTGGTTTTTCTGGAAGAAGGAAATGGAAAATATGGAGGTAAGAAAAAGATGACAATGTGTTTGTAGCCTCCTACCCCCAGAGTGACTGGAATGAGCAATATTAACACCTAGTGAAGAGCATGGAGCCCTGTCAGTTCCAACTCCCCCCTCCCACAAAAAAAATGGCCTGCCCCCTCATACACTCACGTCAGATGCCATCCTTACCTCAACTGAGCAGAAAGTGCTCTGTGCACTAGTAGATACAAGGTGACCAAAGCAGGGCATGCTGAGGCAAATGGCAGGCACCCAAGGGTGTTTGCTGCCTTTTGCTCCAGCAGAAGACTGCATCAACCTGGGAGCTGGACAGGGTGATGGTTAGCTTTCAGTGTAATCAGAAAGAAAAGTGGCCAAGAGAGGAGAGTGGCTCGCATCCAGTGCCAGAGATGTGACACTACAACTAGGACTTCTGTCCAGTGCTCTTTATTCTACTTTCCTCTCTGGGTTCCTAACTTTCATCCTGGGGCCCTAATCTGCCTGTGCCAGGAAAAGTAGCTAACTTCCTGCCACAGCCCTGTGGTTCTAACTGGTCCTATGAGGGACCCTCAAGTCAGCCTCTAGCTCGGAATGTGGATCAAGAGCCAAGGCACAGGGCATTTCAGATTTCATGCCTGTGGGGTCTCCACCATCGTTTATTTTAGGGCATCTTTTGCTCAGGTGAGAGCTGCCTGGCTCCCCACCCCCACGGGGAGACTATGACTTTAAGAGAGGACGAGTCAGAGCCATAGGGATCAGTTTCAAGCAGCCCTCAGAAGGCAAATCTGGATTGAGTTTAGGAAGAAAAAAGAAGGAGTTAGCTTTGGTCCTGCCTCTTTTCCCTTCTCGCTGCAAGCTTGCCCCTCCTCCAGCCTACGCCTGGAAATTCACTTCCCTTGGCCTGGAGGTTAAGAGCCCAGCAGCCTTGTCCTCTCACCTGGTCCCTCTGTCCCCTAGCTCCAGAGCCCACCATCTGGAGGACTGCCGAGCTAGTGGCTGCAATGAGTAGGTATGTGCCTGAAATTTCAGTTTTCACTTTGTCAAAGATGTCTGGGGAGAGGTGGGAAGGTTTCCCGGGCCTCCAAGACCCTTGGGAATAGGTGGGAGGAAGATGGGTGGACTTTGGTGACTTCACCAGGGTCTCTGTGTTCAGGCATCCTTAGGCTCATAGAAAAGCCTCCCCCGTGCAGCCTGGCCCATTTCCACCTTGAATTGCTTACCAAACCCCTAGTATGTGGGAGTCTGGTAGTGTAGAAAGCTGAGCTCTCTGCAGGAAGAACACTCAGAAGATGAATTCGGTTTTTGCTATTGTTGCATAGAAAGACTCATTGTTTAACCCAGGGTGGTCTGGAACTCACCATCCTCCTGTCTCCTGAGTGCTGGGATCACAGGCCTGGGCCACCATGCCCTGCAGAGGGATTTGTTTTTAGGCAGGGTGTTGAACCCTCTGGAAGGCTCGCTTAGCTCTCTAGGTTGAAGTCATGAAAGTCAGCATCTTTCCCCACCCCAGTGCATCCCTGCGCAGAGTGAGGGCAAGGCGAGCAGGCCCTCGGTGCTCATTGCTGTTCACTGGTCCTGATTTGAGCTGGTGGCTCTGAGTTTAACCCTGAATCTCAAGCCTCCTTGGTTAGGGTTAGACATCTGTTGGGCTTTCGCCAAGCCTTTTTGGGAGGCGGGGTGGGTTCCTCTCTCTCTCTCTCTCTCTCTCTCTCTCTCTCTCTCACACACACACACACACACACACACACACACACACACTCTATATCACAACAAAATTCTCCACAACCAAAGGACCACTCAAGAGTCAGTATGCCCAACTACAGCACTTCTTTTAGCATCCTAGGTGACTGTGATGACAGCCAGCTTGCCTTCTGTCCAAGCTATGCCAACTCACTCCAGTCACCAGGAACCAAGTAGTCAGAAGTTCTTGACAATACAAGCAATGCTTGGTCCATATATTCTAATGGTCTGGCCAGGGGCCTTGCTTTGCCCCTAGTGAGGAGAGACAGTGGGTCGGCCCGTTCTGTGAGAGAGGACTCAGGAGGAGCTCCTTGGTCTGACCCTGGGGGTCCTGGGTGACCGAGGTACTGTTTAGGGGCCAGGCCCAAGTCTCCTTCAGGAAAGACTGCTGGTGGGTGAGCTATAGCCACTTTAGTACCAGCAGCATAAGCATCTATTATGTACTTAGCAGGTCATCTCAGACAGGCTGGGATACAGGGAAAGGCAGAGCAGTGATGTGGAGAAACAGCCCAGGTAGAAGAATCGGCTGCCATACTGGGAAGCCACTGTACCCCATACACATCAGCAATGGGCACCAATGGGCATCTAGCAGACATTCAATTGATGAATTAGCATGCAAACAAGTGCATAGGGTGTCCTGAAAAATGGGAGGATGGCCGTGCCAGAGCTTAAACAGCCCTGAATTCCCTTGAATCTCTGCCATCAACCCGGTTTATCTTCTCTGCCCCTTCCTTCGTGCGCCCCTCTTGTAGCCAAGCACACTAAGCCCCCTTCTGTGAACTACAAACCTAAACCCTTAGAAACGAAGAGCCTTGCCTGTGAGCATGTAAGCAAGTTCAAATCAAACCCCAGAAGACTTCGCATGGACCTTGACCTACTGTGGGTGCAGCGCAAGCAGTCTGAAATCCATCTGCCTTTTCCAAGAGCCATCTTTGTGTCCTGAACAGACAGATGACTGGAGCTAGCCTGGTTACCTCCTGCCTCCCTAGTGGGGTTCTTAGCACCTATATGGTCTATGTTGCCCAGGAGCATTGCTGATACCACTAGTGCCCCTCTTGGGGGCCATTGCTGCTTATCTAAGAGGTTATTGCTGAGCCTGGAAAAGAGTGGGCAATTGCATGTTGGTTGCCAAGGCTACGACAATGCTGCATTTGATTATTCTTGCATACCTTCCATCCCACTGTGGCTGCTCCTGCCTCCTGGCGATGGGATGTCACCAAGATGAACCCTCTGGTTCCTTTAGGGAAGCCTCCCGTCCTTGCCTGTGCTCTGCCCACTTTCTAGTGATCTTGGGATTCATCAATCCTTTTCAGGATTAAGCAGCACCCCCAAGCAAAAGGGCTCAGCTGCACAGCAGGAAGATGGGGGCAGGGAAAGTGAGGGTTCACATCAGGAAAATTGGAGGTCTGCATGTGTCCTAGAGATCGATAGAGAACCTGAGCAACTTAGCGGTTCAGTCAAGGTTATTCCCTGTCTTGTGAGGGTGTGTGTGTGCCCGTGTGTGTGTGTGTGTGTGTGTGTGTGTGCGCGCGCGCATGTCTGTGTGTGTGTGTGTGTGTGTGTGTGTGTGTGTAGTACTTTATTTTGTTGGCTTTTTGCACTCAACCCTGTTTGAGGGAAGCTAAAGGTTTCAATTTTTTTTAATGTGGAAAAAGCCATCCCTTCGATGTAAAGCTGAGTAATTCCAGTAAAAAGGATCCAAGCTTCTGCCCAAGTATGGGAAAATATCCATTCATCTCTCGCCTTAATTAGAAAAATGGTCTTCCAAGTGGTGAGTCATGCTGCCTGCCCACAAATTGCACTATCCCTAGCCAATGCACCAGGGACAACAGAGGTGAGAGATGGTGGTGGCTGTGACACAGAAAAGACATGACAAGAGGCTTGGATTCCTGATGCCAGCAGCCCTGGGGCCTAGTGTTGCTTGTTCCTGTGCCAAAAAAGAATCCGTTTGCCTAGCTGCATCATCCAGGATGCTGATCCCATGTCTGAGTCCACCCATGCATTCTGATAAGCGGGCTGTGCAAGAGGCACATGGAATCATACCCAGCTCTTTGCACGATCTGGGCTTCTGTTTCCTTGAGGAAGGCACATACAGTGACTAGTGTAAAGTACACTGGCTCATGGTTCAGCCGGTGAGCTTTTCCACATGCGGACATGTGTGTGTAACTATAACCCAGTGCAAAATACAGAGGGTTTGCACAACCAGAGGGCTCACTTTTGCAGCTTCGGTCCAGGGCCTTTCTGTTTACATGTTTTAAGTACTGAAATTCAGTATTTGTAATTGGTACTGTGCTGGGAAATGTAAGAAGCCATTCTGGTGTGTGTATGGTGAGTGGGAGGGGTGCCCTGCCTTGCAGTGTTTCTCGAAAACTCTTTGTGGTGTAAACATTCCCACCGCAGCTGGCTTCAAGCTACCAACAGCTTAGCATCTGGCTCAAAAAAAATTCTGAAAAAAATGAACAGTTTGGTTCTGATGGGTCTGAACATGCTGACCGGGAAGGGGGGTCGAAGAAGGCAAGTCCAGTTGTATACCCAGCTGCAGGAAGGGGTCACCCACATACTCTCAGCCCCTTTCCTAGGAAACAATTGTTCACAGGATTTTGAATGATCACCAAATTCATTTATCTGCACAAATGGCTCTAGAGTCATAAAGATGAGCAAACCATCGTAGCTCGCTCGGTCAAGGCACCATAGTAATAACACTTGGAAGAGTCCTGTCTTAGTTCCTTTTCCTGCTGCCGTGACAGCAGCAACTTAAGAGAGGAAGGGTTTATGTTGGCTCGCAGCTTAAGGGTATAATCCTTCATGGTGGGGATGTTAAGGTGGCAGGAACTCAAAACAGCAGGTCATGTTGAATCTCAGGAAGAAAAGAACCAGGAATTCTAGAGTTTAGCTCATGTTTTCTTTCTTTTTCTTTTTTTTTTTAAATACAGTTTAGGATTCTAGCCCAAGGAATAGTGCTGCTCAGAGGGGGCAGGTCATCCCACCTCATTTTAGCTAATCAAAATGACCCCTCACCGGCATACCCAGATGTTCACCTTCCAGGTGATTCTAAATGTTAAGTCGAAAACTCCAGGCATCACCACAGTTGAGATGCTGAGCTGTTTGTTACCACCAATAACCGTCCCATTACCATTAGGAACTCCTTCATGCTGCCTCGCAGTATCCGCAGCTACTCAATTTCTTTGGGCCCATGGCTCAAAGGACACAGTCCACCATGCTGGGACGGCTTTGCCACAGGGGTTTGTTCACATGAGGGTGGGTAAGGAAGCAGAGAGAAGGTAGGAAGCAAAGCCAGGCTCTACATTTCAAGACTCGCCATCCAGTGTTTCACTTCTCCCAGAGAGAGACCCTGCCTCCCAAAGCTTCAACAGCCAAAAAAACAGTGCTGCTGTCTGGGGACCAAGCATTCAAATATCCAAGCTTGTGGGAGATATCTGACACTGAAATCATCACAGCCCACTCCTTGTGTTTAGAGATTCATGGTCAACTCATAAAGCAAAATCATTTAGTCCAACATAGGAAGTCCCTGTAGTCTTACAGTTCCAACACTGTTTGAAAGTCCATAGCCTACTCTGAGACTTGTAGCATGAGGGGCTGGCTTGTTGGGGTTTCTGTCCCGCCCGGAACCCCACAGCCAGCAAGCCCCAGGAAAATCACACACAGGACTCCATAAGATTTTAAACTGATTGGCCCATTAGCTCAGGTTTCTTGTTAACTCTTATAGCTTATATTAACCCATTATTCTCATCTATGTTAGCCATATGACTTGGTACCTTCTTCAGCTGCCAGCTCACATGTTGCTTCTTTGGTGATCTGGGCAGAAATGGTGGCGGGAGCTTCCTGCTTCCCAGAATATTCCTGTTCTCATCGCCCCGCCTCTACTTCCTGTCTGGTTGACCCACCTATACTTCCTGTCTGGCCAATCAGAGTTTTATTAAAATACATGATTGACAGAATACAGATAATTCTCCCACATCAGAGACTCAAGGCAGTCTTTTGATTGTGAGCTACCGTAAAATCAAAAACCAAGTTACAAACTTCTAACATGCAATGGCATCTGCATTCTAGAAAGGAGGAACGATTGTTGCATCTAGCAGTAATTTGCTCCTTTCATGGCTGACTAGCAGTCCCTGACCCAAATGTACCCATTCATTTTAGCCAGGCACCTGTGGAAGGACAGCTGGGATGTTTTCAATGTAGGCACATTATGAAACAAAGCCACTCTGAGAACGCAGGAGATGTGTTTGTGTGTGAATATGTATTCATTCTTCTGGGATAAATGCCCGAGAGTTCATTTGCTGAATTGTATGGCAATTGCATGCTTAGTTTTTCAATAGCCACACTCTATGCCAGCATGCCTGTACCCTCTCATGATCCCCCCAACAATAGATGGCTGATTTGGTTTTTTGGCATCCTCACTAACACTTTCTGTGATCGCCGGCCATTCTGCTAGGCATGTAGTGCTACGCGTGGTGGTCTTGACTTAATTTCCCAAGTCACTGATGACTTTGAAAATGTTTTCATCTTTTGCGCGTGTTTGTCATCTAGATGCCCTCTTCAAGGAAATGTCTGTTATGACTTTTGTCCATTTTCTAACTGAGTGGTTTGTTTGCCTTTAGAGACAAAGTCTCACTGTGCAGCTCTGGCTTACCTGGAACTTGATAAGTAAACCCAGACCTTAAATTCCAGAGATCTACCTGCCTCTGCCTCCCAAATGCTGGGATTTGTTTGGATTTCTAATGAGCTTTGAGAAGTAGTTACTGCTGGTATGCAGTTTTCTTTTTCCTACTCTATTTTTGTTTTGCCTTTATTATATTGATTTTATTTTTTGTTTACAGGTGTTTTGCCTGCATGTGTGTCTGTGCATCACTTGTGTGCCTGGTGCTCACAGAGCCCAGAAGAGGGTGTCAGGTCCCCTGGAACTGGAGTTACAGACAGTTGTGAACTGCCATGTGGGTGCTGGGAATTCAACCTGGGTCCTCTGGAAGAGCAGTCAGTGCTCTTAACCACCAAATCATCTCTCCAGCCCCTCCCACTCTCCTCCATCTTCTCATTTTCTTATATGTGCAAAAGAATTAATTCTGAGATTCAGTTGATAAGCTTTTTTTTTTATGGTTCATCCTTTCCCTCACAAGTCTAAGAACATTTTGTTTAACTCTACATTCCAAAGAGTTGTCTCATTTCCCCCTAAAAGTTTGGTAAACCTATGTTTACATTTAACTTAATCATATATTTTCAGTTGATTTTTTTCTTCTTTTTTCCCCCAGGTGCCAGGAGTTAAAAACTCGGGGCTTTGAATATGCCAGGCATGTGCTCTTTATCACAGGGCTGCATCTCTGGCACTTTCTTATTTTCATTTTGTCGTATTACGTTTCCAGGCTGAGTGTGATCTCTGCCTCAGCTTCCTGAATAGCTGACATTACAGACATCTACCATGTCTAGTGGAGTTCTTTTTTTTTTCCTCTAAGACTTGAGGTTTAGGCCAAGACTTTTTTTTTTTTTTTTTTTGCATGTGCACACTGATTGACTTGGAACCATTTGTTGAATAATTATCCTCTCGTCAAATTACTTTTGCACCTTAGTCAAAAATCAGTCAGGCACAGTTCGTAGTTGTATTCTGGGTTTTCTGTTTTGTTCCATTGATTTTTATATCTATATATTCCATAATGCCACTTGGTCCTGGTTAGCACAGGTAGATGCTAGGTCTTCACCAGTGAGTAAAGTGGTTTCTTCCACTTTACTTTTTTCGACATTATTTTAACTATTTTAGGACTTAGTCTCTTTCCACCTAAATATTAGATACGGTCTCTATCTGCAAAACCTTCTGCATGCTCTTGATAGGAAATGCATTATACCTATAAACAAATTTAGGAAGAATTTATGTCTTTACCATGACATGACTGGAGCTCATGAACTTGGTGTGTCTTTCCATTTATTTATGCCTCTTTGGCTTTATTTCCCAAGCATTGAGTGACATTCAGTAAAATGTACATTCTGTGAGAGCTTTTTTTGAGACAGAATCTCATGCATCCAAGCTGGCCTAGATAGATGAGCTACGCTGCTGAGCATGACCTTGAACCTCTCTCTGATCTGCCTGCCTCTACCTCCCAAGTGCGGGGATGGAAGTGCACTCCCGTCCCTGATTCATGCAGTGCTAGTTCTTTTGCAGCAGTTGGAAATGGTGGTACGTGTTTCTAAGTTGATCCCCACAAGGTTAATACTACTGTAGAGACGCAGTTGTCTTTTTGTGTTTGTGGATGAATCCAACTTTGCTGAATTCATTTATTAGTTCTATGAGTTTTTTGTATGGGTTACTTGGGATTTTCTATGCCAATAATTATGCCGTCTCAAAATAGGGATCCTGCTTTTAATTTTAGCATATACTCCCTCTGTTCTTTTTAATTGCATAGCTGGATTTCTAATACTGTGTCAAACAAGAACAGTGAGATCAAGAAAGGAAGGAAGGAAGGAAGGAAGGAAGGAAGGAAGGAAGGAAGGAAGGAAGGAAGAAAAGATCATGAAAAGCTGAATGGTGGCACACACCTTTAAGCACTTGGAAGGCAGAGGCAGGCAGATCTCTGAGAGTTCAAGGACAGCCTAGTCTACAGAGTGAATTCTAGAACAGCCAGAACTGCTACACATAGAAACCCTGTATCAGGGTGTCACAAGCGGTGAGAGTAGGGTCAGGGTTTTAGTTCCTGGTGGAGCATTCGCTTTCTGTGCACAGGGCCCTGGAACTGGTCCCCAGCATGGAAGAATCAAGCTGGAGGAGAAGGCGTTCTTTTGTTTCTAGTCTCCTGAAACACTGACTAGGGGCAGTGAGAGAATAAAGAAAGGACAGGGGCACAGACAAGTGTACAGGAAAGCTGGGATCAGAGGGGGTCTGCTACCACCACAACCCCAAACCCTGCCTGTTTATTAAGTACAGCCCAGGGCTAAGGATGGGCTCTTCTCAGTGGGAGGTCTCTGTAGAGGTCTCAAACTGTAAACATCTTGGCTAGGAAAACCACAGTTGTTAGTCTGTGAGTGTGCGCGCGCACGTGCGTGCGCGTACACACACACACACACACACCAGTAGTGCATAAACACTCAGACTCCAACTCAAAGGAAAGCTTTGCCAGCCTTCTGAGTTTCACCAGGGTAAGGCCTTGCCATTTCCATGGGGCCGAGACCTTAGAGTCCTTGGCATGGATGTGCCCATGGAAACAACACACATTTAGTCAAGATGTCATTCAATCAGGACTTCCTCCACTCCCCACAGTTTCTGACCTCCATTGAATTAACATCATTAAGTTCAATGTTAACTATAGAATTTAGTGTGTGCGCGCGCATGAGATGCTTTTTGACCCAGTCATCAAACATACTTGTAGAAAATGCAGGTAGAGACGCAACATTGTATTTACCCAGTGTTTTGCTTGTCCTGTTCTTCCTTCCTTTATGTTTAGAGAACTTTGTGCAGCCGTTATTTCAGACTAGGTTTTCTAGTGACAAATTGGTCATTTTCCTGAATGCATCAATTTTTCCATCCTTTCTGAAGGATATTCTCACTGGTCATAAAACTGAGTTGGATGTGGTGTCTCACCACTGCTCTACCCGGGGCTCTCATGATAGAAGCCCTAAGTTTTAAGTTATTTTTGTTCAAGTTGGTAATGCTCTGCTCTCTCCCTGTGGTTCACATTCTAGAATTTCTGCAATTCTATCTTGAAGTTCATTTTCTCTTCTGTATCATGGTCTTTCTGCTATTGAACCCACCCATTGTTTTTTTTTTTAATTTTTGCTGTTATATTTTTCAGTTCTGTCATTTCTATTGCACTTCTCCCTCTCCCTTTCCCTCCCCCCCTGTCTCTCCTTATTGAATTTTATGGTATTTGGGCTAGAACCCAGGGCTTGGCACATGCTAAATAAGAGCTTTGCTGCTGAGCCATGACCCCAAGCTCCCATTAGTTTTGTTGTTGCTGTGTTGTTTTGTTTTGTTTTTGTTTGATCTGCTATTATTTTGGTAAGCATTTCAACTTTTTCCAAGAGTAATAACTGAAGCATTCTGTGATGACTGTATTAAAATTGTTGCCTGGTAATTCCAAAATCTCACATATTGATGTTGGCCCTAGTGTAATGATAAAAGAAAGGCGAAGTGGGTACCTTTCGGCGGGCCCTGCCAAGGAATGCCACTAAACAAACATGTCACACACAGCAGAGCTAGTGCAAGAGGTTTGTTGGGGGAGAGGGAGAGGGAAAGGGAAAGAGTGAAAGACCATGTCAGAGTGGGGACATGAGAGAGGCAGACAGACAGACAGACAGTCAAGAGGAAGAAGAGAGGCAGGAGGTGAGAAAGGGATAATAGAGGAGCAAAAGGCAAGAGAAGAAAGAAGAGGCAAGAAAGGAAAGAAGAACAAAGAAGTGAGAAGCAAGAGACAAGAGAACAAGTTGTGCTCTGGTGGGCACTTTTAAGGGGTGAACGTGTCGCCTAACTGATGGCAGAAAAACACCTGGCAACAAGTAATGGCATAACTGCTTTGGCAGCAGAGGCACATTGCTACATGGTCCCAGTAGTGGCAGAATGTGCCCACTCCCACCTTGGTCTCTCACTGATTTCCATTGGGTAAAAATGAGAGCTATCAGGCTGCAGGCCATTCATAGACCAGCTCACAGCCAACTTTCTGCCCAGCTTTGTGCCAACAGGGCTCTCATTCAACCACAGCGAGTGCCACCAGGGAAGAAAGGGCCAACTTGACACTGAGTAGAGTACTGGAAAATGCTGGTCAACCTCTTAACACATTCTTCAAATCATCGAAAGGGCAAAAGTCACCATTTGGGTATAGCATAGCGGTGACTGTTCATAATCCTAGCACTCTGCCATGAATTTGAAGTCCTCTTGGCTGTAGAGTAAGACCCTGTCTCATAAGCCAAACTCAAATTCCCATTCTGTTTGTCAGCAGAGGCCTTGTATCCCCAGATGCAAAGCACAGAACTTGAGGTCTCAACACCCTCCTTGCTCTTGTCCTTGGACAAGTCACTTTGCTTATTTATATCCTAAGTACTTCCTGTATAGAATAGCATGAGCGTAGCAGCTCCTCCCCAGAGCTGGCAAAAGCTTGAATGGCCACGGTCTGTGCTAGCGCAGGCCTGTGCCTGCTGCAGCAGGCCCTAAGCAGTGGACAAAAGGATGAGATAAGCAGGGATGGTTACAAACGGCTTTCTGACAACTTTCAAAATTATAAACGCTTTCAAATGTACAGCAAAATAGGGAGGAAAACGTCATAGCGGAACATTTTTGCCAAATTTGCTGAAGATCTTTTCTAAGAAACAGCTTATTACAGATCCAGCTGTGAGCCCCACCCCATCTCAGCTTAGAAATAGTCAGTAACCCAAATTGCTGTTTCTAACCTCGATGTCTCTCTTCTTCACACACACACACACACACACACGCACGCACGCACGCACGCATGCATACACACATGTACACGTGCATGCACACACGTGCGCTCACACACACACCCTAATATAGAAAACCATCTTGTATGTTTTACAACTATATATAAATGGCATCATATTATGTTTTATATAGTCTTCTGCAACTTTCTTTGTACGCTTCGGCGCTTGTCCATGCAGACACATGGACAATCTTCATTTCACTTGTTGTTCCGTAGCACTGTGCCACGGTGTGCTCCTTCTCAGGTCAGGCTCTGACTGGGTGGTACAGCCCTCGCCTAGCTCACAGTTCCCAGCACTGATAAAAGACAGCAATCCATACTTACCCACCGTCTAACTCTTGGCTGTTTCGGTCTCCACTTGTTTGCCCCCTGTGTATGTGCTGCCCTTTGGAGCCCTGGCACAGGTCTACAGCCTCAAGTTCAGTCAAGTTTAGCAGAGGGTTCACTTCCAGCCAACAGTCCACACTAGGTTCTGTGGGAAAGCTCAGATTGGCTTGCACTCTGGCCTTCTTCGGCTGTCTGGAGGCTAGCTCGGTCAGGCCAGCTGGGGCCAGTGTGAAGTGGGTGTGAATACACAGATTCCTCCAGAAAGTCCCTGGTTAGGACTCACACGTGTATCTTCTATGCCCGGTCTCAGCCCTGGCCTCATTTCACTGTGGCCCTATTGAAATTCCTCCTGTTCCTGCCACTTCCATGTCCACATATATGAGGCACGCCCTTAGGGGCCTGGAATTTTTCACAAGGAGGCCTACAGCCATAGGCACTTTGGAATGAGGGGTGGGAGCAGCTGAGTTCAGCTGACCCGCAACTGGCCTTCATGGGAGGACTGGAGATTTGCTTCTCCGTTCAGGGGAAGGTACCTTAATCTTCCTTGAAGGGGTAGCTGAAGACATGGGAGCTGGATGGGAGCCCAGCCCCTCTGTCCTGGTTTCTCTTTGGGATTTTTGTTGGTTTTGCTTTTGGTTGGTGGTTCGTTTTGGTTTGGGTGCTAGAGAGATGCTCCATCATTGAGCTTCATATTGATGCTTTGGATTGCATTTCTGCCTTTCCCTTGCCACCCACTGCCACACACATACACTCTTACTAACTCAGACGTACAAAGTAGCAGAATGGACATTGTTAACTGTCCACAGCAAATTGCTTAGCCTATAGGCACCTTCCTTAGTCCCCGTTCACTCTCAGCAAAGTAATAACTTTACATTTGTATGATGACCCTCAGAAAGAGTCACTTGCCCTTGACCCCAGATCTAGGATATGCTGGTCACAGCATTGTGCCCCCAGAGTTACATGCATGGAGTGGCCCCTGGAGCACTCCAGTCCCAAAATAAAGTTCAAGTGTCCCTCTCCAGAGTCAGGCATGCTTCGTTCTTTGCTCTCATGAACATCTCCTGAGCTTCTAGAATGAGCTATGCTCTGTCGCAAGCACTCATTGCCCGATGTATTGGTTTTACAGAGCTGTCATTTTGAGGAAAGTAGTGCTGTGGTGCCACCCAGTTGCTGGTGGTCCCAATGGAGGAGCAGTCACTCCGTGGGTTCTTCACTGCTCATCCCTTCAGGCAGTCATTGCATCCTTTAGCCGAAAGCATTCAAACAGCTCCTCTATGAGTCAAGAAGCGCCTGTGCTAAGACTTGGAGACTCTGTGGTGAGGAAAGCCATTTATTTTGTTTTGGTTTTTCAACCAAAATAAAGAATTTCTCTGTGTAACAGTCCTCGGTATCCTGGAACTTGCTCTATAGACCAGGCTGGCCTCAAACTCGCAGAGATCCACCTGCCTCTGCTTCCCAAGTGCTGGGATTAAAGGTGTGCGTGACCACTTTAAAGTCGAGAAAGGTCATCTTTGAGCAAAATCCTGTAGATTATCTTAGTCAGTGTCCTATTGCTGTAAAGAGACAGCATGGTCACAGCAACTCTCATAAGCGAGAGCGTTTTCATTTGGGGGTTGTTTCCAGATTTAGAGGGTTAGTCCATTATTGTCATAGTGGGGAGCATGATTGATGTGGGAAGTCCTTCTGTCTATGTGTTGCTTTTATTTGTTAATGAACAAAGAAACTATTTTGGACCTATAGCAAGGCAGAACCTTAGGTTGGCAGGGAAAGCTAGGCTGAATGCTGGGAGAAAGAAGGGCGGAGTCAAAGAGAGATGCCATGGAGCCCCTGGAGATAGATGTGCTGAAACTTTGCTGGTAGGCCATGACCTCGTGGTGATGTACAGATTAATAGAAATGGGTTAAATTAATACATAAGAGTTAGCCAATAAGAAGCTAGAGCTAATGGGCCAAGCAGTGATTTATTAATAATACAGTTTCTGTGTGATTATTTCGGGGCTGAGCATCCAGGAATGACCAAGTGGTTCTCTCCTCCAACGCATGATGGCATGCAGGCAGGCATGGTGCTGGAGCTGAGAGCTTTACATTCTCATCTACAGAGGGAGAGAGAAATCCTAGGCCTAGCATGGGCTTTTGAAACCTCAAAGCCCACCCACAATGACACAGTTCCCCCAACAAGGCCACACTTCCTAATCCTTCGAATCCTTCCCAAGCAGCCATTCTTATTCAAGCCAACACACATATGAACATGTCATTGTAATAGAGTGGGTAAGTGACAGTGATGGATTGGACTAGATGATCTGTGGCATTATAATCGTAATACCTGACATTAAAGGAGGAAAGATTTCCTTTGGCTCCCACTTGAGGCTTCAGTGCATCATAGTTAGGGAGGCCTGAGTAGAGAATGCAGGAGGTGGGGTGCAGGGGAGAGGGAGAGTGACTCAGCCCAGCCGCTGGAGTGGCCACTGTGGACATGAGCAAGATGGACCTTGGGACGCTTGCTCTTCGCAGGAAACCTAACGAGATTTGGAGTCACCTAGGAGATACATCTCTGGGTGTATCTGTGGAGACACTTCCAGGGAGATTTGACTGAGGAGGGGAAAATCTAGCCTAAAAATGGGCGGTACCATCCTATGGGCTGGGGGCCCAGACTGACTAAAAAGAGAAAGAGGAGGAAGCCTGATGGGTGCCCTGGAATCGTGTCTCTCTGGTCCCTGATCTATCAAGATAGAAGCAAGCTTCCTTTGCAACAGCCATGAGCTACTCCTGTACCAGCCTCCCCAGCCATGATGGACTGCATCCCCTCCAAACAAGAGCCAAAATAAATCTTCCCTCCTTTAGGATGTTTTTAATCAGATATTCAGTCCAGCAATAAGAACTTCAACTAATATAGGCCAGGCTACATTAACCACAACATACTGTTTCCCTACAGCACTCTTTGTGTGTGTGTGGGGGGGGGGTGGCTTTTGAGACAGATTTTCTCTGAGTAGCCCTGGCTGTTCTGAAACTCACTCTGTAGACTTCACTGGTCTCAAACTCAGAGAGCCACCTGCCTCTGCCTTCTGAGTGCTGGGATTAAAGACATGTACCGCACTCACCCCTACTTCAGTTCTTAACCCTGTCACACCTTATACCCCTTTATATAACCAATTTATTAGCACTTACAATCCTAAATTGAAACTCTTAGGTGATATAACTCACCCAACACATACACACGACTTCACCCTGAAGACACTGGGGTCTTTGCAAACTCTACTAAGAAAAATGTCAGCACTGGGATCAATTACTTCTCAAATGCTATTAACGGCATTACTGCTGTCACATATACCATTTCTTGATCATGTCCTGAATGTCACCAGGCACCGTTTGTATGTTATATTTAGTCTCTGTACTAACTCCATGAAGTAGACAATGTTACCATCCTCATTTTACAATATGAGGAAACTGAGACAATGCAATTTTTTCTCAGGAGACGGTCACACAGTAAGTGGCAGAACTGAGATTCTACCCTCTAGTCTCATTTTCATTACACTTGGCTTCCTCAGAAACAGCTGAGACTCCAACCCAGGCAAGTCTTACATCACGGAGTTCAAGTCACAGGCTCTTTTTAGGTGTTTGCTCTGGTTTCGTTGTTGTGGATGGTGATGCTGATGTCTGAGACAGAGACTCACTGTGGGGCCCAGGCTGGCCTTGCACTCAAGATCCTCCTGCCCCAACCTTCTGAGTGCTGGGGTTGCACTTGTATGCCATCACTTTGAGTTCAGAAACATCTTCCTTAGTGTGCCCCCTTTCTCAGGGGCGGCCATGCCTCAATACTCCCATGAGCTTCTTTTGGCTATTGTGGTCCCTGTCTGTTTTAGGCCACACACAGCTGGTTATTTTGGCATATCTTTGCTCTCCATTTCACCAAGGGTCTACATTCTTAAACCCTGCTGCTCCTCCAGGCAAACAGGAATTCAAATGGGCTCTTTCTTAGAAAGAGCCAGAGATTGGACAAGGCCGGTAAACTGAGAAAGTAGCTTGGATCCTCTACTTGCACCTCACTGTTCTATTTGTTCCACCTGCATTTAGATGAACTTCTTTTGGGTCACACAGTCAACATACGACATGGGGTTGACAGAGATGGATGACCCCTGGACCCTGCACTTAAGGAGCTTCCGAGTTAATTAGGCAGGTGGTGGGAGCAAATTGATACATGGTGGGTACGGTGATCAGTGACCACAAGCGCTGAAGACAAAACAGATCCCTCCTAGGCCCAGGATTCTGGAACTCAGAGCAGGACTGCTTCGTGGGTGGGAAAGCCTACCAGTTTAATCCCAGCGCCCAGGAGCCAGAGGCAGGCAGATTGCTGAGAGTTCAAGGCCAGCCTGGTCTACATAGTGAGTTCCAGTATAGCCAGAACTACATAATGAGACCCTGTCTCAGCACCCCCCCCAGAAAATAAAAGAATTCAAATAAAAGGAAGTATGTGTTTAAGAACAACATGTCAACAGGAGAGACTGTCTTGCCTTTTTTGAGGCAAGCAAGAACCTGAGATTTGGGGCAGTTCAATGGATACAGATTTCTGTATTTCCTGTCTTGCTTAGTGATGGGAAAAGTCCTGGTCTCTAAACAAGAACGCCAGGCCTCCTTAGCATGTGCACCAGCCTGTGTCCCTGCCACATTGCCAGATTGGCCCTCATATGGTTGGGGCCTGAGAGAGCATAAGAAAAGTGGGCCAAGGAAACTCCCCAACTGATATGGCCCGGGTGGCCCATATGCTAAAATCTCCTCCATACAGATAAGAAGTCATAATGCTACACTAACAGAAGTCCTCAAGTAGGAACAAGTAGTACCTAGCACCTTCTCCCCCTTCTAGCACAAAATAGGTGTTGAAATTAAGTAATAGTTGTGCCAGGGCATGAGAATCCATTTGTTCAAAATATCAAGGGCCAGATAAGTATGAAGAAAACTCAAGAGTGGTTTGGCACGAGTGGCATTGCCCGGAGAGCACAAGAGAGCCTCTTCCTTTGGAAAAGGTGTGTATGTCGTCATCTATACACCGGCCCACACATACCTATGGGAATAAGTAGAGTCCCCAAACTGAGGGGTGGCCTTGCAGGAGTCCCAGATGCCAGCTGAGACTCAAGACTGGGTATAAGTCCTTTGTGGGATGGGGCTGGTCAAGGAACCAAGGACGTTGACACACATGCTAGTCAGGAAGACTGACTCTTGGTGGCAGAGTGGAGAAGGCAGGTGGTGGAAAATGCTCTGTGACCCATGCAACTCAGCTGGCTTTCAGCTTCACACCCTGCTCTCAAGGCAGATGTAACTAGATACTGGAGAAGAAGCAACCTAAGAGAGGAAAGGGTTTTTGGCTCATGGTTTGAGGGTACATCATGGTGGGAAAGGCACGATGGTGAGAGAGCATGAGGCAGCTAGTCATATCGCTTCCTTCCATGGTCAGAAGCGAACAGAGAAAGGGATGTTAGTACTCAGACGGCTTTTCCCCCCTTTAATTTAGTCCTGGACCCCAGCCAATGGGATGGCGCAACCCACCTCCAGAATGAGTCTTCCGTCCTCAATCACACTTTTCTAGAAATGCCTTCAAAAAAACACACTCATAAAATGGGTCTCCTCATTAATGTCTGAGATGTTTCTAAATCTGGTCAAGTTGAAAACTGGAGATTAACCCTCACAGCAGTAGACACTGTTTGCGGTCCTCTTTGGACCCGGGTCACTGTAGTAGGAAACTATGGCCTATCAGGCAACATTCACATTGTCCTGGAGTTGAGCCTGGTTGAGAAGGAAGAAGGGCTTGAACCATCTGGACTGCAACAGGCCCAGGTCAAGCAAGGACTAACATCTAAAACTAACTTTGCCTTTACTAAGGATTTAAGATGGCCACATGTATCTTCTTGTACACTGCTCAGACCACATATCTGCGGCCCACACAACTTGCGTTTGTAAAAGTCTGCTCGACTGCTTTAGTTTTCTGATTTGGCTGAAAACTTGCAAGGGCCAGGGATGCTTTCTGACTTTCTAAGCCCCTTCAGAGCAGGGAAAAACACCTAGACAGAGCAATAAACCCTGCCCCCTGCTCCCCTCCCCCACCGTACCCCCTCGGAAGACGTCTCTGTTCATGACCAATGAGAATCAAAGCTGCCTCATGGCAACAGAGGGGCTCACCCCCTATTGGCCCTGGGATGTTGCTAAGCACTTTCATTGGTCAAAACTTAAAACTCCTTGGGTCCCGCATTCCTAACCTTTTAAGGTGTTTGGAGTGTTTTTGCTGCTAGGCCTGCCCTCAACCTTATCTGATAGGTAAGAGCAGTCTCTTCGACAACAGCTGGCAGCCTGTCCTCCTCCACAAGTACTGGATGGCCCTGAACTGGACAAATCCATCTTGAAAAGCTGAACAGCTGGAAGGTAATTCTGCGTACATAGGAGAAGGATGGACTAGGCCGATGCTGGAAATGGCAGAAAGCTTGCACTTTGTAAATCTGCAGTCTTCAAGTGAGTGAGGACTCACTGTGCCTCGTGAGGACCGCTGAGAGAAGCATCCCACAGCACTTGGCCAGTGTGGATGCAAGCTGGCAGTGCTCCTTATCACGAAGGAATCTGGTCCAGGCCCTCGTCTTCCAGTGCTAGCAAACACAGAAAGCTTATTAAACTTGAGAGCCTGCTGGTGCTAATAAACTGGCAGAGCCATCTGGATTCTGCTCCCAAATCCTGAGCTAAGAATTATGCTCTGGGGGCATTTCAAGGAGAGAGCCTGCAGAGCAAAGATGCAGGGATCACCTTGGCTCCGTGTTTCTGCTTCTTGCTGTCTGTGATGCCGGCCAAGCCCCTGTTGCTGGCTCACAGGAAGATTGAGATGTAGCAAATAAACAGGCAAGCCTGTGCCAGGCACCGGCTATTCGCTAGCATATGTCTTTTTCCATCCCAGCCCAAACAACATTACCAATTTGGTAATGCTATTACTAACATCAAGGGCGTGCAGATGGGAAAATGAAGATGCAGACAGGTTAAATGACTCATCCAAGGTCACACAGTTACTAGTGGCAGAGTTGAGATAAAACCCTGGGGAAGCTGGGGGTCAAATTCTGCCATAGAGTGTTTGCCTATCACCTCCAAGACCACAAGTTTTAACCCCAGTACACTCATGTACACACATGCACATCACACACACACACACACACACACACACACAGAGAGAGAGAGAGAGAGAGAGAGAGAGAGAGAGAGAGAGAGAGAGGGTTTATTATATCCAAATTTCAGTGTAATGAACATATATGAATAGTTGTCATGACCGTGAAGGCAGTAAAGTTGAAACATGATTTTGTGTTTGGTTACCCTAGGCCTTCATCTCTCTTCTGTATTCTCTTTGCTCACCATCCTGAGACCATGCCAGGAACCCTCATGCTTCCCCCAAGGGTCTGGCCCATCTGTCCCTCTCCCCTGTGTTTGGTGTTCTTTCTCAGTGGTTTTTGGCAAGAGGATGGGAGCTAGTCCCATTGTCTTTATCAGTTTGGCATGGGCTGTTCGTAAGTGGTCCCTCTGAGGCCAGCAACACTGGAGAGAGAGTTGTTGTGGCCCAATTTCCAGGACTTATACACTCTCAGGAAGCAATGGCTCTCACCACAATATGGAGCATTTTTAAAATGGAACATCTGCCCACAGCTCCTGGATGACAGAAATGTTTCTTCCAGTTTGCATCCTGTCATCAGTCCCGAGACCAGCACCAATGGAAGATTGTTCAGCTCAACATTTGTCCCTGAAGAGTGAGTTTCAGGGAGTCCAGGAGGACATCACAGGGTTTCTCGCAACTGTCCTGAGACTCAGCGTTCTGGACTGGTAATGAAGAAGATGGGCTTCACACTCCAGTAAAGGGCGGTGATGCCAATGCCAGTTCCCAGTGCCGGCAGCCCTTGGGACAGTTGAGTCAGTTCACATCAGTGGAATAAGTGCAAATAGGCTGGAGGGAAAGCAAGGAAGGCAAGGACCACCTACCGCCCCACAGAGGAATGTGCTCCAAGGGCTCCAAGAACCTTTGTAGGAAGGCCCCCATCATAGGACAAAGCCTGTTGTCCCAGATATCCAACTTGGCTGTCCGTGCTGGTTCAGTGTCATTGTACTCATACTCATGATGACAGGTGACATTTGCTGAGCATCTCTACTGTATGACAGGTGCCAAGCTAAACACTATGGCGATTAACTCAGTCCTCATGGCAACCCTATTAGAGAGATACTCTTTTCTCCCCTGATCCAGATAGAAAGCTGATGCTCAGATTGAGTTGAAAGCAAGCCTGGTATACATCGTGAGTTCCAGACCACCCAGAGTTAGACCCCATCTCAAAACAACAACCACAGAGGGCAACTACCAACCCAAGTGAAGGGTTCAGGAAGGGTAGGCCAAGTAACTTTGTTGGGGATGGGCAGAGTGGCAGAGCTCCTGTCCACAGGACGCCAACATTTGTGAACTCTCAAAATTTTATTGCTTGAGAATGAAGGACAAGATACCACCACAGTCCTTTGGAGGGACTGCTCCTGCATCCCCACTGTGATGGGAAGAGGGCCTTTTCTCCATAGTGCCCCAGAAATGTCATTAGCAGTTCCTATAGACAACACTAGGAGGCGCAGCAGCCTGTTTCTGGCCTGTGGCTTCATGTATTTTTCACTTGTTTTGGAAGGGTAAGAAAGTTTGGACATCCCTGAGATGTAGAAGACAGAGTCTTTGTCCATAGGATGCCAGAATTCCCTGGAGAACTAGTGATTGGTTGTTTGCTCTGTGGAGCTTCCTGCCGGAGAACGTCGCTGTGGTCCAGGACAGGTGAACTTGCAGGAGTTAGGAAACAGGAACAGCAGCCAATACAATGGCAGTGTTTCCAGCAGGTAGTATTAGGCTGCCAAATGATGGGCAACTAGAAAGAATCTGATTGCTCAGAGTGCTAATCTTGGGTCAGAGCCACTATGCAGACTTGTGCAAGTGGTGCCTTGGGAAAGGGCACTGGAGTCAATGGGGACTGAGATGAAGCCCAGAGTTCAATATTCTTACATCCTGAGGCCACTTCATCCTAATTCTCTCAAAGGCATCATACCTTTCTAGGCTGTACAACGGAGGTCAGAGTCCATCCTTCCTTATTAGCTCTGATGTCCATTTTGTTTCCTCCACTTCCATCCCCACACCTATTTGTCCCTGTGCGGGTTTTCCGTTTTAGGGCGTGTCTTGCCTAAGCCTTCAGGCTTGTGGAACTGGAACTTTACTTCTCTACTGTCCCATTGCTCTCTCTTTTGCCAATCTGTCTACCCCAGTCCCCAGCCCCTACCTCAGGCAGCTGTAGAAATTCTCTAGAAACATAACTGCCTGCTTTGGAACATCTGAAGATTTTACCCCTTAGACAGTCAAGATGACAGATAGC
Organism: Myodes glareolus; assembly: GCF_982192425.1. Taxonomy (NCBI): domain Eukaryota; kingdom Metazoa; phylum Chordata; class Mammalia; order Rodentia; family Cricetidae; genus Myodes; species Myodes glareolus. The sequence continues at coordinate 82,159,335 of NC_142053.1, read as the reverse complement.
TGGGGATACTCAGGTGCCCCTCCCCTCCCCATTCCACCCACTGTCACCTTTCAGTCACTAGGCATGCATTGTCTGGGTACTGCTCTAGGCACAGGGCCATTAACAAAGCAGGCACAACGGAATCTTTCTGCCGCTTAAGGTATAGTTCTAGGAAGTCCGCCCTCCACCCCCTCCAACCCCCCCCCCCACCACAATTGACCGCACCATCCTTCTTCCTTGGTCAGGTGCCATGGAAGCCCTCCTCTTCCCTCCTTTCCAGAAGTACTCCCCACAAAAAGGCTGGACCTTGCTGTTTTGGCTTCAGTGCCCAGACCCCTGGTGTCACATGTGGGGAACATATGTGTAAATTTTGTTCTGCAAGTGCCTTTGTATCCCGGCCTGGCAAGAGTCATAGAGCACTGTGTTCCACCTTGGGTCACCATTATGCACTATTTCTTGTTTCGTCGATTGAGTCAACAAAGGCGGGTAAAGGGAGCTGCAACTCAGAGCTCAGCTCTGAGATAGTAAGCATTCAGTAAGACCTGTGGAGTCATTTTTTCCTGTTATCCTTCCTGCTTCTGACTCTGGACTCCAGTAACAGACACAGGCTTAGGGCTAGAGAGATGGTTCAGTGGTTAGGAGCATCTGTTGCTCTCTCTTTTTTTTTTTCAAAGATTTATTTATTTATTATGTATACAACATTCTGCCTCCATGTATGCCTGCATGCCAGAAGAGGGCATCAGATCTCATTATGAGATGGCTCTGAGCCACCATGTGGGTGCTGGGAATTGAACTCAGGACCTCTGCAAGAGCAGCCAGTGCTCTTAACCTTTGAGCCATCTCTCCAGCCCCCAACATCTGTTGCTCTTTGCAGAGTACGTGGATTCAATCCCCAGCACCCATGTGGTGGCTCACAACCATCAGTAACTCCAGTTTGAGGGGATCCAAAACCAGTCTTCTGATCTCCTGATCTCTGTGGGTACCAGACCAACGTACATACAAATAAACAAGTAACTTAAAAAGAAAATTTAAGAGCCTTAATCTTGTATTTGCTACATGGGATGGTGGCCAGTTCTCTGTCTTTCATCCTTTCCTTTTTTTTTCTCCTTAGAAAATGCCAAGAGAAAAGTGAAACTAGCACATGACCACGCCCACACACAACAGGAACAAACACTAACGTGTTGTTTGCCTGTGATGCTGCGGTACTGTGGATTTAAACCCAGGGCCTTGGGGATGCCAGGAAGGTTCTACCAACTCAGCTACACCCCCAGCCTGCCTGTGATGTTTTCTAGCAAAACAAAACACTCAGGGTTGGGGGGGGGTGACTAACATCCTGCGCTCTCCTCCCATCCGAGGGATGTCCTAGATACTGTCAGGTCCTGTGATCACCCCTTAGCCAGCTCTCTCCTGTCTGGCTTCCCCCCACACCACCAGGTCAATGTTACTTCAGATTTCTCCCAGCACAGCAATGTCCAGGATCTAATTCCCCAGCTGGCGTTAAGACCTCTGCAGGATCGGTCCAGGCAAACTGCCATCTCCACCTCCCCTGCCCCAGGATACAGTCAGGAAGTTCCAGGTCGGTCCAGTGGACCTCTGACTACACAGGTCGCATCCTGTTATCAGTACACCTTTGGTCACACCTAGTCACATTCTTTCCGTCCTACCCAAGAAGACTTCGCTGGATTCTCAAACCTTACTTCAATGATACTTTGTCTGGAAGCCTCCACGGGACACCTCCAGACAAAGCCCCACCGTCGGTGCACTCTATGCGTTTTTGCCTCTTGACTGGTCTTCCAGCTTCTACAAAGTAGATGTGAAGCCTCTTGGCTGTCATTTAGCAAGAAAGCAACGTTAGCCAACAATGGTCTCATGTTGCCTTGTTGATGACCATGCCTCCAAGGAAGGCTACAAATGCTTGTCTCATCCCTATTCAGCTAGATGTTGAGCAGCAGCTCAGCCAGGTGAGGGCGCTGCAGCGTGGCACTTGGGATGGGAAGGGAGGAGAGAGCATGAAGGGCTAAAAGCCTCTGGGGAGGTTGGCTCCTTCGAGCCTCTGAGGTACATGAGACTGGACAGGCTGGATAGTCCGTCAGTTTCTGTCTCCTGTACCCAGTACCAAGTAGAGGTGAGAACGAGCCTGCTGCATGGCAGGCAAAGCACTGGAAGACTTGGGAAACTGAGGAAAGAGAGCCATGTCTCAGCTAGGTCACAAGGGTACGGGAAGTAGTCTGTGATCTCTAAGCCAACTGGCTTGGGAATACGTGGGAGGTCCAAGGATTTCTGGAAAAGAGAAGGGTCTCGAGTGCCAGAAATGGCCTGAGGACGGGAGGGAATGGGATCATGGGCAGGGTCTTAGCTGCATGCCATCTCTCTACTCTTCTCTTTGCAAGTCACTGCCCTGCTGTCCCTCACCTTTTCCTTGGGAATACAGGATGCTCTGACCTGACCTAACCAGCTGAGGCTCCTGCCCAAAGGCTCTCAGACCTGCTATTTCCTGTCTGTGCGGAGGGGAGACCCCCCTCCAGGTTGCAAATGGAAAAGACAGGCAGGGCTTCTTCGAAGCTATCATTCCATCCTGTTCTGGCGCTGAGCTGGCCAAGCATGGACAGATCCCTCCCTCACCCCCTCCCAGGACATCTCCTAACAGGCGGCAGCTCTGAGAGGGAAACGTTTCTCTCTTATTAGCACCTGTTGAAGGGTCCTGCCTCTGAAGAGGGGGCTTGATTTTCATGTACAAAATCCAAAGCTGCAGGGATGTGAAGGCACTATTTCTGAGTGCTTCCTGCCATTACTGGGTCACTTGGTAGCTTGTCTAAATAGCCATTGCAATATGTCTTCTCCAGGGAAGGGAATGGGAAGTACCCCTCCACTTGAGGATTGGAGGGGAACCACTGCCTAGACAACTGGCCTTCTCCAGGCTTCTGGCCTCCTCAGACTGAGACCCCACCCTCTCACTGGATTCTGCTCTCATAGTTTGGCCCTTTTACTTGTCCCCTTCTCTTCCCCTCCAAATTTCTCCTGATCCTAGGAATAGGACATCACTGACTCTTCCTTACTTTAAGCGCAATTTCCTCAAATCTGAACCCATCATCGCAAATTTTAAAAGCCTCGAGAGGAAAAGGTAGTGCTTTTCGTGTGAGTTCCTGTGTATCTTTCCTGATAGGAAAATGTGTGCAGCATGTGAAGTCTATGATTTTGCAGAGGTATTGCTGAAAACGAGTTCAGAATCACAGCCGGCGCTGGGTGTGGTGGTGAATGCAGTTAGTCCTAGCACTTAAGAGGCAGAGGCCGGGGCATCTCTGTGTTGAGGCCAGCCTGGTCCTTCCGAGCCAGTTCTGGTAGACCAAGACTACATAGTGACATCCTGTCTCAAAAAGAAATAAATAAATGAGAATCATAGCCAAACGGAGCTGAACAGTCTCCCCTCTGCCTTCACTCCTCATTCCTATGTTCACCCCAATTCCTATACTCCTACTCAACCTCCAAAGCCCATTCCCAAGCTGCTTGTTTTATAATGTGCATGTTATCGCAAGGCCTGGAATCTCTGTAATAAGTCCCTCTGCTTATCTGAGGAGTTGTCTTCTCTACTGCCCACTGAGAGCCACGCAATATTTGTGAGATAACTTAATAGTCCTTCCTGTCAGCTGCAGCAACACAGAGTAAGTCTGTTTCTCCTTGCCAGAACAAGAGCTTGAGACAGACAGTCCCAAGGTGCTTCTGGTGAGCCTCTGAGAGGGTGGCAGTGTGCACCATGGAGGCTTCTTGTGAACAGAAACTCCACCTAATGGCTTGGCCGTCAGGACGCTTTGGCCTGGTCTCATTGAGCCTCTGCTCACTCTAGTTCAGACTTTGCAGTAGGTGCAGGAGTTAGGGTTTGGGTAACTCCATGGCTGTCTCCCCAAGGAGATGCTGGGATGATGGGATCACTCTTTGACACCTATTCCTCTATGCGTTGTGTGTGAAGCAGAGCTCCCTGCTCACCCATGTCAATGACAGCTTCCAGTGCCATTTTGATAGCTCGTTCTGCAGCGATTGTTTTTAGAATGGTAGAATAAGATTTAGGAGCCCCCCTCCATTCCCAACTTCCCAATGTAACAAGCAGAACATTTTCACATTCTCTCTCCCCGGGGCTCCTTTTCTTGGTGGGGGGGGCACCGGGAGTGGAAGCAAAGACCTCCTGCATGCTAGGCAAGTGCTCTACCACTGAGTTGTAGCCCTAGCCCCCAGTCACTTTAGCGGGAGTCTGAGCTGATCACCCGCAGTTCCTAACAGCTTCCCTTTCAAAGAACAAGCGTACTCTTCTGATCTCTCGGAGCTATTTTTTTGTACGTAGAAAAATAAAACCTGTTTCTTTTTACTCTTTGTCGGAGAGATCATTACTTAAAGCTCTTTGTGTAGTAAAGGTAGTAATCCTTTCTGTCCCTGGCTGCAGACATTATTTTCCACTTTGCTACTTTGATTTCCAGGGTATTGTACTTTAGGGTGTGCTAACTTTTTTTTTTAAGATGATGCCAAATATGGTAACATTTTCTTCTGTGGTTTTTATGCTTAGAAGTCCAAGCCTTCTGCCAGATTGGATAAGTACCCATCTGGAATGTCCCAGAGTGGTGAGGGTGACCTTCACTGACCTGTTCTTCGAGGTTTCTCTTCTTTTCTAACCTCCGGGCACCCCCCAACCCCCAGCTTAAGACAACCTTTCTTTGGAGGCACAAAGCAGTCAATTAGACTGGAGTCTTAAATATGCTAATGAGGTCAACCTTTCCCCATCTACCCCCACTCTTTCAGCCCCTTTGAAAGAGGACAGCTTGAGGTAGGTCCTTCTCCGGGTGGCCTGTTAGCAGGGGAAAAAAGGAGAAAAAAATGCATAGTAACTTCAACTATTGTAGGCTACCTAGCTGCCACACTGTGCCCCTCTTTTTAGCCCTCCTAAGCAAGTTTAGTCAGATCCAAACCCAGAGCTCCCAGTTAATGGAAAGTCCTCTGACTTTAACCACTCAGACTAAAGCAAAGTCACGCGGCCAGTAGCCCGAGTTCCCCCAGCAACTGCCAGGCCAGGCCACTGCATCTTCTCCATCGAGCCGGCACGGTTGCCATGGGAACATGAGTGTTAAATTGCTTTGTGAGTGTAGAAGCTGAAGACCTCAGCTTTGACGCACATAGCCCAAAAATCGATTGACCTCCAATTAGGTTTCTGTTGTTTTCTTGAGGCATCTTTCTGTTTTCGTCTTGCCTAAGCCTCTTGAGGTCTGTGCCAGAGACTTGAATATTTGGCTCCATTTTGCTAAAAAATATTATTTATACCTTGACTTATTTCAAAAAGGATTTGAAGTGGCTTATGAAGATGCTCCCAATACTTGGAGAGCCAAAATTTGATGCAAAAGGAGGATGAAGCAAAGAATAAACAAAAGATGACTTGGAACAAAGTAATAAGAGACTGGATGTCAGGGTGTCCCTATGATGAATGAGAGTCCCAAATGTGCTTGTTATGCTTTCATGGAAGATAACAAAAATGGGCAGCAGAATCGTTACAAGAATCACAGATAAAGACAAATCAACTGATTAACAGAAGCTCAAGTGTTCCTAACCTTGGAACTGAAAGTTTGCTTTTCTCCTGTAGACTCTTTTTTTTTTTTTTTTTTTGGTTTTTCGAGACGGGGTTTCTCTGAAGCTTTGGAGCCTGTCCTGGAACTAGCTCTTGTAGACCAGGTTGGCCTCAAACTCACAGAGATCCACCTGTCTCTGCATCCTGAGTGCTGAGTTTAAAGGCGTGTACCATCACTGCCCAGCCCAGCAGATTCCTTAAACCAATTCAAAGTGCATACTAACGTCAGTAGATGGCTTTGTTTCAAAACTTCTCCACTTTTATTACTGTTGTTGATAAATGATTATATAAATAGTTTGGTGCTGTCAAAGGAGTAGAATACAATGCAGCCTTTAAAATGAGTTGACTAAGTCTGGGGAGAAATCTCCATTGCTAAAGTGCTTGACATGCAAGCATGAGGACCTCAGCTGGATACTCAGCTCCTGCTTGGAGATCTGTGTATAGTGGTGCATGCGTGTAATCCTAGTGCTAGAGAGGCTGAGGCAGGACCGACCCTAGACCAGCCAGCCTAGCCAAAACCATGAAAGCCACATGTCCCAGTAAGAGAGCCTGTCTCAGAAAGAACAGGATAAGGCTGGAGAGATGGCTCAACAGTTTAGAGCACAGACTGAATTTCCAGACGACGCATATTAAATCTCTGACACCCACATGACAGCTTACAAATACTGTAACTCTGGTCCCAGGGGACTCAACAACTTCTGACCTCCAAGGGCACCAGGCACACATGTGGTGCCAAGCCATATAGGCAAGCAAAACACCCAAACGTATTAAACAAACAGACAAATAAAAATAGAGAGCACTTGAGGTTGGCCTCTGGCCTCCACATGCATGTAGATTATACATGCACCCACACATGCACAACCACACACGCACAAATAATGTGACTATGTTAAATGAAACTCTCGGGGTACAGAAAATGTATATAGTATGATGTCACCATTACATCACTTGCCCAGCATATTAATTTTTTAAAAAAAATGTAGCACCCAAATATCTCTCATACTAGATAAACATTCTATCACTGAACTACATCCCTGGCTTCAAAATTTTTAAATGAGCAACACAACACACGTCAGCATGTTAAAATCGAAAGATTAGAAAAATATAGAAAAGAAAATTTCTTTCTCTTTTTTTGAACAAGGGCTTGTTATTTTGTAACTCTGGCTAACCTGGAACATGCTGTACAGACCAGGCTAGCCCCAAACTCACTGCCATGTCCAAGTATTTTAGGGAAGGTTTCCTACATTCAGGGTACTCAATGTAGGACCTTATGCATACTAAGCAAGCGCCCTACCACTGAGCTATAGCTCTCGCCTGTGGAGCCTATTTCTCATGTAAATCAGTGTAACCTTTCTACAGGACAATTTTGCAGTGTGTTTCAAAAGACTTTAAAATGTGCATTTCCTTTGATCTGTCAGTTCTGCTTTTAGAAGTGCATACTAAGGAAATTACCAGAATGTATGCCCAAAGATGCATGTACAAGGTTGAACATCAAAACTTTGGTTATAGGGGCTAGAGAGATGGCCCAGCAATTAAGAGCAGTGGCTACTCTTCCAGAGGACCCTGGTTTGATTCCCAACACCTTCATGATAGTTCACAACCATCTATAACTGCAATTCCACGGTTTTTCAATGCCCTCTTCTGGCCTCCATATACCAGGCATGCACACAGGACACTGACATACATGTAGGCACTCACACATACACATAAAATAATCAATTTAATTTAAAAATAATACTACTGGGAGCTAGAAAGGTGATCCAGCAGTTAAGAGCCTTTACTGGTTTTGCAAAGGACCTGAGTTCAGTTCTCCTTCACCTACACTGAGTGGCTCACAATTGCCTGCAGGTACCTAACCTCACAGACACACATACATACACATAACTTAAATAAAATCTTTTTTTAAAAAAAAAAAACTACATTTAGGCCAGGCAATCGTGATGCGCACCTTTAATCCCAGCACTTCGGTGATAGAGGCGGGTGGATCTTAATGAGTTCAAGATCAGGCTGGTCTTCAAAGTAAGTTCCAGGACAGCCAGGACTGTTAAACAGAGAAACCCTGTCTAACAAACAAACAAACAAACTACATTTTGTGTGTGTGTGTGTGTGTGTGTGTGTGTGTGTGTGTGTGTGTGTGTAAGTCAGAGGAGAATTTGTAGGATTTCTTTAACCCATCCACCTGAGTTTGATTCCCAGGACCTCTGACTACACATATGCCTTGGCTCTCTTCTCTCCCCAGATAAATTTTAAATGTAATTTTTAAGGTAACTAGTTACGATGCAAAGGGAGACTGTGCTGCATGCCCTCCAAAGGGATGAGCAAATTGTGGTCCATCCATATAGAAAGGACCGCGTAGCTCCTGAAAGGGGATGAGGGATATATGGCGGAGTGTTTACCTACTATGTGCAAGGCCGTGGGTTTGATTCCCAGCACTGTAAGAAAGAGAAGAAGTGAACTGCTTGAAACAAGAAGGAAAAGTTCTATTTACCACCAAGTTTCCCAGACTCCACCCCCATCTCAGCAGGATGCCCTCTCCGTGTCCTGTGTCCTTCCTTCACTGCCTTTATGGTTTAGCTAATATGTATTGTGTGCTTATCTAGTTTACATGTGCAAGTCAGGAAGGCCCTCAAGGAGGGCCGCTCATGCCAGTCCTCGTACTCTCCGCTGTTGTACGCTGTCTGAGGAAGACAATTAAGAAAGCTCCCAGGCTAATTGAAGAGTAGCTTTGACAAAGCAATGGAAAATGTTCATGTTATTAAATCGTGACCCTTGAGCTCAGGCCATTTTAATATCCTGTGTGAAGAAACAAAGAGCATGAGAAAGCACTTTCGTGAGGACACGGATCACTCCTCAGCAGGCGCCAGGGGCAGCTGAGGCATGAGCTCAACGGGCCTCTTCTCCTTGGAACATCAGTTTTAGTTGAAAGACCAACTCCAGTGGTCATTCTTCTCCGAAATGAGCAAAGTGAGCCTGTAGCTTCAAAGGAACAGCCAAGGGTATTTGCTACCAAAGCTAAGATGCAAACTTTCACCTGAAGATTCTGAATCTCGAAAGACATGTTTCTATGGCCAGGGCCTTGGCAGCGTGCCAGTATTTAAGATTGCCCTTCCTGCTCCGTGGTTCTTTATGACCTGCTAGGATTCCCAGGTTTCATCCTGGATGCTAGAGTCGCTTCTTGTCCTGCCTTGCTAGAGTCCCATGCATGTACCTGTCCACACAGTCTTTGACCTCAGCAAAGCATGCGCATTTTGGCCACAAAATGGAGAGCACCATAGATGTCAGACTCATGCATCAGGAAGGCTACCATTGCAGAGCAATTCAGGCGTGCCAAGACATGACACAAAACCCCAATGACCATGCTTCCCTTTCTTTCAGGCAGCAGCCTGAGCCTTCTTCTCATCTGCCTTTACGTGTCTTCCCAGAGCTAGTGATGGCTCTCTCCCTTCAGCCTTGACCTCTTCAGAGCCTCCAGCTGAATGTCTCCAGGGCCTCTCAGCCGCATGCCACCAAGCCCACATTTATCCTTCCTCTTCCCACACTGCCCCTCTCCCAAAGCTCCCTAACTTGGAGACATCATCAACTCTAGCGACACTTCACCAGGAAATTCTGTTGTTCTTCCTTTCTCTTAGTCTCTGCCACAAACAGGCCTCCTTGCTTCTCGTCCCATCCCTCCCACAGCCCCTGGACTGCTTTCCATCCCTCTCCCATCAGCCTCCCACACAAAACCCCCACTGGCGGTTGGAGGCTGCTCCCTGACTCAGAAGTCTCCATTGTTTCCTATTATCCTGGCCTGAGATCCACACCCCTCCTCATGACATCTACAGGCTCAGCTGGGGTCTCATTCCATCTGCCTCATCTTCCTCCTGACTGTCTCCCTCCCTTACTTCCCAGGGACCTTCACCCTTTTACACTATTGCCACTATGCCTAGGAGTTCCTTCTCTAACCTTCATTTTAACGGTAGATCTTTTTTTTCCCTCCAATCTTAGTTTTTAAGGGTTCCCTGTGCTTAGGAGCCACCCATATGCTAGGCAAGCATCTTACCACTAAGGAACACGTCCAGCCCCAAGAAACAATTCTGTATCACCTTGTCTTATCCTTTCCTTACTTTCACTCTTTTTCCTTCCTTCCCCACCTTTTTTCTCTTTCCTTTCCTTCCCTTCCTGTCCTGTCCCTTCCCTTCCCTTCCCTTCCCTTCCCTTCCCTTCCCTTTCCTTCCCTTCCCTTCCCTTCCCTTCCCTTCCCTTCCCTTCTCTTCTCTCTCTGTCTCTCTCTGTCTCTGTCTCTCTGTCTCTCTCTCTCTCGCTCACTCGCTCGCTCTTGTTTGGAGGCAGAGTTACACTGTGTAGCCCAGGCTGACTTGGAAATCACTATACAGACCAGGCTGGCCTGGATCTCATTAAGCAGCCCAGGCTGGCCTTCATTGAAATTACAATGATCATTCTGCCTCAGCCTTGAAAGTGCTGGCATTAAAGGCATGAGTCACTAAACTTGGTTCTGTATTTACCTCTTTTTTTTTAAAGTGTGTGTGTGTGTTTGTAAGTGTATACATACATGGACATGTAGGTATGCATACATGTAATTCAGGAGTACATGCGTGTGCATGCACAGAGGCCAAAAGAAAGAGGACACTGATTCCCTCAGAGCTGGAGTTACGGCCTTTGAAGGACGACCTGGTGCTAAAATCTGAGTTTCCATGATCGCACAGCAAACACTCTTAACCGGTGAGCCGTCTTAATGGGGGTGTGACTTCATTCCTGATGCTTCTCACTTCTAATTGATAGAAACTTAATGTTAGGAGCTGGCAAGTGACAGTCAATGAGTATGTATGACAAGGGAATGAGACCAAATTGTATCAGATGAAGGCTGGAGGCCCTGTATCTGCAAAATTCAAGGGGGTACCTAAAGGGAATAATCTGGAAAGAAAGTAACCTTTACTGAGTCTTACCTTGTCCTACCTGCAGTATGGACTTTGTGTGTATTCTCCCTCCATTGTTCTAGCCACTGTAAACCAGCACTGTGCTCACCATGGGGATCTGGGACCTGGCCACCTGAGCAGTTCCTAGTCTGTCCTGAGCAGCAGCTTGGCTGTCAGCTGCAGAACACTTTCTGGTCATAATCGAGAGAGTAGGAACAGCAGCTAGTACCCTTGCAGCTGCATCTATCCTTCACACAGAGAGAAAGGACTGTGTTTACCCTTAGAAGTTGAGCCCATGTCTTGAGGCATGGATGCAATGTTGGAAGTTAAAAGTCAGTGGAAAAATAACACCCCCCCCCAAACCCAAGCCTAACTAAACCAAACAAACAAAAAACCCCAGCAGCATCTCATTTAAACTTGAGCCAATGTGCCAAGCTCTCTAAGCAATAGTCCCCTTGCAGATTTGCGGTGCAGGTGAGCCATGGAGACTGTGCGAGAATGCAGTGTGGCTCAGCCACAGGAGGGCTTTGCCAGGGATTCGCCTTCCTCCCTCCTCAGCACCCACAGAAAGAGGTGTAGCAGTGAAACGCATGCTATGTGGCAAGGCAAGGAACTGAGCTCTGTCTCTGGCACCTCCAAGGCTACGTGACCTTCTTTGAATCACTTTCCCTTTCTGGACTTCGGTTTCTTCTTATATTTGGAACATAAGGGAGTTCTGTTTCACAGCAGTTGGACGTTTCTATTTTTTCCTCATTATCCAGTCACTCAAAAACCAAAGGGCTATAACCGAGTTGGTAGAGCGTTTACCTAGCATGTACAAAGCCCTGGGTACCACATACTCTAGGCTTGGTGGTGATGCCGGCACTCAGGGGGTGGAGATAGGAGGATCAAAAATTCAAATTCATACTCAGCTACATAGTGAGTTCAGGGCTTGCTTTGCTACATGAGAGCCTGACTCATAAAAAGAAATTAAAGAATGTCAAGGTCATCATCCTCAGCTACATACACAGTTGGAGGCCAGTCTGCTCTATACCAGACGGTGTCTCAAAGCAAGGCAGAAAACAAAAAAATGAAATGAGATGTAGCCTACTTGTAGAGCACTTGCCTGACATTGTGCAAAAGTGGAAGGAAGGAACGAAGGAAGGAAGGCAAGCCAGCAGAGAACCTGGACACCACCAGGTCAGCCGTTTCTAACCTGAAGGGCCATGTTTATGGAAGTTAACCATCTCTAGAAAGATTTTCCCAAAGGCACAAGTCTCTGAAGCCTGGCGACCTGGAAGGAAAGTCAGGGCTCCTCATCAACAGATCCAAGCCAGGCCCCTCCCTGCTGGCCTCCAGAGAGATGCCCCCACAGGCTTGGGCCTTTCTGCCAAGGCAGTCCTGGAGCTGATTCAGGGGCCCAGCTGCCTGTTGCCATGGCAACATTCCAGCACACTTTGCATAGTGACGGGGATGCTAGGTTTTGCTAACAAAGTGCTCTGTAAAGGACTTCATGTCTTTGGCAGGGACAATTCCGCCTTCTTTTTCTCGCAAATAACTGTGGGGGCTGTGAAGAGGGATTTGGCAAGTCACTTCCTCTGTCTTGGCCTGCGCCCCTGGGCTTTCCTTGAAGGCACAAGTTGGCAGCTTTTTCTTTCTCTAGTTCCAAATATACCATCACTACCCTCCTCCTGTCCACTCCCCCGTCCAGAGGAAAGAATGGTTTTTCCCTTACTTAGAGCCCAACATGTTTACGAAAACAGAAGGAATGCACTATTCTAATCGCCTATATCCCGTCGGCTGATTGCTGGGTCAAGCAGTCCTCAATCCCCTTTCCTTTGTTCAGAATGCCCAGGGATTTTCAGGATTGAAGCAGGAAGACCATCTTGTATCCTGGGGAATGAGTCCCTGGGGCAGGAAATAGGCTCTGAATTCTGAGTGGACTTGGAAGGAAGCCAGGCAGCTGGGCAAATCCTGATTTTATTTTGTCCGAGGGATGTGATCTTGAACACACATTACTTAATCTTTCTGGGCCTCAGTTTCCTCATTCTTGCAGTGGGGGATGATAATCTAGGCTTTATATGGGCATTATGGAAGGGATGCTCTAAAGTGGAAATGTATCTTGCGCTTGCCTGCTTCTGCTTCCTTTGCTCTCGTCTTAATCTAACATACTGGTACATCAGCCTCCTGACCCCCCTCATTTCTACAGCAATCTCCCCCAGCTCAGCTAAACGTGGTGACCACACCAACATTTAAATGGCATCCTGGGTCTGGGAGTGTGACTCAGTAGTAGAGGTCTTGTCTAATGTGTGAGACTCTGGCCATCCCTAGCACATGGTGGGTGGTGGTGATGGGGCACTGCATATATCAAGCTGGTTCTGGTGGCACACACCTGCGATTCCGGCTACTCAGGGTGCCAAAGCAGGAGCATTGCTAGTTCAAGACCTGCATGGTTTGCTGGATGAGTTCCAGGCCAATCTGGGCAATGTAATGAAACCTTGTCTTAAAACAAAAAGAGGTCTGGGGCTATAGTCCAGTAGAAGAATGCTTTTGTGCCTAGCATGCGCAGAAACTTGAGTTCAATCCTCAGTGCTACAGAGGAACGAAAAGAAGATGAAAATAAAAAAAAAAATCACTGGGACGCTAAGACAGGAAGATTTCAAGTTCAAGGACAACCTAGGCCACATAGCAATACTGAGTCTCAGTTCCCCACCACCAACACCTATCCTGTGTTTCTCCCACTACTTTCAAACTCTAGTGGCTTCTCGGTGTGCTTCAGATAAAATCCACCCTTCTCCCCTCATTTCTTCCACGTCCGACATACTAGCCTTCTTTCCATTTTTCAAATGGAAAGCACCTCACCTCAGGGACTTGGAACTTTGCATTCCCTTTGCTGGTTTCTTCTTATGCCCAGTTCTCAGCTTGAGAAGCCTTCCCCCACCACGCATCCATACTGGCTCCTCACAGTCATCCAGGGGTACGACCCCTTGCTGGTTTTCACAAGGTTATCACAAGGTTCACCTGCTCACAAGGTTATCTTGCTTTGCTATTTTGCATATCTGATACATTTGTCTCCAATATCTCTCGGTCCCCAGTGTCCACATGGCTGCCCTATGATAGCTTCAATGCAGTCTACTGACTGAATGAACGAGAGGATGAATGGGGCAGTCAGAGTAGTGGAAGAAGGCCTGAAATGCAAGAGAGCACAAAGGAGTTCATCTTTCTTGTTTCTTTCCTTCCTCTCTCCCTCCCTCCCTTCCTCCCTCCCTTTCTCTCTTTCTTTCTTTCTTTCTTTCTTTCTTTCTTTCTTTCTTTCTTTCTTTCTTTCTTTCTTTCTTTCTTTCTTTCTTAATATTAAGTTTATTTGAGACTGTGTCTTACTGTGTAGCCCTGGCTGGTCTGGAACTCACAGAGAGCCACCTGCCTCTGCCTCCTGAGTGCTGGCTGAGATTAAAGGTGTGCCCCCACCACATCCGGCGTGTTTACCCTTTCTTTTTGCTGTCTTCACCATCTGACTATATGGCAGAGGGCTCTTCTGCTAGAACTGGGGCCTCCAAAGCTGAGAATGCATTCATCTATTAGAATATGGGAAGAAAATATTAGAGTTTCTATTAACACTCAGTTTAGCATTTTAATTTCCATATTTGCCTATGTTTTATCATTTTAAAACCCAATTAGCACAATATTACATGTATATAGTTTATATATAAATACACATATCTTGGAGCACTGGCTTAAAAATACTTGGAGAACACGACCAGTAGGAAACAAATAAGCAGACTGTTGGCAGCGTGATACAGATACACTGGGTTGGGCCAGTGCAGATTTCTAAATCAGGGTATTAGAGGCTGAATGCCTTGGGATTGAGGTAGGGATGGAGGGCGCCATGGGTGGAGACCCCCACAATTCTAGCACATATGTTGCCCCTTTTCACAAATGGCCTTGCTAGTCCAGTTCTTCAGAAAGACTTGCAATTTTCCCTTTCTTTTTTTTGTTTTTTAAACTTTTAATGATGTAAACAAAAATATACCTAAAAGCGAAGCTTCTGGGAAAACCATTTGTTCTTCCCTGTCTTGTATCGTTCCTCGAATTTGACCTTGGCTTCCCGCCTTGCCTTGCGTTTCAGGGCTGGGTCCCTAAAGACATCCTTGTTGACAACAGTTTTGTCCAGGGGGATATCCACAGAGTACCTTGTGGGCATCAGGTGGTTGTAGTTATAAACCTTCACAAAGGACTTGATCTTGGATCTCTTGGCGACTTTCTTCTTGCCCATGGCAGCTGTCACTTTTCGGGGATAGGGGTCAATTCCGGCCTCCAGGGCATGGCTGTAAGGGCAGTCTGAGGTGCCATCATCATCATCATCATCATCACGATGACGGCTTTGCGTCCGGAGTAGCGTCCAGCCAGGATAAGCACCATTTTCCCGGGTTTCATGAACTTGCCCATTTCGACAGCGAGCAGCCGGTTCCCAGCAGAAAGGCAATTTTCTCTTTCTAGGAGTTTTTTGCTTGTTTGTTTGTTTTTTAGAGACAAGGTTTCTCTGTGCAGCCCTGGCTGTCCTGGAGCTCTCCATGTGGACCAGGCTGGCCTCGAGCTCACAGAGATCCAACTGTCTCTGCCTCCCAAGTCCTGGAATTAAAGGTGTGCACTGCCACTGCCTGGCTTCAGGAGAGTTTCTTTTGCAAGTCTCCAGAGAACCTTTGACTGTAGAGCTTGATCTTTTTCCATCCCCAGAGGCAAGCATGTATGGGGGAAGACTAGGGTAAGAGACTTCCTGAACACAGGCTGCTGTTTCTCCCATTGGTGTGTTCTCTGTAAGCAGAATGGTGCCTTGAGTAGGGTGGGTGCCGTACTTGCCGATCAGCATCAGTACCCACGACACCCCCCCCCCCCCCGTGTCTGAGCCGAGAGAACATGGAGGGAGCAAGCAGGCCCATTGTTTCACTGCCAAGATAGAAACTAAATGGGGCTCAGAGAGGCTGGGGCTGGCCCAAAGTTGTGGAACATCCAGCCATCCCTCTGTTTTGTGCCTGTTTCTCTGCTTAGCCCATTGTGAGGAGTGCTCCTTTATGACCCTGGCCTTCCTTGGCACCTCCTCCTTGGCCTGCTCCTTATAGCGCCTGTTTTCCAAAACTCTCTGGCTTTCTTACTGGGGCAGGAGCCAAAACTTAAAACATTACAAATTACAGTTCCACCGCCTTCACCAAACCCACATTCTATAGACCTGCCCACTCTTTCTATGGGTAGTAATGATGTCACTGTCCTTCTAGCTGCTTGGGTCTCAACTACAAAGTATTTAGCTTCTACTGAGTAGATGCTACTAGATCTCAGGCACTTTTTTTTTTTTTTTTACAAAACATGCTTCGATTTTTTTAAAAGTGTGTGTGTGTGTGTGTGTGTGTGTGTGTGTGAGAGAGAGAGAGAGAGAGAGAGAGAGAGAGAGAGAGAGAGAGAGAGAGAGAAGAGAGGAAGATGGTGTGCTGTAGAGGTTAGAGGACACTGTTGTGGAGTTACCACGCCCCTTCTACCTCTGTGTGGCTTCTAGGGATCAAACTCAGGACTCTCCAGGTATGGCGGCTTGAATGAGGATGTTCCCTACAGAGCCAGAATTTTGAACACTTGTTCCCCAGCTCATGGCACTGCTTGAGGAAGTTTGTCCCTGGGAGTGGGCTTTGAGGTTTCAAAGCCACACAGCATTTCTAGTTTGTTCTTTGTGCTCTGTGCTAGAAATTTCTTATGGGCGATTAACATATGCACCAAAGAGTGCACACACCGGCTGGTGTGCACACACCAAGTACACCCAGTGCTTGGGAGTCAAGGTGTGAGCCCTCAACTTCTGCTCCAGTCCCCATCTGTGCCTGCTGCCATGCCTCCCTCTCATGATGGTGAAGGGATCTTTCTTTTTTTTCTTAAGATAGGGTCTCACTATGTAGCTCTGGCTGTATAGTCACTCACTGTATAATCCAGGCTGCCCTCAAACTCACAGAAATCTGCCTGTTTCTACCTCCTGAGTGCTGGAATTAAAGGCATACGCCACCATATTTGGCTCGGTGATAGCCTCTTATCCCTCTGGTACTGTAAGCCCAAATAAGCCCTTCCTTCCATAAGATGCCTTGGTCATGATGTTGTAGCATAGCAATAGAAAAGTAGCTAATATACCAGACGTGAGGAGTATGCATCTTTGCTTGCTAAGCCATCTCAGCAGCCCTAGAAATTCTTTATGGGCAATTAACATATGCACCAAAGAATGTGCACACTGACTGTGCGCACTTGATCACCAAGTACACATCTTGTACTCAATCTCATCTCCTCTGCTTGAGATGCTGACTAGGACCAGGACCAGGACTGCAGAGCCCTCCCCTGCACTATTGCAGATCACTCTGTGAGTAGTTTACTCCAGTTTACAAACATACATTATTAGTCTTTAAACCAACTGATTTAATTTTGCCACAAATATCCAACAAATTAGGCTTTTCTGACACACTCAATTTTTGTTATTATTAGATTCTATTATATACTAGCATACATGTAAATTTACAGAGGTCATGCGGATACTTCTAAAATCCTCCTCTGCACTCTCAGCACATACCACTTGTGAAGTGTGTGTCACATTTTCTAAGACACTGGGGGATTAGTGTGTGGTGTGGGAGAATTGTCTGTATTCTGTCAATCATATTTTAATAAAATGCTGATTGGCCAGGCAGGCAGTATAGGTGGGAAAGCCAGACAGGAAGTAGGGGTGGAGCAAAGAGAACAGGAGTATTCTAGGAAGCAGGAAGCTCCCTCCGCACTCCTGCGCAGACCACCAAAGAGACAGGATGTAACCTGAGAAAGGTACTGAGCCCTGTGGCTAACGTAGATAAGGATAATGGGGTAACAAAAGTTGTAAGAGCTAATAAGTAGCCTGACCTAATGGGCCAATCAGTTTATAATCTTATGGAGTCCTGTGTGTGATTTTCCTTGGGAGTTGCCGGCTGTGGGGTACTGGGTGGGACAGATACCCCAACAAGCCGGCCGTCATGCTACAAGTGTGAGGGGAAATCTGTTTCTGCTAGCAAAGATCAAAAAGCTTTCTAACCTGATGAGGCAGCATCTATACTGAACCCAAACTTGGTGGCCCAGATGTGGCTATGCAGAGGTGCCCTCCATTCTGATAGCAAGTCCCTGAGAAGACATCCTGAAAGTGTTTGGGTTGGGACTTGAGAAGTGAGGTTGACTTTTCATGAGTACAGCTGAAAGTGGGAGAGAAAGTGTTCCTCTAGGGCTGGAAAAGGAGAAAACTTCATCGTGGCTGAGAGAAAATACTCTGCTTCAGGTTTCAGGGCTATGGTTGTAGCCCCGTGGGGCAGAATCTCTCAGACCAGAGATAAGTAAACTTGCACACAACCCACGAGCCCTAGAATGGGCTATTGGTAGACCGCTGGGGTCACAGTTGAGTTGTGTCTCAGAATTCAGTGCCACCAATGAAACTTCCCGAAAGTCCTCACACCAAAGTGAAGTGTGTGCAGGTCATGGCAGGTGTGGCCAGCAGTGTGACCAAAAACTGGTCTTAAAGATGGTTAACTTGGGTCCAAGACACAGCCAGGCCACTTTCTAGCTCAATCTCTTACCCTAGTCTATTTTTCCATCTTCTAATTGGGCCCCATGAGCCAGGGCATTACAGAATGAGAGCAAAACAGCGACAGGCTGGCTCTTGTCCCAGTTTTGGGGATCCAGGTGGCAGTCTGGAGATAGCACTGCCTCCTTCCTGCCCACTTCTTCACTCTTCCCTTCACCATCCTTGGAGATAGGAGACTCTGCTGATGAGATGGCAAACAAAGAACATTAATCTCTTTCACTTTGGAGACATGGCCCCCAGTGTTGCTTTCAGGCCCCAGATTTCTCTGTTTCGTATCAGAAGCATCAAGTATGGTGGAACTGGAGGCAGGAGCTACTAGCCAAAGTATCGCACCTCTCCCTCCATCCCTCCTCTCCAGACTTGGTTGCTCCTGGTTTGACTCAGTCTGAGCTTATTCTGGAAATTCCTCACTCAAACTCTATATGAAGACACCACAGAAGTGCAGTCCCTCCTAGTCTCTCTCTCTCTCTCTCTCTCTCTCTCTCTCTCTCTCTCTCTCTCTCTCTCCCATCTCTTCCCTCCTTCCCTTCCTCTCTCAGCACTTGCATAGTGATCAGGGGAGTGAACCTTCCTAGTCCCACTCCACAGACAGTCACTTCAGACTAGGGGACCAGCCAGCCGAGCCACCAACACCCTGTGCATCCCAGATGTTCATTCTGATGAGCAAGAAGCTGGAAGATTTGAGTATGTGGGGCACAGGGAGCAGTGTGTGAAGCTTTCAGAGGAGCCACCAGGAAGGAAGATCAGGGCAGAGCTGTAGGGCAGAGGGGCTGGCTCCGTGGCTAAGACCTAACTAGCTACTGGCTAGGTGCTCTCTTCTCACAGGCAGAATCTCACTGAGGCATAGTCTATGCCAGGCCATTCCCAAGGGGCAGCCTCAAGTCACCGTACTCCCGCACAACCCTCCAGGAAGCTAGGGACTAGCAGGCAGGGAAACCTCACGGACTTGTGGAGAAGTAACACAGCCAATGTAAAAGTACTCAGAGCAAGAGCAGGATTTGGGGGAGCATAGTGGCATTTGAGCTAAAATTTGAGGAACTGCCTATAGGGCTTGGAGTCTCACATGGGAAGCAGTAAGAAAGGAAGAGGGGGACACATTTTAGCAAGTACTGACTGTGTGCTTGGTATCATGTCATAGAAGACTTACAATACAATGGTTCTCCCTTATACAGGGTGAGTGCATTCCTGGATCTGAAAACTACCACTAGGACTGGACCATGAATAGACTATGCTCTTTTCCTCATAAATACACACATGCCTATGAAATAGTTTAATTTATAAAATGGGCTCAGTATGAGATTGACAGCTATAACCATTAATAGAACAGAACAGTAATATACAATAATCAAGTGATGTGACCGCAGGTTCTCTGTCTCTCAACACATCCTGTTGTTCCATGCTTACCTTTATTGTGATGCGGGGAGATAACAAAGCCCATGTGATGAGATCAAGTGACGTGAATCATGTAGACACTATGACGGCATCAAACTACTTATGACCTGAAAATTTGCCAAGAGGGTTGGGTGTGTAGGCTCACTCCTGTAATGCCAGCACTTGCAGGCTGATAGTTGTGAATAGCGAGATGCCACTCCCCGCCTCTTACACACACACACACACACACACCTTTTGGGCGGGGAATGATTGGGTGTTAGGAGATGATGCCAAAGGCTTGGGATATTTCATAGGTCAAGGTTTTTTAAACAAAGTGCTTTTTGGAAGATTCTGTGATGAGAAGTTGTTCTCCTCAAGTCTCATGTCCCAACGATTCTGTTACACTTTTACCAAATGTAGGTTCTAATGGGTTTTTTCTTCTTGAAGGGTCCGTGGAAGGCTTGCTTTGAGGCTGGAGGTCTAGCATAATGCTGGAGTGCTTGCATGGCATCCACTGGGGCCTGGGCTGGATACCCCAGCGCCTCAAACACACTTGCTTTGGTTGGTAGCTCCTCTCTTTAATCAACTTCTTCAACTCCTCTAGAAATGTGACAGCAGCTTCTTCGCTGGTAGACAGACTGTCCTGACATTTTTCTATTTTTTTCA
This sequence comes from Myodes glareolus, assembly GCF_982192425.1. NCBI lineage: Eukaryota > Metazoa > Chordata > Mammalia > Rodentia > Cricetidae > Myodes > Myodes glareolus. The sequence goes on along the minus strand of NC_142053.1, from coordinate 82,139,204 downwards.
GCCCAAACCTATTCTTGAATCTGTGTAACCAGCCCTTACTTGGGAAACATGGCTTGATGTCACTCCCTTCCTAGCTTCCTTGCTGGAGTTTTCTTATAGGCTCCATGGTTCTGATGCCACACGTTGCCAGCAACAGTTGGAACGTGTTTTCTGTTCATGTCTTCCACCCACAAATTTAATTCCTTTTGCGTGCATTTCTTCTTCCTTCACGGTTTTGCAGATAGATTTGTTCTTACCATAGTTTTAGCAACCTTGGCACACAGCTCCTCTCTTTCCCTCATTAGCTTGAGAACTTTTGCTTCACGGAAGCTCTTGGTGGATTTTCTTTGGCACAGCCAAATTGTTAGGTAGCTAGCTAGATATTAGCAGGCTTAGAGGGATTAGGGCTGGACTGCTCTCTAATTCCAGCAGCTTGTGAAACCAAGTGTTCCAACTGCAGCCTGATCATCCGAACGGGACCTGATTCTTATCTCTGGCCTAGAAGGAGGGGTGACATCCCGAACCACTCAGAAGATCATTAATTGAAATTATCTAAACCTGGTTCCAGGATCCCCTGAACCTTATAAAATTATTGTGAGTAGGAGGCTTTCTGATAAAGAGCAGGGGTATACCATTGCCCCCTCTTAGAAGAGACCCAACGAGCCTGAAAATCACCTAGACAGGAAAGCACCCCTTAGGAAAGCTATTCCAGAGACAGTGTTAGAAATACTATAGAGCCTGCCTAAAATGTAATTCAGCAGATAGTCGTTCTTACTGTTATTGTCACTTTCACTACAAAAATCCCCTTAGTCACTGGCCTTTCTCTACTCTGTAATAGATGCTGTAGGTCTTCTATATTACATGTGTGAATCTCATCCAAATTCTTTTGATGGAGACCACAAGGACAGAGGAAGGAGCCAAGGAGTGGAGGGGGGGCATATTTAAGTGACCATCACTCTTTTTGGGATTTGGGGCCATTATTAAGTAAAATAAGGGTTGCTGGGACTGAGATAGCCACTAAGTGATTAAGGAGCAGGCAGAAGACACAGTGTATGGACAAAAGATTGATGTTAAGTCACCAATGGTCCAGAGTGCTAAGAAGCAAGATATTATGCTACTCAGAACAAGGCACAAACTAAAACTAATTGTTTATTCTGGAATTTTCCCTTTCATGTTTTTGGACTTTGACTTCAGAAAGCAAGGCTAGAGAAGGCGAGACTATCATAGCTTACAGGTTAGGTATTTTCATTGCCTTCCCAAAGTGAAGAGGGTCAGGAATGTAGTGGAATTTACAGAAAGCAGGTGAGCATGGGCAACACAGGGTGTAGGCTCTCCATATGAAGTGAGGATTAAGAAGGATGAGGAACGCAAGGAAAAAAGAGGGGGTCCTACCTCTACAAGTCTTTGCTCTTCATGTTTTTTTCTAAACTTGTAACAAATTTAGTAAGTGTAAAAACCCAAAGGAAGAAGAAATTCCTAGTGTTGCTGAAGATTTTATAGAGTCAAAACCTGGGTCCTGGCAACCATAACAAACTAGGCTCAGCTACTGGTTCTCATGCTGATTAAAGAGACAAGTAATGGAACCTGGTGCGGTGATGCCGAACTTTAACCCCAGCACTCAGGAAGCAGAGGCAGGAAGAGCTCTGTGAGTTTGAGGTCAGCCTGGTCCATATAGTGAATCCCAGGTCAGTCAGGGCTACATAGTGAGACTCAGTCTCAGAGAGGAGGGGTGAGGGAGGAGAGAGAGAGAGAGAGAGAGAGAGAGAGAGAGAGAGGAGAGAGGAGGGGAGAGAAGAAGACAGAAGACAGATATGGGGGAAGGAGAGAGAGGAAAAGAGAGAAAAGGGAAGGGGAAGGAGAGAGGGAGGAAGGGAGAAAGAGAATATTAATGTTGAAAATAGGGAAAGGATTTCAGTATAACCTCATTGGGAAGAATAACAAATGAAGGAGTCATCTGTCCCCAAGTCCATCTGCAGGATCCTTAGTGTCAGGGTTTTAGGTTTAAATAGAGGGCAAGAAGTGTACATAACTGTCCTAGTTTCTGTTGCTGTGCTAAAACATTGAACAAACCCAACCTGGGGGAGGAATGAAGAAGTCAGGGCAGGAGCTGAAACAGGAACAAAGGCAGGAACCATGGAGGGGTGCTGCTTACTGGCTGGTTCTCCATGGCTTGCTCAGCCTGCTTTCTTATACAGCCCAGGACCACCAGCCCAGGGGTGGCACTACCCCCGGTTGATAGGACTCTCCCACATCAATCATTGATCAAGAAAATGGCCCTGCAGGTCTATCTACAGACAAATTTAATAGAGGCACTTTCTCAACTGAGAATTCTCTTTCCAAGAGACTCTAATTTGTGTGAAGTTGACAAACTAGTGAACACGATAACTAACCAGTCTTGCTCCAGGCATGCTCCTACCCAGTATTGACTCATGAATGGTCCAGTCTCTATCCAGAAAGGGAGTCTGATTAGTTGTGAGAAGTGTGTGAAATTTTGTGCTGCGAGACAAATTCTTCCTTTTGGCTAACACCAGTACTTCATCTTTCCCCTCTATAGCATGGACTTCTTGAGGAAATTCCAATTGCTTGGGGTTATTGTCTCAATGATCTGATTGCTAAGGGGTTGGGCACATGAGTCTCTTTTGAATATCTTCTTTCCAGCCAGTAGGTTATATAGAGATCTTGGCCAAGCTGTCCCCCTCTCTTAGCCTCTATTCAGATTTGGTAGAGTGAATTTGAGCAACACCTGTCCAACAGGGCTGTGGTGAGGAAGATTTGTCATGATGAATTTGAACTGTGCTTTGAAGAGCTGAGGATGTAGCCAGTGGTCAGCCACTTACCTTGCTCGCCAGGCCCTGATTTCCATCCCTAGCACTGAAGAAATGCTTTGGGGCCAGTTTCTGGAGTTCCTAGTCATATTTAAATTAAAATTTGTACTACATTGGTTCATTTTATTTTATGTGTGTTTTGCCTGAACGTATGCATTGCACTGCACGTATGTTTGGCACTCAAGGAGATCAGAAGAGGGCATCAATTCCCCTGGAACTGGGGTCACAGATGGTTATGAGTCACCGTGTGGATAATAGGTATTGAACCTGGGTCCTCTGCAATAGCAGCCAGTGCTCTTAACCACTAAACCAGTTCTCCAGCCCCATATTCAACTTCTGGCTCAGGGCAATGAGTGCACAAGTGTATTCAGTTTGTGTCCATCCATCCATCCATCCATCCATCCATCCATCCATCCATCCATCCATCCATCAATTCCTCATCCCCTCTTCCCCATCTTTCCTCTGAACACTTTCAAACCCCACTTTTTTTGCTCATATTCCCTCACTTCATTGAGGATATAATCTAGAGTCCCATGTGTACGACTCAGTTGAATTTTATTCTGTTTCAACTTCCAGAATGTGCCTCACACTCTGCAATCAACTCACAATGCCATAATCACCTTTATAGGTTTCTCTGAGCTTTATTTTAGTCCATTTTTACAATTTTGAACCTCCCAAGACTCGTACTTAAGACCTAGCATAAAGATATTTTTAAAAAATAAACAAAACCAAATGTTCCCCAAACTTCAGCTATTCACTTACCACCTTCAAGATTTTTACCAGGTTCATTAATCTCCATGATTTGCAAAAAATCACATTCATAAATCTATTTTCCCAAGATGCTTCACTCTGGGTACTTCCTACTTGCTCTGGGGCTCTTTCCCTATTTTAAACCCCTACTTTGGTCTCCTGTTGATAACACTGGAGATGCCTTGTCACATTCCACAGTGAATTGCAAAGCCCAAGGAGGGGTTTCATCTTGTTGCAGTTTGGTGTTTTGTTTTTGTTTTTGCACTTTCTCCCTTGCTAGGTCAATAGTCTGAGGGATGTTTGTGAATTTGCTGAAGCTTGAAGAGACCCTTGGCAGCTGGGTCCCTGGAGCTTGCTGTCCCTGGGTTACCCTTCATCCTGCATAATGTCCACATGTCATCTCCTCTGGGAAGTACACCTCAGCCCTTCCGGTGGAAGCAATTTTTCTCTGATTCTCCTTTAACTTTGTTAAGTCTTCTCTTTATTGTCATCGCCTTTTGATGTGTCAGTTGCCCCTCCTAGGTGACTTATGCCTCTTGCCCCTACTACTAGCATAGGGCTTGGGTAGAGCAGATGCCTAGGAACGCCTAAATTAACAGTTGAATGAGGGGGAGTGTGGACAGATGTGTGAATGGATCTCATTTTAGTTCTCTTGTCCCCAAATCAGAAAGCTCTGACCCACGCCCACAATGCTCTGTGGCTGTAATTATGACAGACGGGACCCCTGTCTCTGTGTCTGATGACATCAGCACTGAACAGTCTTACTACTCGCCTAAGTGATTCAGGGCTGTCTGACTCCTGCAGACTTGATTCCAGGACCGATGGCCCTAGCTTACTGCCAGACTGTGGGGCTGGAACAGGCTGCTGAGCCAGCACCACCTGCCCCTTGTCACTTATCCCACAGGGCTGCAGCACTCGCGACAGGCTGCTGCATATGTGGTGAGAGCGCGCGCATGCGGCGCGCGCATGGATTTTCTGTGGGACATGAAAAGAGCCTTCTCATTGGCTGCCGAGGGTCCCAGTTCCAGTCTGTGAATCTCTGGGCTGCTGGCTCTGCCCTCCCATGGGAAGGCAAAGCAGGCAAGGGAGGGGAGAGTGGAGTGAGGCTTCAGGTGTGTCTGACAAGGAAGCAGGTACGCCTGGTGGCCGCATTGGGCATTCCAGAGGCATCTGGATGTGCTAGCGCCAAGCCTGCAGCCTGGAAGCCTCGTGCTCTGCCCAAATTTCTTCAGGTTTCTCTTAGGACTGGCGCCCAGAACGCACTGGCAGCTGTCACAGAACTGGATCCGTCCCCCAATGGAACAGGGAGCTGTGTCACTTAGAATTCCTGGGTAGCACATTCCTTCACTGGTCCTTGTCACACTCATGGATGAGGCTCTGTTATTGGCCCCTCGCTCCTGCAAGCTTCTGCAGATCCAGAGAGCAAGCGGCAGCAGGAATGACAGCTCTGAGAGCAGAGGCAGCCAGGGACAGTAAGGGCAAACGAGTCGGGTCCCGGGGGTTGCGGGGGCTGGCCCCATGTGCAGATTCACATGAGGTGGGGCTTGCACTCAGGGTTTGCTAGGGTTCTTTTTTGGAACCTGGGCTGCTAGACCTGACAGGAGCGCTGAGCAAGGGGGAGGGGATAGAGAGGGAGGAAGGGAGCGAGGGAGGAGAGAGGGAGAGAGAGAGAGAGAGAGAGAGAGAGAGAGAGAGAGAGAGAGAGAGAGAGAGAGAGCGCCCTAGCAGGCTCTAGTCCAAGTGAGAGGTTCAGATCTGGACAATACTGTGCCAAGGGCACAAGTGGGATTTGGAAGAGCCATGTGTGTAAGAAGCAAAGCTGAGGTGATGTAAGCACCTGGGGAGGAGCACAGGTCGAGGAGGAGGAAGAGGAGGAGGAGAAGGAGGAGGAGGAGAAGGAGGAGGAGGCGGTGGCGCGGCGGCCGCGGTGGCTGCCAGTCCAGAACAGAATGATGGGCAACTCTCACCACAAGCAACCGAGGAGTAAGAGCCAAAGCAGCAGGATGCATTCAGCAACAGGTACTCTCTTTCCTTCCCTCCTTTTCCCCGGGCTTCTCTAGCCAGGGCCTCCCTGGCTCACAGGGCCCCTGACCCTTGGCGTGACTTGCAGGGGCTGGCAGGGGGGCGGGGAGAGAGCCTGAGGGAGATACGGGTGAACTCCCAGTTCCCTTACTCCAGTACCAGGCTGAATTGCATAAGTCTGAGCTCCCTAAGCAGGCAGGAGCTGGTTCCTTAGCCAGCAACTCCTTGCAGCCTTTGGAGGGTGGCTGGAGCGCCAGCGACTGAAGTTTATTGCTAGCACAGTGCTTTCTCCCTGGAGCCTTGCACGGCTTACCCTTCAGGAGTCTCCTTTGTTATTCAAACCTCCGGCTCTCCCAGCCCCCAGCCCCGCCCCACACGTGTACACCTACACCTCTCCGGGCTCTACCTCAGCTCCTGCCTGCTCTGAGTGTGCCAAATGAGACTGTTTCTTGCTGTGTAATGCCCTGCCCCCCACCTCCTGGCCCCAACCCTTACTGAGATACTCTCCCTGCGTGGACAGAGGGGCGCATTGGACAGCCTGGAGTCTGTTGTCCTCCTACTTTCAATGTGCTCTTCTTTGTCCTCTGTGTCCCTCCAGAGGTGGACTCAAGGGTGCTGGCATAGTTTTCCCCCAACAACTTCTTCCTAAACCTCACAGTGTGGGGATTAGGGTCTGGAGACAACTTTTGCTAGCTTGCCTTTGCACTGCAAGAGGACTGTGGGGGGAAAACAGTTGCCCATGTTCTATTCCTACCCCTACCAACTTAACTTTTATTCCCTTCCCCCACTTTTGGAACCTGGGCCTCAGACATATTCAGGAAAGTACACCACCACTGAGCTGCACCCCCAGCCCTGCTCTCTTGGCAGAACCCCATTTTTCCCTCCCCTTCACACAAAGTCCCAGAAGAGCCCAGAGTTTCCTCTGTGCCCATTTGGGAAGCTTTCATCCACTATCCAGGTCAATGGGAAGGAAAGGGAAGTTTCTGCCAAGTTTAGTGTAGAAAGTAGTAGATGGGTCAGTGCCATTCTCAAGCACAGAGGATGCCTCTATCTGGTCCTGGGGCTCCGCTGGCTGTGGATGTGACGGTAGTTGTCCAAGGCTGGTCATAGTGGCAGCTCTAGAAGAGGAGGAGCTTGCAGGGTGTTTGCAGGGGGGCAGGGAGCAGCTTCAAGAAGGTCAAGAGGCCATGCTGATGAGCCCCACTCCTGGAGCCTGCTAGGAAGAGTATTGCTTTGGACTTCTGGGTACGCTGAATTTGCTCCTTTGGTTGACTAAGTCAAGGATAAGATTCTGAGTATTGGCTTTTCTTTGTAATATTCCGAGAACATTCTTTTAAGGCTATATTAGCAGGTAAATGGCCCAGCCACCACCTCGTAGCTTCTCTCTTCTCTGCCATGGAACTGAAGGCTCAGGACCTGCTGGCATTACATGGTGATGCTTTGCACAGCTTTGTCCAGGAACTGGAGGAGAGCTATCCACTTGCTAATGTTCAAAAATTTGGGCTGTTGTTTCATTTCTTAGCAGTTGCTTTGTGTTTTCAATGTCTGTCCCAACCCAGGGTCATCTTGCTAGGCAGTAGCTATCAGAGCAGCCTCTGGCAGCATGAGGAGGTGACCTCATGACCACTTGCCTCTCCCTAGTACCCTCCACCTCCTGACACGGGACCATGCCTGCTCACTTACTGTCTCTAAGCAGCCCCAGAAGCCTGCAGGAAAAACGCCCTCCCACTGGGCAGACCTAAAGAGTAAGTGTTCAGTTGTCCATCCCTTGTCTATAGAGCCTTACAGGCTGCTCAAAGAGGGAGAAAGGCGCAATCAGCCATGCTCTTAGAGAAAAGCCGAGAGCCTGCCTATGGGAAGCCCTGCAGTGATCAGGAAAGCCTTCCTTCCTTCTCCCATCATTAGAAGAAAGTGTCCTGTCCTCAGAGTTGTGTCTTAGGACTGCTTTTTCCTCCCACTCGGCACCTCTCCCTTAGCAGTCTAGGCTACCCTGAGGAAACCACTCTATACGCTTGACCCCTATATCTCTGTCTCCTGCCAAGACTAACATAACCCACTGCTCCAGTTCCAACCTAATGTCCCAGGAGTACCCCACACTCGGCTGAGCACTGCTTGCTCCATCCTTTCCCTTCTTGTTTCCCTTTCTCCTGTTTTTCTCTTAATGGCATCAGCATCCTTCTAGGAAACCAAACTAAGAACCTAGGAGTTATCCATTGCTCTATTTTTACTGGTCTCACCATTTTATTTGCACATCCACCCAAACCTCTACCCGACAATTATTTGTTGCTAAGCCTTCCTCTGAGACATAGCCCCTGTTCCTCTTGTGCACTGCCAGTGTCCACTCTTGCCTGTTCTAGAACTGACTCCTGGCCTTTGCCTCTGACCTTCTCCTAGTTAACCTAATAGCCACCATAGTACTATCTTGTGGTGGGTCCAAACCTTGCTAACTTCGGAGTGGGAGCATCAAGACTGTCTCCCTGCTGTGGAGGTAGATCCCAAGTGGCCTGAGGAGTATCGTAGATGCTGGGGAAGAAAGCTCTTACCTTTCAGTTCTGTAGGTATTGTAACACATATTAGAAAAGTCTACCTAGTATATCAAACTCTGGTTTCTCATAGTTTTTATTAGGGTAAGGTTAAGCACTTGTAAAGTGAGTCTCTGGATAAAATGATTAATAGAATTCTTGCTGTGTGGAAAAGGCTAAAGTTGAGAAACTGAAAAAATAATGCTTGAACTTTGAGGGGAAAACAGTTTCTGAGGTAAAGCGTATGTTCCTTGACACATTTTAGTGACCTCCATGCCTGAAACCTGCCTGTTTTCCCAACCTCACCTGCGGTCACTTCTCACCCTACACTCGATGATGCAGTCATATTGAATGGCTTCTTCTTTCCCAAAAGCACCCATTCACCATTTCTGTGACTTGCTGAAAGTGTTTTCCTCTGCTTGGAGCATAGCTTCCGACCACTATCATCTTGTGGCGACTTTCTGTTGGTCCTCCTCTAGTATCCCTCCTTCGCCACTCTTTCCTTTATATACACTCGATACATTTCCACAATTCTACCAGTGTGGAACTGTTATTTGCATCCTTATTTATTTTTGAAATGTAGTCTTACTTTGTAGTTTGTGCTGACTTGGAGCTCCTTTTGCAGCCAAGAGTGATCGTGAACTCCTGCTCTTCCTGGTTTAGCCTCCCCAGTGCTGAAATTCCAGGTGCGCAGCACTACACTTGGCATTGCATTTGCTGTTCATTCACTTACTTAATGCAGTACTGGGTGTTGAGCATAGGGGCCTTTGGCAGACTAGGCAAGCAGCTCTACCCCTGAGTTCCGCTCCCAGTGCTGGAGTTGGCATCGCGGGCTTAAATAAATTTTAAAGACTGCGCATCCGGGAGAATGAGAGTGGGCCCCATGACTAGGACTCCTGGCTTTCTTGCCCATGAACCTGCAGGATGATCTTAAGCAAGTCACTTGCCTTGGCTTCTTCCGTCTTTTGTTAAACAGTCAGGGATCCTTGGAGGGGGCTCTTAGAAGGCCTGGCAGGAAGTTGTGAGAATGGAGTATGAGCTAGGTTGGAAAAGCTGTTTTGAAAGTTGAAGCTGCTTTCCAAATGGGGAAGAGTGATGATCGCAGGAGGGGGGAACACTGTGGGCTGTTGCTCTCAAGCTGGAGACAGAAATGGCCCCTGCGTGTTTGAGAGAATACAGGAGCAGCCACTAAACTCAGCAGTTGGTACCACTGGATGGGAAAAAAATCATTTGCCTAGTAGGAGAGGCGGGATGCAGAGAGACAGTAGCAGCATGTGGACTCCCAGCAGGACCATAGAACATAGTAGGCTGCTTGGAGGGGAGAAAGCTTCTCTGGCAGCTTCACAATCTGGAAATGATTTCTCACGAGCCTTCAAGCCTGTGACTTCTTGATCAGATGCGGCTCTACCACCCTGTTATTCTGTTTGTGGCGCAGTAGTTAATGTGTGCTTGTGGCATTGTTACTCCCTAGCATATGCATGGCTTGCCGCATGGGAGCCATTCACTTGAACTAGTACCTTGCCGAGAAGGGAGAGGGACCTTGTATTCATCACACACGTATTACATGCCAACACTTTACATCCACTCCTTAACCCTGCGAACGACTACCAGGGATGGATTAGCGACGCCTTTTTACAGATGAAAAAATGAGAACAAGAGGGCAAGGGCTGTCCCGTGGTCTGATAACAAGGTCTTGTAACATGGTCTGATACAAGATGTAGAAGAAAAACTTGAGCTCAAGTCTGTCTGCCTTTTAAGCGGGACCTATTATGGCATGCCATGTGCCTCTCAGCATCTTTGTAGCTGTGACAGGAGTTAGTAACCCTGGAGACTGGGTGCTGTGGAAAGAGGAGACCATGGCTCCGTTCTGGTAGGATGAGCAAATCTCTATAGCAACAAAGACTGCAATGCCCAGCTTGGTAGAAGTCCCACCATATGTCTGTTTGATAGCACGTTTGTATTGTTGCAATAATTGAACTCATGAGGCTCTGTGTTGGGTCCAGAAGCTAGAGCAAGGGATACCCGAACTATCAAGAAAGTGAGATTCTTGGACTTAAGTCTAAAGCAGGTGTCCGGAGAGACTTCAGGTCCCACGACTCCTGGTATCAATGCTGGCTTCCAGTGTCCCCTCCCCACAGGTAAATACTGTGGGAACAGTGACCCTGTTCTCTTTTCTGTATTGAAACGAAATGAAGGAATCATTCAATTGCATTTTCAAGGCATTTTTATAGTTGACCTGACTCTTTCATCTTCACAAATTTATTGAATTTACAGCATCCTTGCTATCATAATGGAAGCTAAATGACAGAGACTTAGCAGGAAGTCAAATTAATTGCACCTCCTCCTCTGGGGGCCTTCTTCCTAAAGACATATTTCCTAATCAGACTTAATGATTCCATTGGAACACATGGAAAGGGTTAAAATTTTAGGTCAGTGAACAAATGTATTTCCCAGCATTCCTTGCCTTCTGTAACTGACACATAGCCTTATAGTAAAGGTGTGGTCCCTAAAGGTCAGTGCCCATTGTGGTACTAATTGCATTAGTTATTTTGCACATCTGTGACCAAAACATCCAAGAAAACAGCTTCAAAAAGGAGAGACTTATTTTAATTCGTAGGTTTGAAGGGCTCAGTGCATGGATGTCATGATGGAAACATGTGGAGAGCAGGTTCTCCACCTATGGGGACCGGATGCAGAGCGTGGGGAAGGGACCCGGTGGGAACCAGGTAGAACCCTCCTTCCAGTCACCACACATCCTAAAATTCCACCTCACTAAATAGCACTGCTAACTATGGACAGAACAAACCACATAAGCCTGCTGGGGGACATGTCATAATCAAACTGCGACATCCACATCTGAAAGGAAGTGAAAGAAGGTGTAAAGCAAAGAAATGAACAAAAGCATAGCGGCCATCATAATGTCCAATTCCAGGGAAATTACTAAAGTGAGAGCATCCGACTTCACCAAAATGTGGTGGAGCTGTGTGAGAGTGGATTAAGAAAACTATTGCACAACATGGACAATGCTTATAAAATATAAAACATAGGGGAGAAAGGGAAGGGAGGAATGCCATAATCATAATCTCAAGAATAAAAAATTAAAAAATACGGAACATAAAAATACACAATACAAAACCATCTTTGCCTGAAGTCGAGGGTGGGAACAGGATGGTGGAGAAACGAAAACTTGATTGATTGTGAAGTACAGGGTGGGTGACTCTTTCACTTAGATGCCCATTAATAGTGTTACGTGGTTTGTGCAAAGAATAATATACACCATTAACACACAGAGCAATTACACTGGCAAGTCATTCTCACCCTGAGAAACCACATCCTATCTTCCTGACCCAGCAGAAGCCCTAAATGATGTCATACAAAATCAGGTGTCTTCTTCATTGGGAGCTAGAGAGTGTGCTGGAATGAGTGGGGGTAGCCCGTGTTTGAATGGACTCAGATCCTTATGTTGCATCTTTAGACGAAGGTGTTTATTCCAGGCCTCATAATTCTCAGTTTCTTTATTGATGTTATGAGGATAAGAATAACACAGCTGAGCTGGGTGTTGGTAGCACACGCCTTTAATTCCAGCACGCAGGAGACAGAGGCAGGCGGATCTCTGAGTTTGAGGCCAGCCTGGTCTACAGAGTAAGTCCCAGGACAGCCAGGTTTACACAGACACCCTGTCTTGGAAAACCAGTAAATGAAAAAGAAAAACAGAATAACACGTCACCACCTTACAGAGATGTGATCAAGAATAAACAATCAAAGATGTTTTAAGGATCCTAGGAGGTATAAAATGCCAACTAGTGTAAAGCAGCAGTTCTCAACCTGTGGGTCGTGACCCCTTTGGGGTTGAATGACTTTTTCACAGGGTCACCTAAGACCATCATAAAATACAGATATTTACTTTATGATTCATAACAGTAGCAAAATTGCAGTTGCAAAGTAACAAGAAAAATAATTTCATGATTGGAGGTCACTACAGCATGAGGAGCTGTACTGAAGGATCACAGCACTAGGAAGGTTGAGAACCGCTGGTGTAAAACCTTATATCATTTTATTTTTTAAGAAAAACTGTGTGTTAGGTACACCGGGTAATGGTGGAGCACACCTTTGATCCCAGCAGGCAGGTCTCTGAGTTTGAGGCCAGCTTGGCTTACAAAACGAGTTCTAGGACAGCCAAGGCTGTTATACAGAAAACCCCTGTCTCAAAAAAAAAGTATTAGGTACTGTTATGGTTTGGATGTGCTTTAAATGTGTCCCCTGAAGGTCCATGTGCCAGAAGCCTGATCTTCAGTATGGCAATGCTGAGGTGAGAGTACTGACATCACCAGGAGTGTGCCCTTACTGGAGACTACGGCAATTCTCTTGAGACCCTAGTTAGATCCCACAAGAGCAATGGTTATAAGAGCAGGCCTGACCTATGACCTCAGACTTCTTGTCTCAACACGTGCTCCAACCTTCTCACACATGACACCTTTTGCCCTGCTGTGATGTAGCTAAAGAAGCGCTTCCCCAAGGCCAAACAGGTAAGAGCACCTAATCTTGCTTGTATTTTCAGCTTCCAAAACTTGAGTTAAATAAAGCCTTCTTTCAGCAGTAGCCACCCTTCAGCACTTTGTGTAGCTTCAGAAAATGGACTTGGGTACCGGTTCCCACTGTGCCCTTCTATTGACCCCCAAGGCCATTCTGGGCCCATGCTGCTAGTGGCTTCACATAGCGGATGCCTTGTCTTCTGTGAACACTGGGTGCCACTGAAGTTTTATTGGGCAAGTGAAGTTTTCTAGTTTTAGTCTTGGAGGAGGAATAATCTGGAATATGTTATGTTCTTTTTTCTCCTTTCCTGAAATGCTTAAATTCTATGGAAAGAAGTTTGAATAATTGGTAAAGGGCACAACGAAGACGTCCTCAGTTGGTTACATCCTCAGGCAGATTTGACCAGTTCTGGGTTGTATGTCTTTAGGCAAGTGACCTTAGTTCTCAGAGTGTCCACAGCCTCCTTGGTCCGTGCCTCCTTCATAGGACGAGACAAGGTGCTACATGAGAAGCACCTACTGTGTAGTAAGCAATGCATGTGAGCCACTTATTGCTTGAGACTCCCAGGGTAGGGAGGGTCTCCAGGAGTTACCTGAGCTCAATAGAGAAGTCTTGGGTGGACATAGTGTATGTGTGTGGCCATGTCCATCTTAGGTATTTATTTTATATTTTCATGTAGGTATATATTATATGTTAAGTACCTCTCCACACCTACCCTTCCTTTTCCAGGCCTTTCTCCCTTCCAGTTTATCCCTCATTCCCTAGACAATTTTTCTTCTGCTTTCATTCAGTATAGATGTGCTTGATTTCCTGTGACTGTAAAAAATGTCGGAACCACAAATGAGAGAAAGCTGGATATTTGTCTTTCTGAGACTAGCTTAATTTGCTTAATGTGATTATCTCTAGTTGCATCCATTTTTCCAGCAAATGACATCACTTTGTTCTTCTTTCTCGCTGAACAACTCCATTGTCTCCATATGCCATGTTTTTCTTCCCTCCTGTGTTTCGACACCTAGGTTAGTTCCGTAACTCAGCTGTTGTGAACAGAGCTGCAACAGACAGTGCTGTGCTAATACATAGCTTTAAACAATATGTTTGGTGCTGGGGATGGAAGCCAGGGCCTGTGCATGCTGGGCGATCCGTCATCATTCAGCCCCAGCTCCATGATTATCACATTTTTGCATGTCAACATTGAAGTGTCTTCCACGGGAAAAGCAGACATTTTGTCTCTTGCCACGTTGGAACCCAGGCATTTTATTTCATTTTATTGTGTTTATTGAAGAGCTGGGAAATCCAGATATTTTAATAAAAATGAGATGTGTGTTTGGAAACTACTCACCTTCCATCAACCTTTCATTTTAAAGACTCGCAGAACTGAGGTGCTATTGCCAAGGTCACTCGGCTACAGAGATTACTAGGGGCAACAGTTCAGCTGCTCCCTCCCTGCTGCTGCCTGTGATGCGCTCGAGTTGTCCTTTTGACCTCTAGAGTTTTCTCAGGACCATTGTGCAGACACTTTGAGCACATGGCTATGGCATGTTACCATAGTCCACATGGGAGAAACTAGACAAGGTTCTCACACTGAAAAACAATGATAAATTGATAAAGAAGTCCCTGGTAGGAGGTCTTCCATGTTGACAGGTAGCTCTTTGTCACCCTTGGGCAATGTTTCTGAATGATTTGGGCTGCCGCAGCTTTCTGAGTGCCATCGTTGTCCCTATGGAGTAAATGTGCTTTGGATGCAACCTTCGTTTCTCTCAACAGCAAATTTCTTGTTTCAGAAGTTAGTCTCGTGCTCAATTCTCCACAAACGCAGTTGGAGGGATGTGGGGTCCTAGGCGTACCTTGCTCACTGTTACTTAGATAAAGTCCTGTTCCTGATATTGGGGAGGGTAACAGAACCACCTCTGGGAATTCCTTATGGGGTTAGGACAGGGGTAAGCAGTGCTATTTACAGCCCTTAAAGCTTTGTCTCAGAAAAGATACACTGCTGCCTCAGCCACACAGGAGGTGAGCGATGTCCGCCATTCAGAAAACAGCTCCCTTGAGTGCTTTGGCTCACCTGTGAGTGAGCAAGGGCGACATATGAGCTGCTGTCATGCTTGCTGAAGACCCTTGGACTTTGGAGACCCTGTTCCTGCTTCTGAGCTCTGGCTTGGAGATTTCTAACTTCCCATGTATCTGACTTCCCGGGGGGAGGGGGGCGGACCTGAAGTGAGAAGTAGCTGCAGCTGGGGAGGACGGTGACAAGCTGAGGCTTGTGAAGGCAGGCCAAAGGTCACAGCCACTGAGATCCCTGAGCCAAGAGCAAGGCCAACAACATTTTCAAAGGGAAGCCTTCTTGACCCTTGGAAAGAGGCCTGGAGTATAGCTGAGATAAGGCCCTAGGAGGAGCCCCAAGAGCCATAGGCCAGCACTGGGAGAGCTCACATTGAGCCAGACAGTATTTTGCAGATATTAGCTCAGTCTACACTACACCTGCGTAGTATATGTGTTTTTATTACCTCTCAAAGGGAGTATATAGATTTAAACCTATGCATTATGCAGCTAATCTATAGAGGCCTAGAGAGGTTAGGTGACCTGTCTAAGAGCACACAGGCAGTAGAGAAAGAGGCCGAGATTTGAACCTGAATGGCAGAGCTCCCAAACTCTGTCATCTTAGCCCCTCTACAAACCTGCCCGTGTGAGGGCACCCCGGCTTTGCCCCTCTGCAGTGGCCACACTTTAACACTGAATTTCAGTAGCTCCCAAGAATTCCCCTAGCTGGACATGGGGACACAGCTTGTCACCCCAACACTTAGAAGGGGGATTGTGAGCTCGAAGTAAGCTTAGGTTACACAATAAGACACTGTGTGGGTGGGGATGTTGCGTGATGGTTCTCAACCTAGGGAGATTTCAAACAAACTAACTGGGCTCTACCCTTGAGAAGGCTTGGTCTTATTGGTCTCATATAAAGCACAGCCTTTAGGGAGCAGGGGAAAGTGTAGATCAGCAGACAGCACAGCCACGCCTCAATCCATGCAGACATGCATCTGACACCATCCGCAGCTTTGCTTGTCTCTCCGCCTATGGCTGTTGCTTTTTCCTCTCTAGCAACAACCAGACTTCCCGAGTGGTATCCCCAGTCCTCTTCCCTTCCCTTCCCTAATCTGCTGCAATGTGGCCTCTACAAAGCCACCTTTGTGGAGTTCACCCATCACTGCCTGGGCACTAGCCTTTCTTAAATGGAGTCTCTTAGTCTTTTTGCCAATGGTTTTTCTACTGTGCTACAGAAATTGGTCCTGAAGGTAAGAGCCCAACAAGCTCCCGAGCTTTTGCAAAAGCAGTTGAAAATCTTAATATAGGTGATTGCCACCCAACCACCGGAACCCTCAAGCTGCATTCCCATCTCTGTGTCTCTATCAGGAACAGATGAGAGCCCAGTTCACATGGTGTCTCCTCCCACACTGTGGGCAAGAACCAGCCATGCACCGTTTGGATTAGAAAATGGTTTACTCGGACACAGGCTCAGTCCCTGGCCCATCCTCATTTCACCAGTCCAGCCATGTAGTGCTGGGTAACAAATGAGTCCATTTGGAATTGGCTCCTGGCCCACACGCCTTGCTTCTGTGTCCTTGTCCTTCTAAACACAGAGAAACAAATCTAAACAAGTTGTATGTTCAGTACTCTAAAGCCAGCGACTCCTTCATGCTTGGTGCCCTGGGAAACAGGCTTTGCTAGAATTTGTGATCCACTGTCTGACGGAGGTAAGAGAAGCAAGAGGAAGGTTAGCAGTCTTCTCCTGATGCCGCAGAAAGAGGCTTGGGCTCCAAGTCTCATTGCCCTCTGGCACATGTACCTTCGGAGAGCCCCTGCCTCTTGTTGAGCTTCCCTTTCTTTGCCTATTACATGGGACTACCATCTAGTTCTGTCCGTGGTGAGGATGCCGTGATTTAGGTCCTTGCAAAGAGTTGGAGAGACTGAATTGAGTTACACCCAGCTATAGTTTATAGACTTGTTCCAGGCCAAGAGGGAAAGTGTGTGCGCTCCAGAGACCTGCAAAAAACAGGGCCTATCTCTGTGCACGTCTCTCCTCTGGGAAGGAAGGGGCCTGCACAGTGACAATAGACCAGGCCGCTGACTCAGACAGCCAGTTCCTGTTCATTTCCCCTCTCGGCAGGACGACCGCTGAGCAGGAGGTCAGCCCTCCATGAGACTGGTTCTCAGCCTTTGGCTGAGAGCTGAGATCCTTACCTAGAGAAAGATAAGCCTAACTCACAGACAGCTCCCCTCACTGCCCATCAACTGTGACCTGGGGGGAAGAGAACCATTGAGCTTGTGGGTGGAGAGCCAGGGGTGAGAAAAAAAGAAAAGCGAAACTCCTGTTTTTGAATCCAGAATTGCTTTACCTGGACTAGACTGCCCAGGAACTTCGCTGGGCAATGTGATTGATGGGGCCAAACTGACCCAGCCACAGTGCTGGGAAGGACATGACTCTGGGTACTCTACCAAAGAATCTAGGGACAGGTTTGAAACAACGTGGAGCCCTTGGGCTCTCTGCTCCCAGAGTGAGCCTGGCACACCCTTCTTTGTTGTGTGACGATTGGCTGCGAGTGGATCCTTGGGTATCCACACCACTGGGATGGAGAGAGGCGAGTCTCTCACCCTCTTCTGGAGCCGGGGAGGTGAGTCGTTGTGGAAGAGGGGAGGGGTGGATGGCCAACTTGGAGAGGGGAGAGGGGAAGGGATTGCGGGCTCTTGGTGGAGGAATTACGCTGTGGTGGTAGCCTGTACTGTCCCAGAAGGGAGAGAGATCTCTAGTTTTAGAGATGTGCAGGGGACGGCGGGAGGGACACTTGGGAGGGATGTTCCACAGCAGAAATTAAATGAGCTGCTTCTGGATATGGAGAGGGTGGATGAGATCACATCCCAACCCTAACGTCTTGGAATCTTAAGAGATTATAAAAGTGACCGAAGAATTGCGTGCGTGCGTGCGTGTGTGTGTGTGTGTGTGTGTATGTGTGTGTGTGTGTGTACACGCCTGCGTGCACATGCATGCACATGTTTGCATATCTTTTATTTTCCTTAAGTCAACTTAATGTAGTTGTTAATGTAATGTAGGCGTTAGTTCAATTGCATTCAATTTGGGGACTTACCCTACCTCTTGGACATCCACTAAAATGCTGGATTTGTTTTTGCAAAGCATGGTCTCTGGGAGAGGCAGGTAAAGGGTATTCATCACTGGCCATCTTCTCTGAGATGAGTGCTGTCTAGATCAGTTCAAGTCAGACCTCCTGGCAGCAAGATAAGCTCAGGGTCCTGGGTCACACTGGAAGCTTCGCCTGGCTTCTGCGAGGAGGACCAGTCATGATGGGGAATGTAACATGGCAGTTCTGTGACTGGAAATATCTGGGAAGCTGCTGTTTTGGTGGAGGCAGCCAGCAGGACAGAAGTCCATGGGGTGCCTCTGGGGCTCTAGTCAGCCCTCTGGGGCTCGGAAAGTCTTTATGAGCTAAAGTGATTAGAAAAGCAGAGAGATGCAATCAAAAAGAAGTCATGTGGGGACCATGGATTGCAGCCTGGCGTGGGGAGAAATCAGAGGAAAATGGTGTTTCGTCTTCAGGTCTTTGAGGGGTTGTCGCGAGGGTGTGCGGTGTGGAACGTAACTAGATGGGGTCCCTGTAAAGTCTCATGTGATCCAGTTGGGCCTCTAGATCAGGAGGAGTTTCCTAACGGGCTCTGCATAGATGCATCAGGCAGCCTCGAGGAGGAAAACTTCAGCACCCTCTCAGGGAGTGCCTTCTCCCCAGTCAGAGCCGCAGCCCTTGACGGGAAGCAGGCATGGCCTTCCTCTTCTGCCGGAAGGAGAAGAAGGAGGGGCAGCTGTCACCTGGGATGTCGGCCCGGCCCCACCCTGCGGTTGCCTCCCTCCTCCTCCCTCCACAGCTGCTCCTCTGTTTGCAGCCCCCTCATTTCCCTCCCTCACACTGGGCTCCCCGCTTTCACTCTCCACCACTTTTCCCACTCTGAAGCCAAGGGTGTCTTTTAAAAACAGACCCTGCTGCTCCAAATCCTCCAGCCACCTCCCCTCACCCCCTGGTGAAAGTCCCCATTTCTTTTTTTCTTCTCTACTGCCTCCTTTCTACTCTAAAATCAGAACAGAGATAAGATTATTTCTCACTCTAATACCGCTCTGACATTTCATAAATCTATGTCCTAGACAACTGGAAAGGGCTATATTTAACCTTGCATCTTGTAGCTTTTAATGGAGGGACTTGCTGAAGGCTCTGCCTTCTAACGCCACAGGAGACCCGAGGCTTGTCTTTATTCTCTGCTAGCCTAGCCAGCAACCTGGAAGGCCAGAGCAGCCTCCTCTTCCAGTGAGATGCCCATCCCTCCATCCTCAAGCATCCAGTATCCCCTCTGCCCCTAGGTGAAGAAGGTCCCTGTCCTACTTTCTAAAGTGTGCCCCTTGACTTTCTTAGCTGCAGGTACTCTTATTGACCCCCTAACTAATGTAAGTGGGGCAGCTGGTGAACACGGGTTAGAACAGATAGCCTGGAGGTGTTGGCTAGAGCTGGGCTGGGAAACAGAGCCAGGAAAGAATAAAATGTGTTGTCAGGGGTCTGGTCAAGTCACTAGACAAGGAGGAGAGCGATGCTAAGTAAGGTGTGGCGGACTTGGGACCAGAAGCACTGCGTTCTTCTGATCGCCTGATGTGACTGTCCCATCCTGTGAGCGAGGTACTGGCGTTCGCCACATTCCGCTCCAGCGAGGAGGCTTGCTCTAAAAGGAATTAAGTGACTTGTTCAAAGTCATTTCTATTGAGAAAACGGCAACAGGGATCAACCCTGGACTGTCAAACTCCAAAGTCTAGTTACTTTACCCAGACCCAGCAGATCCCTTATTGAATTGGCCCTGGCCTTCGGAGCATCTCTTATGGTTACTCTTGCTACACTGCCAGTCATCTTGTCCCAGGCCCACCTCAGTTTCTGCCCCATGCCAAGGAGTTGAGCCTGGTACTTGAGTTTTCTTGTTGTTGATTTGTAGTTATTTTTGTTTGTTTGTTTGTTTGTTTTGTTGGGAAAGAATCTCACTAACCTCAGAATCAGACTAACCTCAAACTCGAGGATCTCCTGCCCTTGCCTCTGGATCTGCCCCTGCTTCTGGAGCACTGGAGTTACAGGTGTGTGACATCATCATGCCTGGCAGCTTTCTGCTCTCAGGCCCTGGGGCTGGCTTTTCTCCCACTGTTCTAATCTGCCTTGCTGATAATAGCTACTCGGACCACTAACAAAGTAGTAAGCTCTATCCCATTTTTTTTTCCATTTCTGCCTCCCTACTTCTAACACTAATGCTTTCTGTGGCCTGGGACAAATAATATCCTGCATTTTGTCCCAATTTCCACAGCTGCAATGTGGGATGGAGGGAATTCTCTAAAAGCACTTCCGGTTGGTTCTCTGAGTCTAGGATGCCCAGGGTCCTGTCCGCTGACCAGTCCTACTCCTGCTGCCTTTTTAGTGGTCTTGGGATAAAGGTCACCACTGCTGTATGGTTGGAAAGCTTTGCTGAGCCAAGTGATTGCTCCAGAGCCAATCCGCAAAGCAACACCACATGGTCAGGCCTTTTTCTTGTTTACCAACTTTTCGCAGTGGGCAGTGTGTGTGGGGGTGGGGTGGGTGGGGGCTTCCAAGGCGATTTTCATGGTACACAGTACTGCTGTAAAGAACACTGAATTACATGGTGAGAAAATGATTCTCTCTCCCACTTGCTGATTACCTTAAGGAGAAAGTCTCAGTGTGGTACTATTCTTTGACCTCTATAATGCTTGCTAATCTTCTGCTCTAACAAAGCTAGACCTGCCTCAGGCTCAAATACAGGGACAGGCGACAGCATCTACTCAGAATTTTAATTACTGTGCTCTGTTTCAATTGCATTTCTTTTTACAGTTGCTTTCTAATTATGGCAAGTGATACTTCTTTGCTTTCTGTTTTTATGTTACTCGCTTCCATGTTTGTTTGGGCGATGCTGGGGGTCAAACCAGGACCTAGCCTGTGCCTGCGCTCCATCAGTGATATATATCTCCAATCCTTTGTTGTTGCCATTGTTTTGGGAGGTTGCCATTTAGCATTTCTTTCAATATAAATATATCACTATTAGTTTGTAATTTTTTGAGCAGGGAAGATGTAGATTTACTAAGGAAAAACATAAAGCATCTTTAAGCGTGGGAGGGATTCCAAGAAAAAATACCTTATTTACTTATTTATTTAGTTTTTTGAGACAGGGTCTCATTGTGTAACTCTAGTTGGCCTAGAACTTGCTATGTAGAGAAGGCTGACGTCAAGCTCAGAAAGATCTGCCTGCCCCACCTCCTGAGTGCTAAGATTAAAGGTGTGTATCACCCCACTCTGCTTACCCTGTTTGTTTCTGGGGCAGTTTTATGTATACCAGGCTGTCGTCAAACTTGCCATGTAAACAAGGCTGAACTTGAATTCCTGATCCTCCTGCCTCTACCTCCTGAGTATTGGGATTTTGCGTACTGCCATACCCAACTTTATATAAATGTATTTAAATATATATATTGTACATATATAAGTATATATGTGTATGCATATATACACATAGGACTGGAGAGATTGCTCAGAGTCTAAGTGATTGTCATGCAACATGAGGACTAGAGTTCAGATCCTCGAATCCATGTAAATGTTGGAAGTGTGGTGGCCCACCTATAATTCTAGCCTCAGAAGGCAGAGACATGCGTGGTTCCTCAGAGCAAGGTAGTTGGCAAGACTATCCATATTGATGAGCTCTGGGTTTGATTGAGAGACACTGTCTCAATAAATAAGGTGAAAAATTGATCAAAGATGATTAGTTTTCATGTTAGATAGATTCCTAATCTCAAGTTTCCATGTGTGTGTGTGTGTGTGCGCGCACACACACACACACATACATATGTATACACACACACACACATACACATGCAAGGCATAAAAGCGTGAAAATGAAAAAAAATTAAAATTTTTTCAACCCGGCCTGGTGGCTCACAACTTTAATCCCAGTACTCAGGAGACAGAGCAAATAGATCTCTTTGAGTTCAAGGCCAGCCTGGTCTACAAAGCAGGTTCCAGTACAGCCAGGGCTGCATAGAGAGATTCTGACTCAAAAAATTAGATAATTAATAAATAAATACTTTTTAAGTTTAAAAAAAAACACTTAGAGGAAAAAGACAAAGTGAATAATAAATAGATCCTCAAACTTGTGGAAATAGAAACAAAATGGCTGCAGTTTGACCCATAGTGGAATGTGCTATTCATTCCATGGACATTTCTGGAGTACCAAGCTATAGGAGGCCTTGCATGATTTTTTCTCTATTGTCCTACACTTTATTGCCCCATTCCCTCTAATCCTAGATACTTTTGTGCATCCTGGTATGCTGTTCCCTGTCTGAAATGTCTCTCACAAGTCCCTATCATCCTATCAAACTTCTGCTCATCCTTCAAGACTCAGTTCAAATGGCTCCTCCCCTAGGACGCCTTCTTCCAAGTGCCCAGGTTGAGTTCGGCTCCCAGCCTTGGCCATACCTCTGCCGTAGCCTGTCTCCCATCACTGGACTCATTTGTTTGCCGACCCAAGTCTCCTGCCCTTTGGATTCCAAAGACATTTCCGAAGGAAAACTTGGAGGGTGGGGCAAGGGTACACGTGTAACTGCAAATGAAGTCTGTGACAGTGACTGCATTCTGGGAACTGTCCGACTCCTGGGGTCATTTGCAATGAACACTTCCCAGGTTCAGAGCCAATGCTCACATGGGCCCCAAATCCAGTCTAGGGACTGCTTTTAAGGCTCCATTACATGTTATGTGTAGGAAGATTATTGGGATGTCTTTGGGACTTGCTGTCTGAAGGCAGAAGGAAAGCAGAATTGGTTTGAGGACAGGTGAACTAGGAAAGCAATTTTTTAAAATTTTATTGATTTTTATTGAGCTCTACATTTTTCTATGCTCCCCTACTTGCCTCTACCCTTCCCTTCAAACCTCTCCCAAGGTTCCTGTGCTCCCAATTTACTCAGGAGATCATGTATTTTTCTACTTTCCATGTAGATTAGATCCACATATGTCTCTCTTAGGGTCCTCGTTGTGGTCTAGGTTCTCTGGGATTGTGATTTGTGGGCTGATTTTCTTTGCTTTATGTTTAAAAACCACTTATGAGTGAGTACATGTGATAACTGTCTTTCTGGGTCTGGGTTACCTCACTCAAGATGATGTTTTCTAGCTCCATCCATTCGCATGCAAAATTCAAGATGTCATTATTTTTCTGCTGTGTAGTACTCCATTGTGTAAATGTACCACATTTTCCTTATCCATTCTTCGGTCAAGGGGCATTTAGGTTGTTTCCAGGTTCTGGCTATGACAAAAAAATGCTGCTATAAGCATAGTTGAGCACATGTCCTTGTGGCACGATTGAGCATCTTTTGGATATATACCCAAAAGTGGTATTGCTGGGTCTTGAGAAAGGTTCTTTCCTAATTTTCTGAGAAATCACCACACTGACATCCAAAGGGGTTGTACCAGCTTGCATTCTCACCAGCAATGCAGAAGTGTTCCCTTTTCCCCACAACCTCTCCAGCATAAGTTGTCATCAGTGTTTTTGATCTTGGCTATTCTTACAGGTATAAGATGGAATCTCAGAGTTGTTTTGATTTGATTTCTCTAATGACTAAGGATGTTGGGCATTTCCTTAAGTGTCTTTCAGCCATTTTAGATTCTTCTGTTGAGAGTTCTCTGTTTAGGTCTGTATTCTATTTTTTATTGGATTATTTGTTCTTTTAATGATCAATTTCTTCAGTTCTTTGTGTATTTTGGAGATCAGACCTCTGTCTGATGTGGGGTTGGTGAAGATCTTTTCCCATTCTGTAGGCTGTTGTTTTGTCTTGTTGACCATGTCCTTTGCTTTACAGAAGCTTCTCAGTTTCAGGAGGTCCCATTTATTAATTGTTTCTCTCAGTGTCTGTGCTGCTGGGGTTCTATTTAGGAAGTGGTTCCCTGTGCCAATGCATTAAAGTGTACTTCCCACTTTCTCTTCTATGAGGTTCAGTGTGGCTGGCTTTATGTTGAGAGCTTTGATCCATTTGGACTTGAGTTTTGTGCATGGTGATAGATATGGGTCTGTTTTCATTCTTCTACATGTTGATATCCAGTTATGCCAGCACCATTTGTTAAATGTTTTCTTTTTTCCATTTGATATTTTTTCCTTCTTTGTCAAAAATCAGATGTTCGTAGGTGTGTGGATTGATATCTGGGTCTTCTATTCGGCTCCATTGGTCCTCCTGTCTGTTTTCATGCCAGTACAAGGCTGTTTTCAGTACTGTAGCTCTGTAGTAGAGTTTGAAGTCAGGGATTGTGATGCCTCCAGAAGTTTTTTTATTCTACAGGATTGTTTTGGCTATCCTGGGTTTTTTGCTTTTCCATATGAAGTTGAGTACCGTTCTTTTGAGGTCTGTGAAGAATTTTGCTGGGCAGGAAAGCATTTTTAATGACCCACTTCAGCAAATCACTTGGGGGTCTGGTGCTGGGAAGTCATAGGTGTTCTGAGTTTGGGTGAGTCATTCCTTAGGTGCAAGCTATACCCATGGATGGAGAGATGGAGTGTAGCCTTGCTGAAGAGGGGACTTTGCAGTTTCCAGGGACGACTATCAACTTGTAGCAGCCTCGTTGGTCAAGGGAATAAGACTCAGTTAGGAAGGTACATCACAGTGTCTACCACAGAGCTCTGGCCAGGGCCCCAGGGGCTGCAGTCCTGGGGAAGCAGTCAGAAGAAAATAACAGTGGTCTGGAGAACAGACATGGCCATCAAAAATCAGTAGATGGCTAAGCCTGGTGGTGCAGGCCATAATCCCAATTACTGGGGAGACTGAGGCAGAAGGGTCACAAATACAGACCCAGTTAGGGCCCACAGAGACAGTTCAAGTTTCTCCTGGGCAAAAGAGTTAGACCCTGACTCAGACATAGCGAATAGAAGATGACCAGGTATCAGTGGTAGAGCACTCACCTACCATACATGGCATGAGGCCATGAGGTCAACCCAATACTAAAATCATCTCCCAGCAACAACTATAAAACCACATGGTGGCAGGACCTAGTAGCCCTGGGTATGATATTCCTGTCCCTGTGCTGAGAGGACATAGAGACAAGAAAGTCACAAGGAGCGTATAGTATAACTGGGGCAAAAAAAAAATCGTTAAAGGAACTATTGAAAGCAGTGTGCTATGTGCTCCCCCTGTGCTGTGTGCCAAAAGACCTGGCTGCCTTAACATAACACTTTGCTCCTGCTTCTCTCCTGGAGACCTTATTATCTGGGTCTTCCCTTGAAGCGTGGTTGTTGGCCTCAATCTACACAGGTGAAGAGTGAGATCCAGAGGTTTGCTTCAGTCCTCACTGCAGGTCAGATTTCCCCCAAGCTGGGACGCCTCCAGCACCGTGTGCTGTCACAGCCTGTGCCGTCTCTCCAGCACCGCCTGCCCCCTCAAAGACACATGCAGTCCTCTGCAGTTTGCAAAGTGCTCGTTACGTATACTTCATCTTGGCACAAGCCTGCAAGATAGCAAAAGAGCGGTGTCAGAAGAAAGCAGTTTTCCACCTTTGTTTTCTTAACCTGCCTGATACGCAGCTCAGAAATAGATATATTCAGATCATATTTCTATCAGTGACATTCTTTTTTTATTCTGCTTTTCTTTTTCCTACACATTCTTAACCACCTGTGAAATTCTCCCATTGCATTCATCTGTTCTTCCATATCTTGTCTCAAAAGTGAGAAAATTGTCATCAAAATCCAGTTACTTCCTTTTAAGCTGTGAGGGGAGAAATGGAGGTTTTTATAATTTTTCAGCCTTCCCCAAAAGCAGATGTTCTTGGTTTGAAACATGAAAAATATATGAGCCCAAGAATACATCTGATTTTATGTGTGATTAGTACTCTGTGAACACTTTCTCTTTTTTTCTTAATTTTTTTTTCATTTGTTATGGTGGTTGAAGATGCCATGATGCACATTTAAAGGACAGAGGGCAAATTGTGGGTGTCATTTTTCCTCTGTCCATTATGTGGGCTCTGGGGATCAAACTCGGGTCATCAGGCTTGGTTGCAAGTACCCTTACTGGCTGAAGCATCTTACCTGCCCAGGAGAACGTTCTTGTTGAAGGGATTCTACATTTAGAGGCCACCGAGGAGCTGGGCTCTCTCAGTTCCTTCCCCACCGCCCCTTGACTGGGCTCTTTTCCCTCTTGTGCCCAGCCCCCTCTTCAGACCCCAGGCCAAACCTATGTCTTTCTTTTCATTCCGTGCCTGACAAATCCCCCAGACTGTCTGTCTCACCTCAAATGCCAGTGAGCATAAGTCTTGAGGTGGAACAAAGAGAATTCATCCCTATCGTCCAGTGAGTTTTATGGTTGTGTGCCTGGTCTCTGGGTTTATCTAAAGCGAAACTTTTTCTAGAGTTTCCCTAACAGACAAGCCCACTAGCCCCGGTCTATGTTCACAGGGGGAAAGTCTTCATGTGTTCCCAGCAGAAGCAAATGCACACGTTCCGTGGCTCTGCCTGAATTTCACATGACTTCATTTCCCACACTGTCACAAGACCCTGATTTAAATTTCCTTTCTCTTTGGAACTACCAAGATATTCTGTTGCTCTCTTGGTTAAGCGGGGTGGAGGGCTCATTTCCTTTACTTCCTTGTAGGGAGCCTGCCGTAAGTAATGGGGGCCAAGGCGGGGGTCAAGGGTCAGCGTTGGGCTTTAAAGATTAGCCAAGAAAATAAATGATCCTTATCGAAGTGTAACTTCCAAAGAGTTAAAACATGAACTCATTCAAAAATATATTGTGATCAGATGTCAGAGATTTGTTTAGCTTACTGATGAAGGAGCCAGTATCATGGTAAAGCTGGTTTGGAAAAACTGCATAGAGACTGTGGAACTGATGTAGTGGGTGCATTACCGTGCTAGTGTGAGGACCCAAGTTAGACTCCCCAGCAGCCACGTAAATGGCAAGTTGGTGTGACAGCCTATCTATAAACACCAGAGCAAGCTGATTGTTGACCAGCAAAATCGTCGAGCTCTAGGTCCATGGAGAGACCCTGCCTTGATATACAAAGTGGAGATAGATCAAGGAAGACACCCAGATTCAACCACTGGCTTCCACACACATGCATGCATATATGTATATACTCCTGCCCACGCGCGTGAACATACACACACACACACACACACATGCATGTGAAAAAAGAAAAAGACATGAGAGTTAAACATAGGATTTTCTCAAAAAATGGCTGGAGAGATGGTTCAGTGGTTAAAGAGCACCGGCTGTTCCTGCAGAAGACCTAGGCTCAGTTTCTTTAGGTGCAAACTGTACCCGTGGATGGACAGATGGAGTGTAGCCTTGTTGAAAAGGGGACTTTGCAGTTCCCCAAAGTTAATGCAGAACTACCATGTAACCTAGAAGTGCCACATGCAGGTACAAGCACGAAAGAATTAAAGACACTTGAGCAGATATCTGTGCGTGAATGTTCGTGGCAGCAGTGTGCATGATGGAAAGTTCAGAACCACCCAACTGTCTATCAGGGTTTGAAGAGATAAAATAATGTGCTATATGCATAAAATGGAATATTATTTGGCCATAAAATGAAGTTCTAACACACACTATAATATGGATAAGTCTCCAGATTGCCCTAACTCATAGACGCAAGACACAAAGAACAAATTTTGCGTAATTCCATTTATATGAAGTTATCTTGAATAGGCCGATTCGTAGGGGAGTAAATTAGAAATTACCTGGGCCTAGAAGAAGGTAAGAATGGGAAATTATCGCTCTTTTAAAAGGCAGATATTTAGTGTGTAGTGGGGGGGGCACACACATGCATGTATGTGTATGTGCACATGTGATAATCAGAGAACAATTTATGAGAGTCAGCTCTCTCCTTCCTCCGTGTGGGTTCTAGGAGCAAATGGAGATCATCAGGCTTGGAGCAGGAGCTTAGCCTGCTGAGTAAACTCCCAGGCATAGAAATTACTGCTTCATAGATACATAATTTCAGTTTGAGATGATGGAAAAACTATAGATAGTACTGATCATTTTACATCATTGTGCATCTAATTAATAACATTGCTTTCTGCACTTGGAAATACTTCTTTAAAAGGGAGGCTAGAGAGATGGCTCCACAGTTAAGAGGACATACTGTTCTTGTAAAGGACCTGAATTGGTTCTTAGCTCCCACAAAGGCCCGCAATTCCAGCTGTTAGCATCCAGATGCATTGGGCCCCGCCCTTTGAGGACCTGACAGAGTGTCACGCCCTCTGCCTCACCTACACACAGGTCAGACCTTGTCTCTTTAAAAAGTGAAACTCTGCCTACTTCTCTCTCTTTTTCCTCTTCCCCTTTATCTGCATCTCTCTGTCTCTCTTCCTCTCTCCTCCCTCTCTCTCTTTCTCTCTTCCTTTCCTTCGCCCTCTCCCTTTATCTCAATAAAACTCCCCACTTAAGCTCTGTCTGTATGGCGTATTTGTCTCTCACCAGCTGCGGGCTCTCACCGCTGTGCTTTGGACTCACCTGCCACGAAGGTCCCTCCCGCTCAGAATTATTACACCAGTTTCAGAGGGCTGTGACACCTCTGGCCTCCATGGGCACCAACATTCGCATGTACAGACCCACACACAGGCACACACACGTACAGATCCCACTTGGTGGTTCGCAACTACCCATAAATCTAGTTCCAGGGGATCCAATACCCTCTTTTGACTGCTTCAGGCAACAAACACAGGTGGTGCACATATGCACATGTAGGCAAAACACTCATATTTTTTAAAAGAAGAAAATTAATACATCTAATATTTTAAAAAAAAAAGAGCTAGGATGTAGCTAGGTGGTAGAAGTCATGCCTAGTACCTCAACACAAAATGTTTTTTAGAAGTAGCTGGACAGTGGTGGCACACACCTTTAATCCAAGCACTCGTGGGGCAGAGGCG
Organism: Myodes glareolus; assembly: GCF_982192425.1. NCBI lineage: Eukaryota > Metazoa > Chordata > Mammalia > Rodentia > Cricetidae > Myodes > Myodes glareolus. Next base: position 82,110,589 of record NC_142053.1, on the reverse strand, counting down.
GGCGGATCTCTGTGAGTTCAAGGCCACCCTGGTCTACAAGAGCTAGTTCCAGGACAGCCAGGGCTGTTACACAGAGAAACCCTGTCTCAGACAAAACAAAACATCAAATAGAGATTTGAAGTAAGATTAAAAGGGGGTGTTTTATGAGCTGTGGCAACTGTAATTTGGGGGGGGAATACTTTTCGTGATGAACAGAATTAATTTTAATTGCTATCAGACAAAAATCATTTGCATCTTATCGTTCACCCACAAGTTAATGTAGAGCTTCAGAATCTGGGCCTTAAGCAATAATGACTAATAGTCTAGTGTCCCACGGATGGTGTTCTTTTCTTTCCCTGAAAGGCTACTCGATGATATTTTCTGCCTTGTTCTCAAACTTTACATGGTTTTTACTTCTTTCTTTTCCCTTCCTTCCTTCCTTCCTCCTTCCTTCCTTCCAGTTATGCTTCCCCATATTTCAGGCTAGCCCCCAGCTTTATTTGTAGCCAGGGATGACCCTGAACTCTGCAGTGCTGAGATTACAGACATGCAGCATCACGCCCAGTTTGTAGAGTAGTAAGGATCCAACCGAGGGCTCCCTGGGCAGTAGGCAGGCTCTCTGCCCACAAGCTACATGCCTAGCTTACAGTGCTTTTCTCAATACCTTAAATAACACCTGACAAAGAGCAATTTTCTCGGGAGTCTTCATGGAAGAGCCTTTTTTCTTTAGCTTCCAGGCCTGACTCTCATGGCTATGTGAACATCGTGGTGACATCTTCTGGTACCATATTTCTTACTCATTTGGGTCCATACCAAGCATGACCACCAGGCTGCCTTTTCAAAATGCACCTTTTGATGCTCTCGACTTGAGGGTGGTGATCTACCTCACATTTCCTATGACGTTTTCCAGAAGCATCTGGAATCTGGCTAGAGTTTGGGAACGTCTTCTCAAGTATCCTTCCCCTCCGTGCCAGCCAGAATGTGTCTCTCCACCCAGGGCTGAGCCCACCCTGCCTGCACCTTTGTGCTTCAAGATGCTTCCACTGAAGCTGCTGGCAGTCCACTCTTTCAGCTCCTGGCCCATGGCAGTGGCTCCTGAATTCAGACATGCCTGCACAGGAGCCGCACATTTCATTTACTATGTGTACTGTTTTCTTTATCTGTTTTTGTTTTGCATCCCCCACCCCCTTGAAATAGTGTCTTGATATAAAATATCCCTGACTGTTCTAGAGCTCACTATGTAGACCCAACCGCCTTGAACTCCCGGCACTCCTGCCCTAGCTTTCCAAGTCTGGAATTGTAGTCGTGCGCCATTATGCCACACTTAGCCATACTATTCTCTAACTTCAAAACAAACCTCTTTCTTTAAAAAAAAAGTTCTAACTTCTCAAAAGTGCAGCTAATATGCTGCAGAGTTAATATGCTAGAGAAAAGGTTCATTAGAGTACCACCAAGCCACCTCCATTTCCTGTTGATTCCTTCTTAAAAATTATTATTCTTTGACAATTTCATATGTGTGTAAGTAAATACTGAGTTTTGAGCATTTTTATTCCCCATTACCCTCTCCCATTCCCCCACCAGCACTGAGGAAAATGGCAGCTCCACAATCCCTCAATGAGAGGTAGGGCATCCCACAGGCCCTCAGTGAGAAGTAGGACTTCGTGAACCCGTCCCTGTGTCAGAACTGCCGTGAACCCATCCCTGGGTCAGAACTGCCGTGAACCCGTCCCTGTGTCAGAACTGTCGTGAACCCGTCCCTGTGTCAGAACTGTCGTGAACCCGTCCCTGTGTCAGAACTGTCGTGAACCCGTCCCTGTGTCAGAACTGTCGTGAACCCGTCCCTGTGTCAGAACTGTCGTGAACCCATCCCTGTGTCAGAACCGTTTGAAGCCTTTGACCTCACCTGAAGCTGGTTGACGGTCTTTGGGTCCTTCTAACACTCAGCTTTGGGACTGTCTTCTTACACACTCCATCACAGTATAAATGAGAACTCAACTCAGGTCCTCAGCAAGAGCAGCACATGCTCTTAACCTCTGCAGCCCCAATTTTTATCCGTATTTAAATTGTGTGAGTTGGGGATTTGCCTTGTTTGTTTTACTGGTAAGTTGAGGACATTAACCTCTGATGAGACACGTGCTTTCTCCCACTTTGTTTTGTCTCTTTTCTCTTTGTTACCTCCTTTGCTATGCAGATTCTTTTTTATTTGACAATAATCCCATTTGTCATAAGTTTTTTCAGATTTTATTTTTTTCTTTTATGTGCATGATCATTTTTTTGCCTGCATGTATGTCTGTATACTGCATGTGTGCAGTGCTGGCAGAGACCAGAAGAGAGCATTGAATCCTGCTGGGACTGGAGTTACAGATGGGTGTTAGTTGCCATGCATTTTATATGCCTGAGTGTTTTGCCTCTATGTATGTCTGTGCACCCATGCATGCCTGGTGTTCACAGAGGTCAGAAGATGGAATGAGATCCCTTGGAACTGGTGTTATAGGTGGTTGTTAAACATCCATCTGGGAACTGTGCCTAGGTTCTCTACAAGAGCAACAAGAGCTCTCAGCTACTGAGCTATCTCTCCGGCCCCTTCTTGTAAGTCTTGAGCTAAGTTTGCAGCTAAGTTCTTAGCTCCCCAACCATTTCTACTTACTTTGTTTCAAAAGTAAAATGGAAGACTTTCCCCCCACACACACACACAAACCCTTCTAGTTGTTTTAGCATGGAGACAAGAGAAGGCATCTCATCTGTTTGCCAATGTTCTTTCAAATACTTGTGAATTTGCTTTCCCTCCAATGTTCCTTCAGCCTCAATTCTAGCATATTCTTTGGACTATTTCTCCATTTCCTTAGACTTGATTGCTGGGCAAGATTTCTTACCTGCAGATGTGGGACTCTGGCCTGCTCCCCTCCTATCAGTAGCAAGTCTTTCTCCATCTAACACAAAGACATTTGCAGGTCACCTCCAGGGTTCCTGGCTCTGATATAAGCAGTCTTATTTCTTCTGCCCAGGAGACTAGGATAGGCAACTTAAAAAGTTTGCTCAGTCCTCGTTTGCCCAAAGTCCATGACATTCTGTGAGGTGGGTGATTCACTGGTTATTTATCTGCTCCAACACCCTATGATGGATACAGGGTGACAACAAAGTCACCCTATTCCTAGCAGTGGGCCATGTGCATTTTTGTGCATTTATCTGTGCACCCATGTAAGTATTCTCCTAGTGTAACTTTATGCAATTTCAGCTATTAGATCAAATAGGGCATGAGTAATTACGGTGACTCAGCACTAAAATGATGCCCTCATAAAGGGTCTGGAGGTGCAGCTTGGTGATAGATGCTAGCCTACCATGCACAAGGCCCTGTATTCAATCACCAGAGTGACAAAATCAAAGTTACACTCTCACCCCCCACCCACATATTCATGCTACAGCAACTCTCATATGCATGAGCCATATCAAATACACTATTGTGTACTTTTTGTTGTTGTTTTGGTTTTTTTTAAGACAGAGTTTCCTTATATCTCCCAGACTGTCCTTGAACTCATAGCAGTCCTCCTGTCTTAGCCTCTCAAGTGCTGGGGTGCTAGTGTGTACCACCATGCCCAGCTATGACAGCATTGATTCTGACTGTTTTGTATGCATGTAATGTAGGTGTATGTACATGTGTGCATCTGTGCATGTAGGTGTGTGTGTGTGTTGTGTGTGTGTGTGTGTGTGTGTGTGTGTGTGTGTGTGCATGTGTGCACAAATACATATGGGAGCCAGAAGTTGATATTGAATGTCCTCCTTTATTGCTCCCTGTATTGTTTTTTGAGAAAGAGTATCTTACTGAGCCTAGAGCCCACAACTTGTCTAGTTCTGGATGGCTAACCTTTCTTCAGCACCGGGAGGAAATAGAGACATGCCGCGACACCTGGGGATTTCAAGTCAAGTCCCTATGCTTGCACACCAGGCGCATTACCAACAAAGCCATCTCCCCAGCCCCCAATATTGTTTTGAGAATAGAGAGGGGAGGGGGAGGAAGGGGGAGAGAGAGAGAGAGCAGAAGAATAGACAAAATTGTATGTTCCGATAGTGGGGTGCTGCACACCAGCAGCCTGTCTGAACAAGGACAACCCCTATCAGCATGGATCGCTCTCACAAACACACCATGAAGCAGAGAAAGCAAACTGCAGCAGGGTAATGTACAATTGGCCATGGTTCAGAATATACAAAGCAATATGGAAGAGCTTATCATTTGTGAGCGTGCACACACGGCACCTTTTTAAGTATGCGAGTGGGACAGAGACACGCAGTTCAGGACAGCAGTTCCTCTGTACAGCCTGGGAGGTACAGAAGCTTCTGCTAGGGCCAATGTGGGGAAGTGAATTTGCTTCTGAGACTTTTACAGAGCTTCAAATAGCTCAGTATCTAAAATGAGAGGACAAGAAAAGCAAGGCAGAGGGTGTTTCTGCTGCTCCTTTTTTCTTTCTTGATTCGGAAACTGAGGCATGGGGTCGCTGACATCTGCTGCTTTGGAGAGGTAGATAGTTTTCACGGAAAGAGGCCTTACTCTGATTCTCTGAAAGCCTCTTCTCCGCAGACACTGGAATAAGCCCGTGGGATGGATCGTTTGGGTGCATGATTCTTACCTTCCTTGTCCACAAAGATGATGGCTCCTGAGTTTTTACTACTGTCACCCTCATAGTGGAGCCTGTCAGCCCATTGGGGAGCTCTGAGGGTATTGAACTAAATGTGAAGAGTCCTTGGGGCAAGCGTCCGACCCAGTCACAGATGTGGCCGCATCTTTTGCTGTGAGTTTACCACTCCAACATGGCACCATGAAGCAGGAGCATTTCTAACACTTTCTAAGACCAGAATTTGACCATTTTGCCTCTTGCAAACAGTGTTGCCTAATTAAACGACAGAGTGAAGCCATTAGGCCTTATCAGTACCACTTGGTCTAAAGCAGAAACCAGGATGGGTGGGGAAGGCTGTCTCTCAATGCTTGGCCCCCGTTGCCATGGCCCCTGTTGCCATGGTTCCCAAGCAGTTTCACTTATGATTTCCCTCAACCGCTTGCTTATGGCATCCATCAGTAACAGGACCTAGAAACCCGTTTGTGCAGACCAGGAAGAAAGCCGATAACGGCAAAGATGAGCGAGCAAGGGAAGTAATTAAGCAAACATGGAGAAAGTGGAGGTGGAAGGAATTTGGTGTGGAGCCCAGAAACAGTTTGGTTTTTTATTTTTAATCTTTTCGAGATGTAATGAACTGAAGTGGCGGGGTCAGAATTTACTGAGACGTCCCCGTTATGTAGCTACCATGTGGCACAGGTGCAGCAACTCCATGACCTGGATTTCCAGAAAAGTCCTAGTTTTAAGTATTCTATTCTCTTTGTCGGACCAAGAATCCTGATTTTTGATTCAGAAAATAAGGTCACTGTAGTTACAGTGGCTCTCTAAGTCATCCAGGAAAGCCTGATTTAGAATCTCTCCCCTGCCTGGTTGGCAGGGAGTCCCCCACAGGACCGGCCTCCGGGCCCTAAAGGCCTGAGTGAAGAGGCCTCTTATTTAGCCAAGAAATATCAAAGTGCTATGACTTCACACAGCTTTCTTCAGCTCTGTAGTTCTCCAAGGATGCGGAGCGGGGAAGGCATGGCATTGTGACCCCTCAGAACTGCGTTAACTCTCGTCAGAGTAGGCAATACTCTGCCTTGCTTTCCTCACCTGGGAAATGAGAACAATAAGAGCTGTGTCGGGGTCACTCTGAGCGGCAGCTGAGCTTGGGCTACCTTTAAAAGGCAGTGAGAATGTTAGCTCTTAGCATTCACCCCTTGAGTCAGGCTCATGTCTGTAACTCCTGGACCCAGAAGCTGAGGCAGGAGGATTGACAAGAGTTCAAGTCTATGCTAGGCTCTAGAGTGAGTTCCAGGTCAGTCTGAGCTGCAGAGTAATGCCTTGCCTCAAAAAGAAGAAAAAAAGAAAAGAAAAAAAATCACTCCATCACTGAACAAATAAATGTGTTCTCTATGCCAGACCAGAGGCCAAGCCTGGGGTACACGAATGTGAGCAAAAATCAGACAGGGTCCTTGCTGGTATGACAATTTCAAACCAGAGGGTTAGACAAACTTTGGTTAAAAACTCATCTCATGCAAAGTCCAAGCAGAAGAGAGATATGGCAGAAAAATCATTTTCTTCTTATTTACTTCTTGAGACAGCATCTCACTATGTAGCCATGGATGACCTGTTACTCACTCTCTATATAGGCTTAGAGATTCTGCCTGCCTCTGCCTATACAGTGCTGCTAAGATTAAAGGTGTGCACCACCATGATTCAGCCTGAATTCTTTTGAGTTCATTTTATTCTTGATTTTTAGGTTAGCATACAAAAAAAATTGTTAGGTCATGAGATTTTGTATGTGTCATTATCTTTTGTTCTCAGTCATGCCCTTCCCCAGTGCCCTCCCCTGACGGCTCCTGCCCATCTCCAGCTCGTTCCCTAAATTGACTGTTTTTGCTGGGGCCATGGCTCAATGGTAGAATACTTGTCTGGTGGAAGAATAGCAATAGGTTCCTATAAACAGACAGACAGACAGACAAACGAATGATTGCGGCTGCTGGGTAGAATCGGAAGACAGGAAGAGAGAACTTTGGGGGACTTCTGCCCATGATGGCAGCTTACATTACATGGTGGTACTGCCAGTGTAAGAAATGACCAGATATGTGTAGATTTTAGAAACAGAATCAATGGGAGTGAGTGAGGGATTGGTTGGGTGAGGGTGGGGTGAGGAACAGACAGTAGGTATTTTGGCTGCCTGCACATGCATGACTTGGGTCACTTGGGGTAGCAGCCAGTCCCAAAGCTGCTGAGGATTTGTTTTTAAGGTTCCATGTCCCTTCTTTAGAGCAGTGTGATGATAGTCCCTCAGTCCAGAAATCAGATGCTAGACTGCATTGTCAAGGACCAGTTAGCATTTTAAAAATTTGCCGTTGTGAAGAATAATAAAGCCAGATATTCATGGCTTTGTGCTGGATGCAGATTTCCCTTTAAAGGTAAATCCTTCACTTCCAAGGTCTGAATGGAATATTACTTTAAAAATAGCATAGTTTTCATTAAGAGAGGCTGTGGAAAACATTCTTGAGTCTAAGATCTCCTGGGGGCCAGTGGATGTTCTTTGAATTGGATTCCTTTCAAACCTTTAGCCCAGGAGCTTTTGTTCTGAGAGGCCGGAAGACAAGAGGGTATGAAAGGGGAAGAGATGGTAAGGGCTAAGGACAAACTTGAGTCTCATAACTGCAGGTAAACATACATTCGAGGTCCCAAGGGGTCGTCGTCCAAATGATTTATTGTCATATTTTGCAGGCTTTTGCTCCTCACTGCGCAGCTCCTGAAAGAGGCCGGGAGGGAGTGGGTTCCAAATAGGCACCCAAGGCCCCTCTTTATTGGAAACAGTTTGTTTCATGTGCATTGAGAATGAATGCAATAAAAAAGGTGCTATTTTCCCACACCACTTGTCCCCCACTCTCCTCAACAGGGCTTTCATTTCTCAATCCGTGCAGGCCCACCCTTCAGAAGCTATTATCTGCCGACAATTGGTGGGAATCTCTTGTCTTTTCTTCCTCTCTCAATTAAACTCTAAGGACTGAGATTCCCATTTGCCTCCAAGCAAACAAATCTCTTGTTACATCTACTTCCCAGAAGCCGGAGAGCTTTCCCCCTTTCTCCAACCTCTATAGTTCTCTTTTTCAGAATGCTTGACCCTCTTAGCGATTTTTAACTGCAGGTGGCAATTAAATTGGTTTCCCAAAGTTGGATCAAGCCATCTTGCCCCCTGCATTTACCCCTTCCCAGGCGACCCTTGAATCAGAAAAGGAAAAAAAAAAGAATATTTTCTGGGCTGCTATTTTTTCTCTCCCTAAGCAGGCCTAGTAAATATAAATGTGACACAGTCACGAGGCAGGATTCTTTTTCTCTAGATAGGCCTTGCTGCCCCTGTACATAGGACTGGCTATGCTATCAACAAGGGCATGGAGCTCTGCCTCAGCCCCCCTAACGAAGAGGTAGCTGGACATGCCAAAAGTCCCACTTGAGTGGAGCCAGGGGCCAACAAAAGGGGACTGGCTCTTCATTTACAGATTCTCGTGGGTTTTGAAAGTGGAGGAGAAGAAGAAAAAGGACAACAAAGGAGAAATAAGAAATAAGAAATAAGAGGGCTGTTTACAGATGCACAGATAGAAATAGCTCTTAAAATAGAAAGTGGTTGATTTTTCCTTTAATAGTCTGATTATAGAAACTATCTTAGTACATTATCTTAATGTATGAAATAATAATGCATTTTATCTATTTTTGTTCTGGTAGTTTCCATTGGAAAAATCTCCCATTTGTTAACATTTCAGATAGTACTGGAAGAGCTCAAAGGAAAAGGACAGGTCGCAGTTGTTTCCCGCACTCTCACGTCCTCCACACGCTTCCCAGAGGCCAGCAACGGGAACAGTAATTTGTGTGGCATTACAGACTTGTTCCCTGCATGTATAGTCCTGTCTGAGCTTTGTATGTGCATCAAGGATGGCATTATACGTATTGGCTCATTCCTTGCTCCGCTTCTTCACTGTTGCTCAGGGTGTTGTTTTTGAGACACCACCTTGCTGTGTAGCCAAGGCTGTACGCCAGCTTGTGTCCCTTCTGCTTCAGCCTCTAGAATGCTAGGGTTACAGATGTACACCTACCACACCCTCTACTTCCCCCTCCTCCACTGGGGCCTCATATCTCCTAGGCAAGCACCCTGTACCCCACTGCTAGGGTGTATCCCCAGCCCTCTATATGTTTTTTTTTGAGACAGGAGCTCACTGAGTTACCAGACTGGTCTCAAATTCACTCTGTAGCTCAGGCTAGCCTGGAATTTTTGTTCTGCTTCACCTTTCTGAGTAGCTAGGATTACAGACATGTGCCACCATGCCCTATTCTTGCTCCCCCTCCCTCCACTCCGCCTCAACCCCTGTTTTTAAATTTACCTTTACCTTGGACATTTTCCCACTTCCCCCTCTTTATTTTTTCTGTGCTAGGGACACAGGGCCTTGCATGTGCTAAGAAAGTGCTCCGCCACTGACCTATAACCCTAGCCCTCATGCCATTGTGGGAATGCAGCGTGAAGTATGGAGCCAGCCCTATTGATGGGCATTTGCTTCAAGAGCCTGCACCATTCTAACAAAGAGAACTATTGCGTGAACCACACGAACAAGCCACATAAGTAACTTGGGATTTCCCAGTGATGCTCACACATTACACATACAGATGTGAAATGCCACCTTGTTGTACCCTGAATTCTCCTGTGTACAGGATTTCGCTTTCGATGATCTATTTTAGTCCATTCATCTATTTAGCAGTTTTGGCAGCAATACTGCCCATTTCCAGTAGTCACATTATGAAGGAAAAAGACTAGAGGCATAGCTCAGCAATAGAGCACCTGACTCACGCGTGTAAAGCCCTGAGTTCTACCCCTAGAACCACAAAAGAGCAAAAGCTTAAGGATTATATTTTATTTAATTCAATATATAAAAAATAAGATCACATGTAATTAATATTAAGATCGTTAAGATATTGTACTTTCTTAGCTGGATGTTGAAATCGTGTGTGTGTGTGTGTGTGTGTGTGTGTGTGTGTGTGTGTGTGTGTTACAATTCCATTCAATTTCGAATGCTTAAGAGGTGTGCATGACTGGTGGCAATGGATGGTAATGGGCAGTGGAGGTTGAGTAGGCAGGGAAATCGAAAATGTTACCTCTGTGGGAGCCTCTGTGGTTGTTAGGAATGGATTAGGAAGCTAGATGTTGTGCCTTCTGGGCCCTCTCTGGCCTTGAGGTGAGTGAGCAAAGGTGCCACAGACCCCAAGGGTCCTCCTCTTCTCCATGAGCTCCTGGTCGGCCAGTCAGAGGTGAGGGAAGGTCCTGCTACCTAGGGCTGTTGTGAGGTCCGGCACTGGTTCCCCTTTCTCCACCTTCAGAGGCGTCTCCACTCACAACTTCTTACAAGTTTCATTGTATTCAAGACCCAGTGTCCATTTCCTTTTTTCAAAAGCTGAGTTGTGTGGCAACAGGGCTTTGAGGAAAGCCCTGGCTCTGAGGTCAGGGAGGGCGTGGTGGGAGGAACCCACATTGTGGCTTACTCAACTGTGAGATCTTAACTCGGGTGGCCTGCAGCTACCGTAGTCCTGTGCAGCAGCGGTGACAGCCATGGCATCACAGAGTGGAGCATGGACTGGTGAGCAAGGGTACAGCTGCTGACTGTAAGGGGATTTGGGTTTGGGGCTTTGATACGTGATGGGTGCTGACAATGTGGATGGAGACTAATAGCGTCTGGAGAACCCAGGAGATGGGGCATCCAGCTTTGGCTCGGTCTGAGACCGCCGGACCAGTTTGGGGAAGCATTTGGACTCTACAGTAGCCTTGAGGGCTGCCCCCCTCTGAGGTTGGCAGGATGCTGAGAAATGGGATTATCCCTTGCAGGATCACATCCTTTCGCTGGGCAAAAGCGGTGGCCTAGTGCCCACTGCTTGGTGATTTCTGAGCCAGCCCCCCCCTCCTTTGCCTGCCCCCCTAACTGGCCAGCTAGCAGAACAGAGCCTGGGGCTAGCCAAGGTTCAGAGCAGCTTTGCTGCAGGAGAAAATAATTTCCTCCCTTAGCAGCCTGGGAGGGAGCCCTCGGTCACCAGCCTTGCCTGCAGTCTCCCCATTGCCTTCGAAGTGCCCAGGGTGGAGTGCCAGCATTCTTCCCTCATCCTCACTGCTCTCTTTGCCAGCCCTCATGCCAGAAACTCTCAGAGGCAGCAGGCTCCGGAAGAGCCCGGCGGCAAGCTAACATCTTTCTGCCTGATCACACAAGCTGGAGCCTCCCAGCAGACCGTGCTGGACCAGTAAAGCTGGGCAGTTGCACAGAAACTCAAAATGCAGCCGTGATAGCATTCTGCTTCCCAATACTCCTGCCCCTTCACTGGCTGGCCAAGAACCAGAAGCCCTGTTGAATATACCTCTGTCCCAAATGTCTGTAGCGCAGAGGCTGGTGGAGTGCCTGGCGTGTCTGTGGGAACTGCCCAGCCGTTGCCTCAGGTGAATGGGTGCATCCATGAAAATGGACACATTGCTTCCGTGGAGTCACACGGCCTGGATATCATTTTGGTTGTACTTCTTGCTTTCAAAGTCCCCAAACTTCAACTAGTCACCATGTCACTTTGGAACACTGTGTATAGACACCTGGGAACCTGCTGATCTCCTACATTAAAGAAAAGGTCCCAAGGTAAAACCTACTGGGGACACTTGAGAATAGGCTCAGTAAATAGTCGTGTGACCCTATGTCTCCCCACATTATTACTTTGGGGCTCCTCCAGGCTGAAACACCCCACCTTGAGAATCAAGAACATGAGGGTTAGCATTCAGCAGACATAGTTCGTCTTAAGCCTGTTGTCTCCCATGTATCCTTAATCAAAAGTCTTTCCTTTTCCCCTCTGTAAAATGGGGCTAAGAACACCTATCCAGGAGTGTAGTGAGAAACAAAGAGAGCATGGAGTAGATTGAACCCTATGAAATAGCCCAAAGCAATTTCCTGTGGTTTCATATGCTATGCAAAGTGCTTTATAAAGGAGAAAACACTATAACAAATGGCCTTAAATAAGTATTTTTATTCTTAAGAGATATTATTTCAAAGTCACAGAACATATTGCTTTTTGAAGAAGTAACGAATCCTCTTTTTTTCATCAGAGTTATGCATCAAACATCAGAGTTATACTGACAAACACCCCTTCTCTACTAACACAGGTTTGTGGGCATGCTCCAAAGCGTTTGCGCTTGAGAAGAGGGGACCAGGTATTTTTTAAGACTGGTTCATGGAAAGCCAAGGAGATGGCAGGAGAGTAACTCCTAACTCTTGCCTATGAATAATTCTTTCATAAAAGCATCCTCTTGCTCTGGGTGGGAGTGCTCCCTCCCTGGATCCAGTTGCAATTCGGAGGCTACTGAAGACAGGCTTTCCCTCCCATGGTGCAGAGCCACAAGGGTCCCGATTACCAGAGACCTAGAGGAAATTGAAAGTGGAGCCCACCCAGCCTTGCCCTCCCTAATAGAGACAATCAGGCCTAGATAGAACCTCTTGATTTTTTATTTTTATTTTATTTTTTGGTAGTCCAGGCAAAACTTGCATTTGAACTCCACTGGGCAGAGCCAGAGAGAGCCTTCTCTTAGCATCTGTGACTCAGTCTCAAAGCAGGCTATAAGAAGAATCTACCTTTCAGGCCAGAGGAGACTGTGAGGGTTTTGAGAAATGTGCATCAGTTGGTTCTGTCCCAAATGCCAGCACCCAAACCAGGACCACTGTGGCACTAAGCAAGGTTCTTCAGGGTGTCTGCTCAGTGTTTCCTATGGAGGGCACCATCGTCAATTTGGATTCCTCATTGTACAGGACTGCCCTATGCTCTGCAGGACATTTTGTGTGTGATAGCAAGAGAAGGATGGAAAGCACCCTGGAAGCCCAAGAGTCTTACGGTTGCTGGCCAGAGCAGTAGCCTCCCCAGAGTTCCCAATGGCATCTTAGAATGACCTCGTCAGCCAGGTGCTCTAATAACCAGCCTGATGGCCATGACCAATCCTGGGAACTTGGTGCCTGGATACTCTTTTTTCAAAAACTATTTTTTAACAATTATTTATTTTATGTGTATGGATTTTTGCATATATATATGTATATGTATGTATGTATCACATGTGTGCCTGGTGGCCTGTAAAGTTAGAAGAGGATGCCAGATTCTCTGGAACTGATGAGTTATAGACAGTAGTAAGCCACCATGTGGGCACTGGGGACTGGACTCTGGGCTCTCTGCCAGAGCAACGAGCCATCTCTTCAACCCCATAGGGCTTTCTTGATTGGGCCGGCAGAGGCAAATAAAGTCACTTAAGTAAGTCCAGAACCAGAAAGTAAGAAGGCCAATGAAGCCAAGGGGTGGTGGTGGTGCACGCCTTTAATCCTAGCACTCGGACGCAGAGGCAGGTGGATCTCTGAGTTTGAAGCCAAGCTGGTCTCCAGGACACCCAGAGCTACCCAGAGAAACCCTGTCTCAGAAGAGGGGAGGGCAATGAAGATACACCCTGGGAACTGCCTAAGTGGGCTCTGTGCTGAGCAGGCAGTGAGCTGTGCTGCTCTGGGCTCTGAGCCCTGGCAGTGTTGGCAGAACACGGAGGGTAGTGCTTTCACCGAGATGGACATAAGCCACTTGACGTTCACTCAAGAAAGCGCTAATGCCCGATCATAGCTATGGTTAGAGGCCCTGTACCAGGCGTGCTCAGCCAGATGACCACAGACCTGTAATTGGAACTTAGCCTGTTTTCCACACAGTGCATTCCAGTAGCACTAACAGTGCCCACAACTTTGTCTCAAAAGCAACCACAGACGTGTTTCTGTGTCACTGAAGCTGCTGCAGAGATCATTAAAATTTCTTCCACTCAATGACTCCATCAAAGGCATGGTAGTCACCAGAGCCACAGCTAAATCCTGTTAGTTAATGTGTTAATAATAAAGCACGGTTACCTGTCACAAATTCAGAATCTGTATGGATAACTTTAAATTCAGCTAGCTTCCTTTGCAATCCTGTGCGTTTTATTTTATGCTTGTGAAAACGTTCTGGAAAAAAAAACCATATCTATAGATATTGTCAGACCCTCAAAGGAACCCAAGCCATAAACATATTAAGAGATCAGGGCTGGAGAGATGGTTCAGAGGTTAAAAACACTAACTGCTCTTCCAAAGGACTTGATTTGATTCCCAGCACCCACATGGCAGTTTACAACTGTCTGTAATTCCATTCCAGGGGGACCCAATGGACTTTTCTGGCCTTCTCAGGAACCAGGCTCATACATACTGCACAGATATATATGCAAGCAGAACACCCGTACAGAAAGTTTTTTTTTTCCTTAAAAATAGAGATTGGAGAGATGACTCAGTAGTAAAGTGCACTGACTACTTACTATTCCAGAGGTCCCCGGTTCAATTCCCAGTGCCCATATGACCACTAACAACCATGTATAATAACTTCAGTTCCGGGGCATCCAACACCCTCTTCTGACTCTCATGGGCACCAGGCGTGCACATGGAGTATACACATATACACGGACAAAACACACACATAAAGTTTTTAAAAATTAAAAATATTAAGAAACTGTATTAGAGGCTTAGCAGGAAACCAACTGATTGGGGTCAACAGGGATGGCCTTGAATGCAAAGATGGGAAGTGGCGCCTGATACTGAAGGGTTCTGAGCAAGAGACTGTGCACAGTGATTCTCAAGTCTGTCTCCAGTGTGGAGCTGCAGAGGCGCAGCCGCGTGAACGACAGACTTGTGGAGGAGTAGAGTGGGGCAGTGGAAGAGGGTTCTGCCTCCAGTAGGTTGACAAAAATCTTAGATACGCAGGTGAAGATGTCTTTCGGGCTCTGAGAAATGCAAGTGGGCAGGCAGGGAATGCAGCCATGGCAACAGAAAGATTTGGGAGTCATCCTTCATTTGCGTTGATCAAGGAAGCCCTGGAGTAATTGAAGTCACCAGCGGAGAAAGGGCAGTGAGAGAAACAAGGCCAAGACAAGGGATCGGCTTCTCCGAGGCCCAGCTTTCCAAACAGATTGTTATGCAGGAGGTATGCTGGTGACTGATTGCTTTTTGAAGTGGGAGGGAATTGGGAGAATTGTTTGTTTCTGCTTTGTTTTGAGGAAAGGTCTTACTATGTAGCCCTGACTGGTCTGGTGTTTGCTATGTAGCTCAGATTAGCCTTGAATTCACAGAAATCTCCCAACTCCAGCTCAACCTCTTGTCCACCCTGCTGGGGACTGGAACAACCCCTTTAGTGAGGGACAGTGTCAGGAGCCAAAGACAAGAGTTGAATTCTTGTCTTGGGTGGTGGTGGCTCATGCCTTTAATCCTAGCATGCAGAAGGCAGAGGCAGGAGGATCTTTGTGAGTTCGAGGTCAGCCTGGTCTACAGAACAAGTTCCAGCACAGGCTCCAAAGCTACAGAGAAACCCTGCCTTGAAAAAAACAAAACAAAACAAAAAAGAGTTGAACTCTTTAATACTGCATGAGAGACTTTCATCCAGCCTATGGTCCTAACAGAAACCAGGCAACCTGGCCTCTTTTTTATTTACTTGACAAGGTATTGTCTAGACTCTGGGTGCAGACAAGGTTGTTACCTTGGACAGACTGAAATGTGAGCTATGAGCATTGCCAGCTTAGGGATGTGCTCCTTGGTTCAGGCGCAGCTCAAAGTCTGTGTGCTGTAGAAAATGCAACTTCCCTATACAGGCCTCTGGGTGAGCCTCATGTAAAGTCCCAGAATCATCATTGCAATGGTAGGACCAAGGAGCCTGATTCTGAAAGGAACAAACCTGCAATCCTGGGTCCTCAGGATTTCCTCCAACTGCTCCCATTTAGAGCCATGCTAGAGAGCATAAGGTTCAGGAAGCTGCAGGGAATGGAGCCAGTGCCATTCTCAGCACACTGTGTGCTTAAGAGCTTACCAAATTAAGCAAGTCAATGCCACAGAAGCTGGTTCTGTGGTCTCCGTGCCCCTTCCTTCCTTCTGGGGTGACCCGTATCTCAAAGAGAGAGTGTCACCACATTGAGGTTACAGGCCTGTTCTAAGGCCTGTGGGTTGCCTGGGAAACCTGATATTGTTAGAGCCGCCGAAGGGAAAAAAAGCTGAACTTGATATTAAAAGACAGAAATCAAAAAAGTTGGCTTTTGATTTTGACTTTCATGTCCTTATACCAACTGACAAGGTACACATTCTTCCCAACACTTGAAATTTAGAATAGCTGTAGGAGACTTGGAAGGAGAGAGAGAGAGAGAGAGAGAGAGAGAGAGAGAGAGAGAGAGAGAGATTGGCATTAGGCAATTGATAGGCTAAAAGATCAGCTGTAACCTGACAATTGTTTCTCATTCTACACAGACTTTAAATAATGTAAGGACCAGGACTTTTGGCAGAAGCCTATAATCCTGGTACTTAGGAGGTTGAGGCAGAAGGAACTCAAGTCCAAGGGCAGCCTAGACTACATAGTAAGAGTCAGCCCTCCCCCCAAAAATTAATATCTGAAGTGTAGCTCAGTGATAGAATGTGTGTCTCACATGTACAAGGCCTTGGATTTTATTCCCAGCACCAACATAACTGGGTAGCCAATGTACTTGCTTTGTTTTTCTTTTTTGAGTCTCTCTGTAGCCCAGGCTGGCCTTGAACTCATATTAATCCTTCCCCCTCAGCCTCTTGAGTGCTGGGGATTAGAGACCTGAACCAAAACATAAGGCTACTGATGCACTCTTTAAAAATTTAAGGTGTGGCTGTAGTGGAAGCATCAGCTAGAACTAAGGAGTGCTGCCCCCTTCTGGGTGGGCAGGTGGTGCCCCCCCCAGGTAGATTTAGGCCCCATTCAGTATGCATCTCTTCTCAGCACTGTCTACCTGGGTCCTGTCAGCCGAAGTGCTCAGGAGCCCTAGACTCAGCCGAGCTGCTTGCCAGGGCCATGATGTTGCCCTGCACCGTCCCTCGGTCAAGGGGCTGTCTCTCCCTCCTGCCCTCCGTGGACACCAAAGGACAAGAGACAGACTCTGGTAGAGTTTGGGTAGAAGGAGTGATGGGCACAGTCATGTGGAGTTGGGGAAAATGTCACCGAGATTCTAGAAGGCTAGCGGAACCGCTGCTGGCTGTAAGAGGGCGGGGCGGGGGGAGGAGCAGTCCAGAGCAAAGGAAGAATTAGGAGCAAGAGAATGGTGCTTCTAAGGAAGAGGCGCCTGTCAGACTGAGAGAAGGTGGCGGCCAGGTCTGGGGGGAACCCGCCTGCTGGCATGAGGAGCTTTTGGCCCTGGGGGTTTTGAGGCAAAAGGGTGAGCTGTGTGTCTAGAAGATGAGCATGGGGTGCCATGGCGGTTGGACTGTAAACGAACAAGAGCTGATCCGAGGAGGAAGAGCTGCAGGTAGAAGAAATGCGGCTTTGATTTGAGGAGGTGCCAGGGAGTTAGATGAAGGAAGGGATAGAGGATTTAGGAATCACACTAATTGGTCTCAGTGACTCCTCAAAGTAGGAGGAAAATTTGCACACTCCGGCACATGAATGCTGTCTGTGATTCCAGCCACAAATTAGCTGTTGTGTTTCCAGGGCCCTGTGACACTGACGGCACTTTCCCATCCATTAAGTCACCGAAGCTCACCCATCTACTGTCTGGCCAGCAGGATACTTGGGAGGCACCAGAGGGAAACCCAATCTTCACACCTCCCTTGGGAGTAGATACCCAGACACCCCTTCAGATAGCTTTGGCTAACTTAATACTTTATGCCCAAGTCTATATCCTCACCATGTGAGGAAACTGAGGCACATAGGGTCAATGTGATTTTCCCAGGCCACATAGCTAATAAGTGACAGAGCGAGGATTTGAACCTGTGAAGTGTGCTACAGAACAGAAGAGCTGCCCAACACACAGTCCCTGTTGACTTGTCTATGCCGACTGTTTCTGGCTAGGGGCACATGCAGGCTACACACCGCTTCTACACCCCAAACCTTGAGTCTGCTGGTGGCCCTGCGAGCTCAGGGGACCTTGCTACATCAAGGTAGGGAGGAGAGAAAGGCTGAGCACAGGTCACCAGCAGTGCAGGCCATGAAGCAGCCTGTTTGGTCATATTGCATCTCATTCCTGCCCTAAATCAGCCCTTCTAGTAGCTTTCGATTGTGCTAGGCATCAAATCTAACTCCCTGACCAATGGCCTGCAAGACCTTGTGGCAATATGGCTCTTGATCACATCAGCAATGTCTTTATTTTTAAACTGTACTCCCCCTTAGTTACACCCAAAGATACAGTTGCCCCTACAGTCACTTTTCCCACTCCAGGGCCTTTATACTTGCATTGCCAGGCATGCTCTGTCCCCCTCTTTTGTGTGGCTGCTTTCTTGTGGTCCTATGTAGTTCCTTTGCTGAAGTGGGAGCTTCATCCTCTTCACTGTTGTATTCCCCAGGGTCGATTGCCCAATACGCAGAAGGACTTCTTATTATCATGGCACCAACTATGTCTTAGGCCCTTTGCAAATGTTCTTTTAATCTTTAAAAACGCCCCTCTAAGTTAGCTGTGATTGTTTCCATTGTGTGGTAGGACACAGAGATGATGTGACGTGTGCTCCCCATCACTCCAAAGTAGGCATTCAAACGTGATTTTTTTTTAAAAAAAAAAAAGGTTTTTTTGGATTTGTTTATTTTATGTGTATCTGCGTATTGCACCAAATGTGTTTCTGGTGCCCAGGGAGTCAGAAGAAGGCATCAGATAACCCTGGAACTGGAGTTATAGGTGGTTGTGAGCATCATGTGTGTACTGGGAACTGAACCCAGATCTTCTGCAAGAGCAACAAGTGCTTTTCATTGCTGGCCCATCTCTCCAACCCCATTAAGTGAAGTCTTAAGAAGATTCTGGACTCTTTCTTCTCCATAACATGCCAGTTGACTGACTTGAACTTCCTCAGGAAGGAACTGAGGCAATTCACTAGCTGGAGCTGTTTAACCACCAGGACTGTACCACATTTTCATTTTTGTTTATGGAAGACCCCAGAAGTACCTCAAAAAGCAAAACAGAATTCCCCACCCACTCAAGTGAAAAGTAGCCCCACTCCAGTGGGAAATGCAGCTGAGACCCATAGGACTGAGCAGCCTCTGGAGGATGCTGGGAATAGAGGGCTAAGAGGCTCCTCAGTCCTATGGGTCTCAGTTTTCTCTTCCAACTTCCAATTTGCCTAGTTCCTTGCCTACCTCAAAGTAAGAGATGAGAACTTGGGAGGGCAAGCAGAATGCAGAGTCTCTGTGTGCCGCCTTCCCGCCTACTGCTTCCCAGCCGGCATTTCAGTGAGTTCTCTAGGGATTTGGTGACTCCGGAACACAGAACATTTTGAGAAGCAGTGTCCTTGAAGGGCAGCCTCTGAGTACTGGACTGGGGCTCCCCAAGGGCAGGGAGGGATCTTGATATTGATCGCCAGAACCTCTGTGCAGGCCTGATCCCAACTTGCTTCTCAGTATTGCTTGCTGAATCTGGCCACGCATAGCCAGCCACAGATGGAATAATTTACTATGCACACTCTGTGGTTCTGCCCCTTTCTGTCACCCTTCCTGACCTGCGGTCCCACGAAGAGGTCCAGCAATTTGGCATTTGTATATGTAAGCCCCAGACCTCAGAATGTCCTTGAATGGTCTTGTGCCTTCCCTCTTCCCCAAAAAACCCAAGAAGGAACTTCTAAGGTGTCTACACTGTTGCTCTCCTTGTCGTGGCCTTCTCAGTTTTCCTGGCCACTGAGGTCTCTATGGCACTTCTCAAATGCCCCCTGGAAATTCCAGTCCTACACAAAGTGCAGAAGGTATTGCCAAGTGCTGGCTATCAAGCCCTCACTGCACACAGAACCAAAATAAACCCCTGTTGATATGGAAACGGGTCAAATTATTTTAAGAAAAAAAATTACTCCTTCATTAAGTCATGTTGTTATAGAAACCAGAATTAGGAAAGTAACTTGGCCGTGGAGGTTAGGTGCCATGTTTGGGACAGGGGGGTTTCCAAATAGTGGAAAACAATTTGTGCCCATGTTCCCCCTGGCCTTTGTCTCTAGGCCAGGAATGACAGGAAAGGTCAGTTTAGAGATCCCACTGTCCCATCTGGACAGGTCACTCAGCAGGGCCTTGCCAGTGGAATGCACCAACGTAGGAAGCATTATATAAGCTGAAGCTAATCGAGGGGTGTCCGGCACCACCCAGTATGCAAATCAGCACCTCCACTCAGCAGCAGAGTGAGTGGCCCAACTTCCTGGAACTAGAAGAAGGCAGCTAGACCTGAAAAAGAAAATTAGCAATGCCTGTTTTTTTTACTGTCTTTTTTTAAAGACAGGGTTTCTCTGTGTAACAGCCCTGGCTGTCCTGAAACTCTCTCTGTAAATCAGGCTGGCCTCGAACTCGCAGAGATCCATCTGCCTCTGCCCCCCTGCTGGGAATAGGTATGTGCCACCACACTGACCATAAATGTAATTTTTTTTAAAAAAAATATAAGAAATCCTAGCTGAGCCTAATGTGGTGGTATATGGCTATAATCGAAGCATTCAGAAGGCTGAGCCAGAAGGATCATGAATTGTAGGCTAGCATAGACTACAGAGTAAGCCCCTGTCTCAGTTTCAAACAATAAGGAAGTATTTTTTTTTTTAATGACTGGGAATGTAGTTCTGTGTTAGAGTGCATGCCTAACACATGCAAGGCCCTGGATTCCATCCTTAGCATCACTATTCTGAAAAATTGAAACCTTATCTGTTTTTCACAAGGCTTTTAAGCTTTTAATTTACATGTATATGTATATATAATGATATACATACTTATACATAGTAAAAAAAAATCCATGACTAAAAGATTCTCAAGGAGACCTTTTAAAATTCATCTTAGCCAATAAATAAAAACATAAAAATTGCATGTATCAGCGGGGTAATATTTCCATAATGTATATATATTAGGTGATGTTTAAGTCATGTTAACAGCCAGCTCTTCAATTGCATATCTTGAAACTGTATCTGCTTTTGCTGAGTGGGTTGGGAAATTAACTGCTGGAGGAACCTGAATTTCAGCGTGGATCTATTGTTTACCAACTGTGACCTGAGCAATTTATAGAGCCTCTCTCGGTCTCATTTTTACAATGGAAATGTGTTGTGGGAATTAGAGATAATGCATGCACAGGGCTTGTCTGGTGCTTGACACACAATAGAGATCCAATAAATGTTTTTGAAGACTTGCTTAGGGAGCTTTTAAAAACAGTTCATGTTGAACCCAACTCAGAGCAAATAAGTCAAATGTGAAGTTCGGAATGGGTATTTGGATGGCCCTGGATGGCCCTAAAGTTCAGACAGGGTTGGCAACCCGTACCTTCAGGCAGGTGTATGCCCACCCTTGGCTCCTATTTGGGCAGAAAGATAAACAAGCTTATAGAGAAAACACTACTGAATACTCAAGCATACAAAAACCAGCCCACAGGTATCTACCACTGGGTCATACTGTGGGGTTCCAGAAATGGTGATTATGGCTCCTTCCCCTCAGGGGGGTCTTAAGCAGGCAGTAGAAAGGATAAAGGCCAGTAAGGAACCACAGTATTTATGATCAAGCCTGCAGCCAGGATGCTGGGTGTGTGACGGGGATGTCAAGTAGTAAACTCCATAAAGAACTGACTGGAAGAATTACAGGACTAAACACAGTGGTGCACACCTATCATCTCATTGCCAGGGAGGCTGAAGGCAGGAAGATCGAGGGGTTGAAGGCCAGCCTGGGCTATATACAGCAAGACTTTTCCTGGAGGCGGGGGGGGGGGGAAGATGAAAAATCATAGCAGCCATTTCCTGGTAGCATTTTAGTGGCAGGGAAGCGCTGCAGGCCCTCTGATCAGTCAGTCTATCTTCCTCGGAAGAAGGAGTGGGTATTTGTTCAACTAACATGCATTTGCTGAGCATCTACTACGTGCCTCAGACTATGGACATGCTGCCAACTAAGGCAGACAAGGCCCCTGGCCTCAGGGTAAGGCAAGTGGTTTAATAGTGAGCTCAATAAACCAGAAAAGTTTTAGATGGTGGTGAGTGCTGTGACGAAAAGCAGAGGGGCGTGGTTCGAGTGACTAGGACGGAGACACTATAGCAAAAGCCCAGAAAGCATTCACATTCAAATGGCGTCTCTGGCAGAGTGGATAGGTATGCAAAGGTCTTAAAGCTGGAATTGGCCTGAAATATTTGAGGAGCAGCAAGAAGGTCTTTGTAATAAGAAATATCCAAACAGTGACGTCAGATTGAGGGCGGGGAGCAGAGGCAAGCTCACTCGGACCCTGGATTGTACTAAGAACTTGCATCTTAGTATACAGTGATGAGACACAGGGAGGGGAACAATGAGATGTGATTTGCCTTTTTCTTTACTAACAGCTTGAAATAGATCTCACCCGCCAGAAACTCACCTATCTAAGACATACAAACCAATGGTCCTTAGTATGTTGTTTACAGATATATGCAGCGGTCACCACATTTGAGACAAAGACTTTTATTATCCCCCAAAAGGATATATTTCACTCATGAGCAATCGCTTCTCACTTCTAGCAACCCTTCCACCCACCCCTACCTTAAGGCAACCGCCCGTCTATTTTCTGTCTCGGTGGATTTGCCTGTTCTGGACACTTCATCTAAACAGAATCATACAATGTGGTACCTTTTGCGACTGACTTCTGCTACTTAGCATAGTGTTTACAAGGTTCCCATGTGTTATGCCCTAGGACGGCCCTTGGTTCTTTTCATGGCGAAATAAAAGCCCACTGTTTTTCCTTTTCCTTTACCATTTGATGAACATTTGGGTGCTGTATTACTTACTTTTCTGTTGCTGTGGCAAAACACAATGACCAAGACAACTTAGGGAAAAAAAGTTTACCTGGGTTCATGGTTCCAGAGGGTTAGAGTCCATGATGTGGAATAGAGGTAGCTGGTGTGGATCTTTAAGCTCTCAAAACCTGCCTCCAGTGACATGCTTCCTCTAGCAAGGCCACACCTCCCACACTGCTCAGTGTCATCAACTGGGGACCAGGTATTCAAACGTCTGAGACTATGGGAGGCACCTCATTCACACCACCACGGGAGGTTTATTAGTTTTGCCTATTACACGTAAGGTAACTCAATGGTAAAAGTTTGCCAGTTTTTCCTATCTTTTGGGTGAATGCTCGGGGTAGGCTGCTGGGTTCTATGGAGTCTTAGGTGTGAGCTCTCCAGTTAGTCATCTGAGGAACTGCCGGGCTGTTCTCCATAGCAGCTATACCGTTCGCCTTCCCCAGCACTCGCTATCAGCTGTTTCTTCTTGCTGGCCATCCTAATGTCTATGAAGCGGTTCCCATTGTGGTTCGTTCGCATTTCCCTGTGAATTTGGGATTCCTGGCATGTGTTTAGTGGTTATTTGAAATAAGGTTTCACTTTGTAGCCCAGGGTAGCCTAGTACTCCCTATATATACCAAGGTTGGCCTGCAACCCTGCAACCCAAGTACTGGGATTATAGATTTGCATCGCCATATCCAGTTGTTACTTCCCTTATTATTATTATTTTTTAAAATTTTATGCTTATGTTTATGGGTGTCTCGCATGCCTCTATGTCTGTGCAACACATGAGTCTGGCGTCAGAAGAGGGCATTGGATCCCGGAACTAGAGTTACTAATGGTTGTGAGCTGCCATGTGCGTGCTGGGGATTGACCCCGGGTCCTCTGAAAGAGCAGCCAGTACTCTTAACTTCTGAGCCATAGCTCCAGCCCTTTTTATTTTTATTACTGAATTGTCAGAATATACAGTACTCTAGACACAAATCCCTTATCAAATACATAACTGGCAAATATTTTCTTCATTGTTTGAGTTACCCTTGATTTCCTTTTTCCACTCTTTCTATTTATTGTTGGAGAATTTCATACACACAGAAAATTCATTTTGATCAAATCCAACCCCCATTTTCCCCTCCCAATTCCTCCTCTATCCCCCATCACTTTTCCCTCCATCTTTATGTGCTTTCTTTAAAACCCACTGAGTCCTCTTAGGGTTGCCGGATGTACAGCGCGCAAGAGCATTCTCTGGAGTTCAGGCAGCCTGCCAGGAGCTGCATCCCAAGTAAACTGCCTGTCCCTCTGGTAGCAGTCAACACTTCCCTGTAGCTCCTCAACTAGAGGTGGGACTTCATGAGCCCCTCCTCCCCGTCCATGCTGGAATTTCGGCTACCTTGATCTTGTGCCATCGCTTGGCCTGCTGTCTCAGATACCGTGAGCCCTTTCACTTTCTTGATGGTCAACTCTGAAATTCAAGAGTTTGTAATGGCGACGGAGTCCAGTTTGCCTACTTTTTCCTTGTGTTGCTCATGTTTGCATATCAAATAATCCACGACCTCATCCGTGAGTGAATTTCAAGAAGAAAATTTCTTTACTTGCTGCACAAGAAACAGAAGGAGGCAGAGCTACAAGAGAAGGGATAGCTGCAGCAGAGAGGGACCCTCTGTCCACAGCTTTCGGACTCCTGTGAGAGCTCCACGCATAGCCTTGGGTTCCTGGTGGAGGGTGGAGCCCTGAGCGCTTTGAGGTGATCCAAACCTGGGCACACTGGTGGGCTGGCCTCATTTTCTTGCACTATTTTTATATCCATGCCACTTCCTGCTTCTTTTCTGCTTTGACCTTTTGGGCAAGTCAGACATTTGAAAGGATGCGGGCTCAGAGCCAGGTCAGAAGGTAATCTGGGTGATCTCCTGTGGCTACGAAGGAGCCTCTGTCATGGCCACTCAGTGTGGAACCCAAGAAGAGCCCTTTCCCTTTCTGGACCTCAGTCTCCATGTCTGATGCATGCAGGAGCTGTATAAGGTCTCTGACTTCCCACAGGCTTCTCTCAGTTCTCCCAAGGTAACTAAGCAATAACTATTTATCAAGATAGCAAGGGAGAGCCCACGCAAACCGCAGTGTGATGGTTACAGTATGGTCACATCTTTGTTTGACACAGGAGACCTTTCAGAAAGATGCACCCAAGGTATGCATCGGCAGTGCTCGCCTCTCGTGTCAGGTTAGGGGTTTCCTACTTCAATTTGTTAGCTTTGATCTCTAACTGTGATAAACCCGTTTTTGTAAGAATGAGAAAAGGATGACAGGTAAAAGTTTAAAGTTGACAAATTTTTCAAAGAGAAGTTCTATCTAGAAACTATTAGCAGGCAAAGGGAGTGGGAAGATGACAGTGGGCTACCTCATCCATCAGCGGTAGGGACCTCAAACCCACGAACCTCCCTCCCCGTCAGGTCAGCTGTAAGGCTGACATTAGTGCAGGAGGGCTGTTGGGGAGGCTCCTGGTGTCCTGGTCTGTGAAAAGGGGGTGTACCAAGGGGATACTGTTAACTCAGTGCCGTCAAAACAAGCCCCTTCTCTGACACCCTCTCAACGCCAGAGGAAGCTCTGAAGCTGAGCTGAATTCTTGGAGTTGTCCTAAGTTGCAATGCTGGAGGAGGTGTGACATCACACAAAGCAGTCCTCAAAGCAGGTAGATAATAAAATGCTTTCTCTGGGCAACTCCACCATTGGGAGAATAATCTTTATCCCTGAGGCAAGAACTGAGCAGCTTTTCAAAGCACCCACTGCCTAGCAGTGGTGATGGTAGATATTATGAGCTTGCTTGCTTGCTTGCTTGCTTTTTCTCTCTCCTTCCTCTCTTTCCATCCGTCCTTCCTTTCTTGTGCATATGTGTGCTGAGGCTTGAACCTAGGTCCTCACGCATACTAGGTCATCTCTCCACTACTAAGCTACAACTGCACCTAAGGAATTTTGAAAAAGGAGAAAAAAATCATTGTTTAATTCCGAGTCCTGACTGCTTCTACCACTCCGAGCACTGATCTCTATTCAGACTCACATCCGTGAGGAAGTGGTCATTGCAGGTCTGCCCGGGTCAGTCCTTAGTTTTTCCAGGATCCAGGAACTACCTTGGACCTATGATCCTTTAACTTCTCTGGAAGTTATCAACGAGGAAACGTAAGCTCAGGAAGTTCACACTACTGGGTTAGGTAGAGGCAGTCTCAAAGCCAGCGATGTCCAACTCCAAGGCTCCATCCTCTCTTTCTGGAAACATAACTACTCCAACTTGCCAGCCATTTGTTTCTTGGTAGATGAATCTTCCTCTGGTTAGTGCTGAGCCAGTTGATTTCCCGTGTTCACCAATTAGCATTTGCTGAGCTGGGTTCCATCAGCAGGTCCCAGAGTTAGTAAAGCCCTTACTTTTCTACAAGGCTGTTCCCTTTGTAAAGACAGCTTTCTTCTCCTACCATAAACAAGCCAGAATTTCCTCAAGTTTGGGGGATAGAGGGGGCTGTGGGCAGTCCAGCTGAGTTAATCTTGTGCTAATCTTATTTGCCTGTGAGATCAATTGGCTACGGGCACCAGGCAAGTGACAGCATGGGCATTAATTCAGCAGCAGTTGGAGCAGCCTCGCAGCCAGGGACTGATTTATCAATCCCTTTAATGGATGGGATCACATTTAGCTAATTGTGTCCGAGGCCAGCACGAATAAGATGACCTCCTTGTGATATGACTCTCCTGCATGGATGAGGAAATGAGAGGAGAGGGTGGGTAGTAAGTTGTGCCACCTTCCTGCCCACTCCTGTTTGGGTTCTGGGTAGCCCAAAGCTGTGTGTTACTGTCTAAGGCAGCACAGTGTAAGTAAGGCAAGTGGTCCTTGTACCAACAGCATCAGCATCCCTTGGGAAGCCATTAGGCATGCAGATTTCTGGGTTCTTTCCCTCAACTGGAGTATCTGGAAGTGCTGAAAAATAAATACATAGCTAAATATTCTGTTTTAATTTCCCCAAAGAGTTGTGAACACAAACTCTGGTGCTAGGCAGCCTTGATTATATCTGTGTGACCTTGGACAAGCTCTCTGACCTCTCAGCGTCTCCATCTCTTTATCTGTAACATGAGGGAAACAATAGTATCTGCTTCACGGGATTCTTGTGGAGATTAAGTTTGTGCCTAGAGCAATGTCTGAGACATTGGTGTGTGTGTGTGTGTGTGTGTGTGTGTGTGTGTGTGTGCGTGTGTGTGTATACATATATACACATGCATATGTATGTATGTATGTGTATATATATAGTAGAATTCTGTTGTTACTGTAATGGTATTTATGTATAAATGTGTTTGTGTATGTGTGTGTGTGTGTGTGTGTGTGTGTGTTTGCAAGGTGGACTTATGATTGAGTGCTTTCTACTGTTACAAACTTTTATAATGTAATTTGAGATAATACATCTTTAGAATCCAGTGAGTCTACTCTGGCGAAGTAGAGAAGCACAATGCTTCATGAGCAAACAGTGGGCAGAGTGAAAGTCAAGGCTGCCATAGGGGACGTAGGGGACGTAGGGGACGTAGGGGACGTGGGGTGGTATGGCTTCTATCAGTGGATCTCATCCCCATCTAAGGGCAGGAGAGAGGATCTCTGCTCCTCAGGTGACATTGCAGTAGAATGGAACTAAAGTGGAAAGGTGTGACCAGGTGTCTATTACACCAAAGGAAGCCTGACCACAGTATTGAGAGTGGCTGGCCTGGGGAGTTCAGCTGGGGAATGGATGTGAGGCTAAGGGCTGGATGCAGCAGAGAGGGAGAGAGCGTCCGTCTAAGATACAGGGAAGTGTTGGGAGCTGTCTGAGCTCATTGATTGCTGTGGAGATGTCCGAATTACCCGATGAGGGTCCAAGTAGATTTCGATTTTCAAAGCTGGGCAGTGGGCTCTCTGCTCTTTGCCATCTCCTTTGCCACAAGTTCCAGCATCCTGTCTGGGCTGTGAAATCTGGTATAGGGCCTGGTAAGCTGATTACAAGACCAGGATCCATCTTAGGTCATTGGGATGAGGGTTGATGGGGTGAGTTTGAAGCTCCAACCATGCTACCCTCCAGCCCCACTTGTTCCTTTTAAACTATGGTCCCCAGAATACAGACACTAGTAAGAGTTTAGTATAGTGCTTGCCTCTAAAGCATATTTCTCTGCATCCCAATAAACACTTTAATTCTTAGTGAGCCCAATGCCTACTTATATCTGATCACTGTCTGGGCTCTACTGCAATGCACTGTGATTTTGCAGCTTGTCACCCAGTCAAATTTTCCCACCTTGTGTCGATGCTTCAGTGTGGTTTTGTGTGTATACTTCTACTTTATAAGGCTTGTTGTTTGGTTGGGTTTTTTTGTTTGCTTCTTCTGTTGTTGTTGTTTCAGAACAGCTTCACTGAGACAAAAGCCTGTATACACCATAAAATCCACCCATTTCCAGTTGTGCAATCCAGTGGGTTTATACTGCACTAAAGTAACTTCAGAGAGTGTGCAGCCATCACCATTACCAATTTCAGAGCATCACCCTAATGTGCCCATTATCAGCCTCTCTCCAGCCTTAGGCAAGCATTGATAGATTTTCTGATTTTGTGAATTTGCCTGTTCTGGATGTCATGAAATGGGATCATTCATTATGTGGCCTTTTACAGCCATCTTCTTTCACATAGTTTGATGCTTTCAACGTCTATCCATAGCATAGGATGTATCAGTACTTCATTTTTGTTGACGAAGAACTTTTGGTTGTGTGATTTGTTTATGTACTCTCCAGTTGATGAACATTTGGATTGTTCTACTTTGGGGCAAGAATAAATAGTTCAGCTATGAACATCCATGTTTAAGGTTTTATGTATGCATATATTTTTCATTTCTCTTGGTTATATTGCTAGAAACAAAAGCATTGCATTGTGTGGTAACTCTGTGTTTAACGTTTTGAAAGACTGCAAAGGTGTTTTCCAAAGTGGATTCCTCAACAGTATATGAAGGTACTAGTTTCTCCACATCCTAACCAACATGTATCTAATTATATCATTATCATCATCATTATTATAGATATACTAGTGGATGTGAAGTAGTATTTTTTATTTGTTTCCCTAGTGATTGTTTGTATTTTTGTGTGTATCTTCTTTGGAGAAACATCTTTTAAGATCCCTTGCCAGCTTTTGTTCTGGATTATTTATCTCATTGATTTATAAGAGATGCTTATACATTTTAGATGCAAGTCTCTTATCATATACATAGCTTGCAAATATGCTCTCCTATTCTGTAGAGTGTCTTCACTTTCTGCATGGAATTACTGGTAGGGTTTGATGGAGGAGGAGGAGAAAGGAGGATCACGAGTTTGAGGCCAGTCTGGGCTCCACAGAGCTCTGGTCCTTGGGGTCTGACTTCTTCTGGGGATGCTGTCTCTGGACCACAGGTGAGTCTGAAACACTTTCTGAAGGTTGTCTTGGAGCCAAGGGAGAATGGGAAAAAACTAAGGATTCACCTGAAACCACCTGAGTTTCATGGCTACCTTCACCACTGGGTGCTGACCTCTATTTACAGCAAAAAGTTTTAAATTTCAATGAAATTCAATTTGTCTGTATTTTTTCTTTTGTCATATCTAAGAAACCATGATCTAATCCAAGGGCTCAAAGATTTATACCTATGTTTCCTTTTAAGTTTTGTAGTTTTAGCTGCTACATATAGGTAATTGATACACTTAGGTTTACTTTTGTGTGTACATAAGAATGGATTACAGTTCTACTTTTTTGCATTTACCTAGACAGTTGCCCCAACACCACTTTTTGAAAAGACTTTGCCATTGAATTGGCATCTTTGTCAAAAGTCAGTTGGCAATAGATGAGTGGGCTTGCCTCTGGACTCTCAATTCTGTTATATTGTTTTATATATTTAATTTTAAGTCTGATAATTAAGATTTTAATAATCAAAAACTTGTGTGAAGCTTTAAAATCAGCAAGTAAGTCCTTCAACTTTGTTCTTTTTCAAGGTTGCTTTCGTAATTTTAGGCTATCTGAATTTCCATGTAGACTTTGTCAGTTTCTACAAAGAAAAGGAAAGTGTTACAAGAATTGTGTTGTGTCTATATATCAATATGGGTGGTATTTTAATAATATTAAGTATTCTAATCCATAAACATGGTATATCTTTCTGCTTGCTTTCATAGTTATCTTTTCCATGTTTTGTGGGTTTTTAAAAAAATATTTATTTATTATGTATACAATACTCTGTCTGTGTGTATGTCTGCAGGCCAGAAGAGGGCACCAGACCTCATTTACAGATGGTTGTGAGCCACCATGTGGTTGCTGGGAATTGAACTCAGGACCTTTGGAAGAGCAGGCAATGCTCTTAACCACTGAGCCATCTCTCCAGCTCATGTTTCGTGGTTTTTAAAATACAAATTCTGCACCTCTTTTGTTAACTTTGTCTCTATGTGTTTTATTCTCTTTGGAGAAGAGGTGTTGCTACTACGGATTGAACCTAGGGTCTTATGCATGCCAATGAAGTGCTCTACCACTGAACAATATCCTCCGCCCTCTGTTTTATTTTAATCCTCTGTGGACCAGGCTGCGATTAAAGGCATGTGCCACCATGCCCAGCTTTATTTTAATTTTTAAAAAGAAAAGTCTTATGTATTTCAGGCTAGCACTGAACTCTCTGTGTAGTCAAAGATAAACTTGAATTTCTGATCCTTCTGCCTCCCCTCTCCAGTGTGGGAAGACATTCATTTGCCACCACGCTGGTTTTATTCCGTACTGGAGACTGAACCCGGAGCTTCATGCATGCTGAGTAGGCATTCAACTAACTGAGCACATCCCCAGTCTCTTCTCAGCCTCTTTTAGTGCTTTTTATTTTGAGATAGGGTCTCATTAAATTGTACAGGCTGGACTTGATCTCATTCTGTAGCCCAAACAGGCCTCGAACCTGAGATCCTTCTGTTTTAGCCGCCTGAGTAGCTGGTGTTACAGACTTGAACCAGGCTCAGGTTCTTTTTGTGAGGGGATGGGTTCAATACAGGGTTTCTATATGTATCCTTGACTGTCCCGGAACTTGCTCTATAGACCAGGCTGGCCTTGAACTCACAGAGATCTGCCTATGTCTGCCTCTGGAAAGCTGGGATTAAAGGTGTGCACCACTGCCACCTACCTGCTTAGGTCCAGGTTCTTTGTTCTTTTTAAAAATATATTTATAACCAGGCATGGTGGTGCACACCTTTAATCCCAACACTTGGGAGGCAGAGACACAGAGAAACTCTGCCTCAATGCCTTCCAAGTGTGTGTGTGTGTGTGTGTGTGTGTGTGTGTGTGTGTGCGCGCGCGCATGTGTGTGTGTGTGCTTAGGTAGGTGCATGCATATTGTGGTGCACATGTGGACATTAGGATAGCAGTTTTTGGGAGTCAGTTCTCTCCTTTCATCTTGTTGCTTCTGTTGCTAAGCAGCGAATTCCAAGATAGCTGGCCCACAAGTGTCCAGGTGATTCTCCTGTCTCTGCCTTCCGTCACACGAGTACTGACATTACAGATGTTTACCACCACCTCTGCTTTCTACATGTATTCCAGGCATGGAAGTCAGCTCATCGGGCTTGGATGGGTAGTATTTTGCCCTTTAAGTCATCTCTCTAGACCACATTGCTTTTTTTTTTTCCATGATGATGTCCGAAATAGACGTGGTTTCTTTTTTATTAGTGGTCAGCATTGGATAGCAAATTAACCTTGTATATGCCAATCAGGAGATTGCCTGTTGAGCTTCAGACCTAACTCTCTTTTTTGAGTTCTTATTTGGAGACATGGTCTCATGAAGTTGCCCAGGCTAACCACGAGCTTGATATCTTTCTGTTGATGTCTTTTGAATAACTTGCACTATCCATCACTCCTGGTTTATTTTTCATTTCAGATTTTATTACAAGCATATAATATTACATTTTTAAATAATTCATAGGCTACAACCTCATCAAACATATTATTTTTAACAGATCTCTAGTGGATTTCTTAGAATCTTTCATGTATGAGATCATGTCATCTTTGAAATTTAATTTACTTCTTCCTTTCAAATCTGTATATATTTTATTTAATTTTTTAAAATAATTTATTTAACCAGGCAATGGTGGTGCATGTCTTTAATCCCAGCACTCAGGAGGCAGAGACAGACAGATCTCTGTGAGTTCAAGGCCAGCCCGCACTATAGAGTGAGTTCCAGGACAGCCTGGACTGTTATATAGAGAAACTTTGTCTTAGAAAACAAAAAAATATATTTATTTTTATTTTATGTGCATTGGTATTTTGTCTTCATGTATGTCTGTGTGAGAGTGTCAGATCTTGAAGTTACAGACAGTTGTGAGCTGCCATGTGGATGCTGGGAATTGAACGTGGGTCCTCAGGAAGAGCAGCCAGTGCTCTTAACTGCTGAGCATTTCTCCAACTACTTTTATTTAATTTTTTAATTTAATCATTCTGCTTACAA
This sequence comes from Myodes glareolus, assembly GCF_982192425.1. NCBI lineage: Eukaryota > Metazoa > Chordata > Mammalia > Rodentia > Cricetidae > Myodes > Myodes glareolus. Next base: position 82,078,768 of record NC_142053.1, on the reverse strand, counting down.
CCTGTATGTATTAGCTACTTTTCTGAGGCCATGATCAAAAGCAACTCAAGGAAGAAAGGATTTATTTTAACTTATGGCTCCAGAGGGATAAAGTTCATAGTAGTGGAGAAAGCATGGCAACAGAAGCAGGAAGTAGAGAGATCACATTTCATCTGTATAAAGGAAGCAGATAGCTAGAACAGGAAGTGGGTGAGCCCTCAAAGCGCACCCATAGTGATGCACTTCTTCCAGGGAGGCTCCATCTCCAAAGGTTCCATAACTTCCCCAAACAGCATCCCCAACTGGGGACTGAGTGTTCATACACATGAGTCTGTGAGGCAGATTTCTCATTCACACTCAGAACAATGTTGAATGGAAGTAGTAGAGAGTAGACACCCTGCTCTTTTTTCTGATCTTCGGGGAATATATTCAGTGTTTCAACACATTAAATGTGATGCTATTGTGAGTTTCTTTTGCATGCCTTTGTCTATTCTTAGTTTGTTTGCATGCTTTTATCATGAAAGGATATTGAATTTTTTTTAATATCAAATCCTTTTTTGTGCCTTCTGAGATCGATCATGATTTTTCTTCATTCTATCAATATGATGCATTATATTGATTTTCAGATGTTAAAACAATCTTTCTTTCTTAAAATAAATTATCCTTGGTAGTGGTATATGATTACTTTTTTATATTACTGGATTGGGTATGCTAGTATTTCATTGAGAATTTTTGCATTCATATTGATAAGGGATAATGCTCTGTATTTGTATTGTTTGTTGTCGGTGTTAGTGTCAGTGTAGTACTGGCCTAATGGAATGACCTGAAAACTGTTACATTCTCCTCAGTATTTTGAACGAGTTTATATATAAAGAATTAAGTATTTGGTAGACTTCACCAGTGAATCCATATGTTTCTGGCCTTTTCTTTTTTTAAAAAAAAATTCCCTTGTGTATATATATTGTATTTTATTTATCCATTCATTTTTAAAAGATTTATTTATTTGTACTTTATGGGTATAATGCTTTTCCTGCATGTCAGTAAGTCTGTGCACCCCATGCATGCAGTATTCATGAAACCCAGAAAAGGGTATCAGATACCAACTAGGTGCCAGGAACTGAACCTCGGTCCTCTACAAGAGCAGCAATGCACCATCTTCCCAGCCCTCTGAGCTTTTCTTTGTAGATAGCTTAGTCTCTTTAGTCATTATAAGATTATTTGAAGTTTCTATTCCTTCTTTGCTACTTTAAATTTTTTATTTTTCAGTAGTGTGTGTGTGTGTGTGTGTAAGTGCAAGCATGAGCATGCCACAGAACATGTGTGTCTTAGTTATGTTCTATTGCTATAAAGAGGCACCATGACAAGATTATAAAAGAAAGCATCTAGTTGGAAGCTTGCTTATAATTTCTGAGGATTGGTCCGTTATCATCATGGCAGAGAGCATGGCAGCACAAATAGCTCTGGAGCAGTAGCTGAGAGCTTTACACACTGATCCGGAGGCAGTAGAGAGACAGAGAGACAGAGACAGACAGACAGACTGGACCTGACATGGACTTTTAAAACCTCAAAGCTCACCTCTAGTGACACACTTCCTCCACCAGGACCACACCTCTTGATCCTTTCAAAGAGTTCCACTCTCCAGTGATGAAGCATTCAAATATGGGAGCCTCTGGGGGCCATTCTTATTCAAACTACCACAATGTGTGGTGGTCAGAGAACAACTTCCTAGAGTCAATTCTCTCCTTCTCCCATGGACTCCAAGGACAGAAGCCAGCGCATCAGGCTTGCACAGCAGACACTTTGATCTGCTGGGCCATCTTGCTGGCCTCATCGTCAGGCATTTGTGACAGTTTGTGTCTTTCTAGGAATTTAGTCATTTCACCTGCCTTTTTGGCATACAATTGTTCTCAGATTCTTCCTTTCTATTCCTTTTGCTTCTATAAGGTCAATTATAATATTGCTATGTTTGCTTCCGAGGTTTATTCACTGACAGCCTTCTGTCTCTTCATACTCTTGGTCACTCTGACCAAGAGCTTTGGAAATCCCATTGTGTTTGAACATCTACGAATGCATATGCATGTCCTTTACAGGAAGAAAGTAAGTCTCCTTGTTCCTGTGTATATAGCTTTCGGCCTGAGCCTCAAAACATACTTTTCTGTTCCTCGTGCTGAGGCAAATTTATCCTCAACTAGCGTCTTTAGTACCCAGTGGCCGTGGTGCACAGTCCTACCTCTCACTGTGGGAATTAAGCTGCAGCTTTTTAGTACATGGCCCTCAGCCAAAGGGGCTCGTTTCTGAGTAAGTATGAAGGCCTGGAACAGAGCCGAAGGCATCAGGTTCTAACAGCAGGGACTCTCAAGCAAGGCATTGTAGATAGGCCCGGGGCTTGATCATATGGAGCATTGTCTACATTGAGTCCTGAATGGGAACTGAGGCAAGGAAGGCCCCCTACTGTTCTGACCATACTCTTCTTGGTCACCCTGCCCAGTACTGGGCTATCCTGGTAGCAGGGACTCAGGTGACAGGTGGGAGACTCCAGAAGGCAGGAAAAGGCATTGAGATGTGGGGCAAGGCCTGATTCTATCTGATGATGTGGGCTGACTGACACAGTTGGTAGTTTTTCCCCTTTTCTCAGCATGCCCCAAGTCTGGCCCAAGTCCTAGGGTAAAGCATTCGCTAGTTCAAAAAATGTGTTAGGGTCGATAACACGTCTACTTATTTCCAGACGAATGAGACATCTGTGTCTCTCGCAAGCAGGTCTTCATTTTAAAACAAAGTAAATACCACCAACATTTCCTTGGTGAGAAAATGAAAAAAAAAAAAAAAAGAAAAAAGAATCAACTCTCTGGGATGGGTTTGCAGTGAGCTAGAAATGCAAACCAACTGTGACAGCAACAGCCCCACCCAGGGTTGCTGACTCAGGACCAAGAGGAAGAGGGAGCTGCCAGACTTCATGATTTCTGTAAACAGTTCTTGAAAGAGAAACCACACACTTGTCCCTCTGCCAGCCGCAGCTTGTCCCCACAGCTGACAGGGCAGTCATTGTCTTTCCTCTGATACCCTCTGGCAGGACTCCTTAGTTTGAACTCCATGGATCTCTAGTGAGTCTACAGTTAGAATTTAGGAGATCTGAGAACTGGGGTAGAAAAACAATTTGATCTTTTCTCTACGAAGCATGAACAGAATTTTAGCATTTCCTTGAAGCCTGAATGTAGGCACCAATAGTATTAACCGAATCGGGATTTTCTCCCCAGCAGAAATCACAACTATTTTCATATTGTGATACAGTTGTTACATCTCAGAAATCACCAGACTCTAATCTCTAGACTTGCCATCAAATCTTTTGTTATTAGAGATAGAACTGGACCATGAAATGATTTTAAAAAATGAGTCTTATATGATTGATCTCCTTTGTTATACTATATATTTCATTTTATTTTATGCATGTAAGGCAAGAAAGAATGTATCTTTGAAAATATTTATTTATTTATTATGTATGCAATATTATGTCTACATATATGCCTGCAGGCCCAGAAGAGGGCACCAGACCTCATTACAGATGACTGTGAGCCACTATGTGGTTGCTGGGAATTGAACTCAGGACCTTTGGAAGAGTAGGCAATGCTCTTAACCGCTGAGCCATTTCTCCAGCCCAAAAGAATGTATCTTTAAAAAAAATGTTATTTTAAGAAAGGATCCAGGTTTACTGAGCTGCCAAAGAAGTCCACACATGACCTGCCAAAGGTGAAGACCTACCTTAGATCTTAGACCACTTATGTTCCTTGGGCCTCATTCTGTTGTTTTGTTTTTGTGTTTGTGTGCTTTTCTCTGTTTGTTGAGATAGGGAGGGGTGTCTCACTATATAGCCAAGGCTGACCTTGAACTCGAGGTCATCCTGCCTCAGCTTACCAGGTGTTATGCCTGAGTCCTAGTGTGTCATTGCTTTGTTTTTCTTGAGACTGGGTTTTACAGCCAAAATGGTTTTATAGCCAAATCTAGTCTGCAACTTGCCATCCACCTGCCTCAGTGCTGGAGTTACAGGTGTCACCATGCCCAACTTTCTTGGGCTTCGTTTCTGAAGCACAAAAGTTTGCCTATCTGTGTGCTTAGTGTTATGACATTGGTCAGCTTCACCTCTGTGCCATGTGTCTTAGTCTACCAAAGTAGGACTAGTAGCACTGCTCATAGGAATGTTGTGATGATTAATGAATGTGAAGGATTTGGACTTGACCCATGGTCAGTGCCAGCGAGGTATTGGCTATTATCGTCATTGCTGGTTCATAGCAACGAGCTCAATAATATGTTCTACTATGACCTCCATTTTTAGAAAAAAAGGAAAGCAAGACTTAGAGAAGCGCAGTGAGCAACTCAAGGGCATGCATGCATCACAAGAATGGCAGAGGCCGAGGTCAAGGCTAAGTTCGTGAAAACCCCATGGAGGTCGCTTTTCACTACAGAGTGAGAAGAGGTCAGAGCCCTCTGAGAGATGATGGGCGTTGCCGAGGAGCTCAGCCGAGAAGGAGCAACTAGCTGCCTGGCAGTCTGAATCAGCTAGGCTTCGCCTCCTATCCTTTAGACCAATTAAAGAAGAACTAAAATTAAAGAAGAAGTAAAGAGAAGTAATAATGAAAACCAGATAAAAGTGGTTTTCAATGTGGCCACACTGAGAAGAGGAGCAGTGTGTCCAAGTCCATATTTGGGATTACAGACATAGAGGGTAATCATTGAGCCATTATAGTCTGAGCTCTGATCTGTCCTGCAGATTGGTCTTGTAAGTTGTCAGAACTCTTCCTGGGAGACAGGTTCCTCCTCTGGCTGACACCAGGGCTTCAGCCCTTCCCTTCTGGGATTCTGGAGAAATTTTTCATTCTTTGGGGTCCATTGTTTCAGAAGTCTGATGGCATAAGGGAGGGGCGTGAGCCTCTCACTAGAATACCCCCTCTCCTGCTCAGATGGTTACGGTCCCTATTGTCTCCTCTCCATGTGTTTACAGGGACCTCCCAGCTTCGTATGCCCAGCAGCAGCCAGGTCTAAGGGTCCAGTCCTCCTTCCAAAGGAGCATCCATATTCCACAGGGGAAAGCCCACATTCTCACGCTGCACAGGCCCTGCAGCAATGAGCTCGTGTCGCAACCCAGAACACCCTTGTTCCTAAGTGAAACTCCGGCCATGTGGTTCAGTGGTGCCAGGAGGACAGGACAGGGGGAGCTGAGAAGAGCAGGGGCTGTTGGGATCAGAGATGGTTTCCTGAAGTGATCTTGGAGCTGAGCAGATTGCCACTGGAGCGGAGCCAAGAATGTTTGTAAATTCCACCCCTTTCCCCTTCTCCTTCCCCCTTTTACGTCTTTCCCCATTTTTCTCCCTTCTCTCCTTCTTCGGAAGGTTCTCTTTATAGTGTGCAGGTTGGTCTTGAACTCCTGGGCTCAGACAATCCTCCAGCCTTAGTCTCCCATATAATGTAGACAGTAGGGTCATGGCATTGCATCCTGAATGTTTATGAGTTTTTAAAGCAGAAGAATGGGATGTGCAAAGGCCCAGGGCATGAAAAGGTCTAGTGTGTAAGCAGAAAAAGGAAGTGATTCGACATATCTGGAGATAGACTAGAAGAAGGAAGGATGAGTGGGCATGCCTCCCCTATGACCAAATAGTGAAAAATGTCAGAATTAGGTCCAGGAAGCTTTCTCTCCAGAAGGAGAGCCATTGAGAATGAGATTTGTAAGCTCAAGGTGGCATGTGTCCGTGCACATTTGCACACACACACACACACACACACACACAGGATACCTGGAACACCGCCTCAGATACATGGAAAGTGGCTTGATTGGTAGGAGCAGAGATTAGGAGCTGGTTAGACCAGCAAGGAGCTACAAAAGTCTAGGGGAGAGATGATAGGGACTCAGCTAAGGGGATGGAGAGTCTGGGCTGGCTAGATTGTCTGACTTAGTCCATACCACAGCCAGATTTCCTTCATGTGCCCTAAAAGGGGAGAAAGGAATTGCAAGGAAACTGGCCCTCCTTGTTTTGACTTGTGTAGGTCCTGTGAGATAAGCTCCTCCCCCAAGCCATGGCCAGCACTTCACACATTCCCTTTTAACATTCTCATATTAACAGCCAGGGCCCCACTTCCCAGTCCCCACCCTACCCCATCCCCCATCAGGAGGGCTGCTGAGGTAAGAGGCCCCTATTCTGCATCTGTGTGTGGCAGGCAGGAAGGGGAGGGGGTACAGGGAACAGGTCAGGGCCTGCTCATTGTCAAAGGAAATAGCCACCCTTTTAAGCCTTTAAGAAACTGTTTTCTTCCAAGTAGATTCCCTGTTACCAAGGCAACTTGAGAACTCTGGGCTTTGTGTTTCTGCTTAGGGTCCCTGGGGAGAAATGGCCTGCTGAGCTTTCCCTAGTCTGGGCAAGATGCAGGACATGCTAGCTGAAAGTCCTTGTGTGGGGGCAGTCTCTCACTTCATTCCTTAGGTGCTTATCCCTAGGAGGAGCCCACGCCACCCCTTCCTCAGCCCCAGAAGCCAGTTTTGGCCATGGAGAGCACAGGCTTCACATTGATAGGCCCAGTTTCTCCAGAACAAATGTCCGCGCCCACCCTACGGACCAACCCTCTTAAAAGCTGGGGCAGGTGTTGGGGAGGGGTGAGCTTACACTAGACCGTGGTATATGCTGAGGAATCGCTGTTCTGTATGTTTCTCAGTCATGTACTATATATTAGAACTGTGTCTCTGGCCTCGTGCCTGCATTGGGAGCTGTATGGGAAGGCGCGGGGAGGGGGGGAGAACTGGCCAGTAAATGTCATCTGGGCTACTTAGTTTCCACAGCTAGACTGGCATTAGAATTGCCTAGGAAGCTTTCCAGAAATAGAAATCGTGGAGACTGATTCTATCGGTGGTGTACGTAGAGATTAAGAGCACAGGTCCTGGATGTCACACTCTAGGGGTGACCCAGAGCCAACTGTGTGAACTTTCAGATCTGTTTCCTCGCTGAAAGATCGTTTAAACGTCAGAAGGCGTAAACAATGAGCAGTGGAGCCACTGTCATAGGCAGCAGAAGCTTCTGTCTTCCTCCATCTCTTGGGAAGAGGGTTTTGGGAACCCTCAAGATCCTTTTCACCCTCCTCCTTTCTTCTGTTCTGGCATTTTCCTTGGCATACAAAAAGGGCTGCTGCTGTGAGGTGCAAAGGTCCCTCAGGTTCGGTGCCCGGGATCCCAGGCAAGGCCTGTCCACCTTTGGGTGGCAGCAACAACCCAGAAACACAGCCATGTCTTTGGCTGCCCTGCCTACTTGCCTGTATGCACTGAGTGCCATCCGTTCCCATTCTTGTGTGCCTTCTCGCTAGCTTCTTCAAGTCACCTCTCCTACACTCAGGCATCTGTGAGACTTGATGGTTTTTTCTCTCTCTCTCTCTTTCTCTCTAAATCATGACTGCGTTTTCATTCTAGAGGCTGGCATCCTTTAGTCCTCGAAGCATCTTGACATCTACAGGTATCCTTAGTAGTCACTTCTAGTTCTCCACGCAGATGCTTGTTTAGACACCCGCCTTTTAAGTTATGAACCACACTGCTGCTGCTGCCTTCCTGTGTGTCCCACGCATGCCATGAGCTGGTTCTGTGAATGCAACAGTGTAAACAAGCAAAGAGGCAAAGAGGGTGTGGCCAGCAAGAGGGTTGCTGGCAGCCCTGAGAGCCCGCAGGGCTGGCACACAGTTGGCCCTTTTTCCTACTGTCCTTCACCTGCTCTCATGCGTTTTTATACAAACTGACCTCACCTGCCCCGGCCTGCAACGTCATGAGAAATTTCAGGGCTGCTGGGTACCCTCTCTGACCTCCTAACGTCCTAGAAAGAGTTCCTTTCTAGGGGACTGTCTTTCATGGGGACAGCTCACAGCCTGTATAGCCTTGTCCTTCCCCAGAATGGGCCGTCAGCCACATGCTCAGCACTGCCACTGATCGGCCTTGCTGGTTTTTTCTGCTGAATTCTAGAACCACCACCTGGCTGATTCCTTTGGAACCCCCAGATACAGTACGCTGGACCCAGAGTCTCCCATCGGACTTAAGATTCCTGAGACTTGGGTTCCTCAGCTCTAAAGGAGAGAGAGACCGACCCACCATTGTCTGCCTGGATTGTAGCAATGAAATGGTTCTCCCTTTCTTCCTCTCAAAGGGTCAAGTCAAAATGCCTCTGTAACCAGGACTGGTTCTCCACAGAAGCCCTGTGAAGAGGGAGAGGAGGGCAGAATCAGGACTTGTTAGACAGTTGGCTGGAAGGAGAGCTGGCAGGGGGGAGCTGTTCTGGGATGACTACCAACAGTTACAGGGTTGTGAAGAGGCCACCCTCTTTCATCTGCAGGGCAATGACTTCTAAGCCTGTATCCTTAACTTGAAGAGGGTGAGAATAATTAAAAAAACAAAACAAAAAAAACCCAACAACAACAACAACAACAAAAAACCTGCTGCCCAGGGTGGTTATGGGGATGAAGGTTAATGGTCGCCTAAGTGCCCAGCCCAGCACGCACAAGTAGCAGGGCCTCTAGGGGAAAATGTCTTAACTCATTTCTGAGCGAGCTGAGCAAGTACCAGAATGGGATGTAGTTTTTTCTGACTCCACTGTCTGTTTAGGAGCAAGAAGCAGGGAGGTCTTGCTGCCTCTGACTGGCCTGCTCTGGGAATTTGTTTCCAGCTAGCTCAATGGAGTCCCATAGCACCATCTAGCGTCCCAAAGTGGAAGAGTCCTCCCTCTCCACCTGGCCTACCCTCCTTCCTTCCTTCCAAGCACTACTTTGCCTAGAGGATTTCAAGGCTTCGGGCTAGCACAGATCAGCTAAGGTGCCTGGGGAGTAAGTACCGCAGGTCCCTGTCTCTGTTCGTTCAGTAACACAGACAGACACAATGTTTACACACCCTTTTTGGTTGTTTATTGAGGAGAAAAAGCGTTAGCGTACAGAACAATTTCTCTTCACAACACAATTTAATACAACAACAACAGTCACAACAGTAACGTATTTGTTTCTCCCAGGCTTCAGGGTGTCCTTGGGCTACCCTTATACCCTGCATGCATCCCCCTACCCCTCACCCCCCACCCCTCACCCCCCCACCCCTCCCACCCACCCCATTCCCAACCCAAGGAGGCACTCAAAGCTTCAGACAGCTCCTGTAGCCGTCACATCACACACAAAATATATTGAAGATCTGGGAAAGAAGGGAAAAGGTCAAAGGAAGTCCAAGCCCCCTCTGCCCCGAGAGGCCTACAAACCAGTTTACTCGTGCGCACTCTCCCTGGCTGAGGCTACACGTGTTCAGAGTAAGAAGCGCCAACGGGGTCCGACAAGGCCTGTACCAAGGAGGGCTCCGAAATTTGAGGTACAGTACATCAGCCCTTTGCACTTCTCCACAAGCACATGGGCCACATGACCAGCATGTTGGCCTCAGCAGACAGGGTCCATAGCTTCAAAGAATGGTGTTTTCCCTTCTGGAACTCTCGCCTGAGGAAATAAGCTGAAAAACAGACACAGAACAAAGTGTTTTTACTCCTGCCCCTGTGAGAATGGGGAAGCCAAACAACTGAAGTGTCCAACAGCTCGAGAGGGTGAAATGATTCCATGGCACACAGGTGACAGCCATTTGAGTCCCACTGCTGGCCCTCCAGCAGGATGACCTCTGCTTTGAGAAAGGACAGTGAGAACCCACTAGAAGGAAATGAGCGGCTGCTGCTTCTGCGTGATATGATTCTGCATGTTTGCACGGGGGCTTTTTGTCCTTAAAGCGTTCTCCGCTTCCCAAATTTCCCATAATGACTATATGTTAACCCTTCTCTTGGGGGAAACCACTGTAAAAGGTAGCAATAGATTACAGGAACCCAGTTCCACTGATCTTCAGGCTAGGAAACAAAAGTAATAAGCAAACAGGCATCTTACCTCTTGCAGATGAACAGAGATCTCACCCTAAACCAGTCTGAGGACTGGGTCTGTCTCAGATTCCTCTTCCTCAGGTTCCTTCCTCGGATCTTAGGTTCAAATTCTAGGGCTGAGCTCTCATGGAACTTCCTTCCTGC